>NC_056727.1:988333295-988633295 GCF_019279795.1 Protopterus annectens
GGTGTGCAAGTAAAAAGAACATTTCTTTTCTTCTGCTCTTTTTAATGCTTTTGTGTATAAATCTGGCACACTACAACACTCTGTGGTTGGAGGCCATTAGTGCATGCATCTCACCTGTCCTTGATTTTATATAACTTCCATATATTTATCTCATATTAAAATGTTTGCTATATTACTGTAAATTAGTTGGTCCACACTGAGTGCTTATCGTATGTGCATGCATATGATTTGCTTGCTGATAATTAACCTTTTTTGGCATAATAGTTAAGGTCTTTGCCTCCTGTGCTCAAGGTGCAAGGTTCAGGCCTGATCTCCAGCTGTGCCTGTTTGGAGTTTGCATGTTTTCCTGTGTCTCTATGAGGTTCCTCCCACCTCCAAAAAATAAGCTGAATGTTTCCTTCTTAGACTCCCCAATGAATGGAGCTGTGGACAGCAGCACAGACTCTATACAGTGCCCTATAGGGGAAGAATTGTATAGACCAACTGCCTTTGGCATCTTCAAAGATGTACAGTATCCTCAAGATAAGTGAACAGTGATTTCAGACTGCACACTGTGGCAGGGCTAGCCACTTAGTGGTGTAATATGCCTCTAGGTGATTCGGTCATATTGACTAATGTCGCCAAATGGGAATGTATATTTGCTAGTGATAAGTGTGTTGAGGACCCGGCCTATTCCAACCTACGCCAGGGGCCAGTGCTGACAGTAGGAGGGATGTATGTGCCCCTGTTGGCCATTGTTTGCCCACCATAAATTCCCAGCAGCCCTGGGTCAATAAGCTACTGGCCTACTTTTGTCCAGTTGCCCAGCCTGGGTTACCTGGGATAGCTCCGGTTTTAGGTCCAGCTTTCACTCAGTCAGTCTGCCATACATGAACTAAGAATTGCTACACTCTCTGTAGATTGACTGACATGATAGAGCATGGAAGTGGATGACATGATGGTACTGAAGAGACTGGGCATCTTATGTACCTAAGAAACAAGATGGAAGGGTGATGCAGTAAACCTGCTTGTTTTGGGATCCAGAGTCTACTGCTCAGGAGGACAGGCTAGAAGTGGTTTGGGAATTGTTGTGAGAAAAAGGCTTCAGAAGGCAGTGAAGGGTGTCTTCAGAATTAGCGACAGACAGATGGCACTCATTCCACTCTAATGATAGGATAGCTCATAATCTCAGCCTGTGCCCCACAGCATAACAGTGGTAGTGAAGAGAAGATTACATTCAGACAGCAGTTGCAAGACCTACTAGATAAAGCAGGACAACAAGAATTAGTGTTGATAATGGGTTGCATGAATGTACATATTGGGACAGACAGAACAAGGTATGAGGACTGCTTGGGTCCACATTTGGTGTGACAGGAATAAAGGAGAGGCCATTCTAGACTTCCGTCTGACAAATAGCTTGATAGTAGTGTAGAATAAAGACAATAGACTTCTCCTCATTCAGTAGCTTTATTGCACATGTGTAGGAGCCTCTGAAAAAATATCAGGGCGACTCCCAGAACAAACAAAAACTAGCTTATATAGACTATGAAATGCTGACTCATTAGAAAAGTAATACTGAACAAATAAGAACACTGGAAGCATGATTAACCAATAAGGGCATTCACTGTAGCTCTGAAGTTACATGATGTCATTATATCTCTAGGAGGAAAAGAAAATCGGATGCATTTCCATGTATAGACATGTTTACTACTTTCAGACAGTCCCTTCTCTCAGTAATTTTTCACTGTGTGCAGACTGTCACGTCTCTATGTACAGTGCATTTCAGGTTCATGCATGTAGTCACATACTCAAACTTCCCTAAGGCACTTACATTTTCTTTCATTCTTTAAAGTAGCCAACCCATTACTCAATAAGAGAATGTCACAAGATCACATACAAGAGTGTCCAACATGCAACTCAGATTGAATTACCCCTAGTAAGAAAAGGACACTGGGGTAGAATCAGTGATTGTAAAGTCATCCCCAGTGAAGCAGCCAGCCCATGGCATAAACTAATGTTTGCCAAAATCAGCTGCAAGCAGTAGTCAGAGAAGGCTTTAAGGTCAACACTAAGGTCAACAGATGCTAGGCTGAAGACCTGGAAGTTGACAGGAGTGAAAGTATAACAGTTTAAGGAATTACTCAAGGCTGTAACACCCAAAGAAAAGTAGGAAGTAGGTAGAGTTGAAGAAGGCAGTGGCTCAAAACAGCATGTGTGAGGACTGTAGAATAGATATGTGGCTGAGCCAGGTATGACAATAAGGTACATAAGGAGAGCTGGTGGGGGAATGCAGAAGTCCATGAAGCCTTCAAAAGAAAGGAGTGCAGGAAAAAGTGGGAGATAGAAAAGACGTACCAGGCTACAAAGGAGAGGCTAAGAAAGGAGTTGCAATAGCAAATAAAACAGGTAATCAGAGGCATTCTACCAGCTTCTGGAAAGTGACTCAGTAGGAGGCACAAAGAAGCTATATCAGGTTGCAATGTAAAGACAGAAAGATAAGGAAGATAGTTACATCTCTAATAAGGGATGCCAGTAACAACCTGCTTACCATACCACAGGACATCTAAGGCAGATGGAAGGAGTGCTTCCAGCAACTTCTGAATGAAGAAAATCCCACAAAAGCTGTACTGCCCCAGACGCAGCTTACAATCAGAGAAGAAGAGGGGCCCACCATAGAAGAAGTAAGAACAGCACTAAGGAAAATAAAGTCAGGGTAAACTGCAGGCTGAGGTGAGACTACAGCAGATATGATAAAGATGGATGAGATGGGGGAGAAATGGCTCCCGAGGTTACTCATAGTGTGGGGAGAGAGGCGTATCCCTGATGACTGGAGAATAAGCGTACTTGTGCCAGTGTACAAGAACAAATTGCAGATCCACGACTGTGGGCAGTACAGAGGTATCATCCTGTCACATTGCTTGAAAGTTCTGGAGAAAGTAAGATGGGCAGTTTGGATTCAGATCAGGATACAGCAGAACTGACGCAGTGTTTGCAGTGAGACTGTTGAGAAGATGCTAGAGATGAGGAAAGAGTCCAAATGGGCTTTCCTAGACTTGGCAAAAGCATATTACAAGGTCCTATGAAGGTTGATTTGGGCAGTCCTGCAGAGATTCTACGTCCTAGAAATAAAGGACACAACGACTCAAGTACGAACAGTGTTCGGTCTCACAGAGGGGTTCCCAGTGGGAGTGCATGTGCATCAGGGTTCAGTTCTGAGCCCACTGCTTTTCAAACTGGTGATGGGTTACATTAGCAAACCGGATGGAGGGGACAGATCAACATTGCTGTATGCAGACAATGTAACATTACAGGCAGATTCTGAGTTAGAATTTCAGCAAAGGATAGGGGAATGGAAAGCAAAACTGAAACCACATGGCATGAAACCGAGTACAGATAAGACTGGGGTAATGGCAGCAAATTGGGGAAATCAGAAGAAGCTGAGAACTGAGATGGGAAAATAGTGGAACTGGTGAACAGCTTCAAGTTTCTGGGAGGGGAAGTTGAGGAGAAGGGAAGTCTGAATGAAGAAGTCAGCGCTAGCGGCTGCAGCCAACCTGCATAGAGCCTCATGTATAGTGTATGACAGAAGAATGCCAAAGAAGCTGAAAAGTAAGGTGTACCAAGCAGTGGTGTGACCAGTACCCGCGGTGGTGGTGCTGCAGTAGCGTTGTCGCCTCACAGTAAGACACTGTCCGGTTCGATTCTCAGCTAGAGCGTCTTCTGCGTGGAGACATGCGTGAATGGGCGTACCTTCGTTGAAGGTTGTGCGTCAGGCCTGGCAAGCCGGTATGTAAAAATCAACTGCCAATCATTAGCGGACCGGAGTTCCGCTGTGGCGACCCCTAACCGGAAAAAGCCGAAAGACACAAACCAAGCAGTGGTGTGACCAGTACTAATGTGTGGTACAGAAACCTGGGTAGTAATGGCAGAGCAGGTGTGAAAGCTAGAGGTGATTGAAATGAAGTGCCTGAGATGGGTGGTATGATGCACACTGTGGGGACAGATGAAGAAATGAGGACACGAGCAGAAGACAAAATAGCTTCAGTTGCAGAAAAGATCAGAGAACAGATTGTTGTGGTTCAGGCACTTGTGCTGAAAAGTAGAAGACAATCTGGTGAAGAAGATTTGGGACAGATGGGAGGAAGACAAGGAAATGAGGGCATCTAGCAAAGAGCTGGATGAATTGTTTAAGAGAAGATCTGCGACAGTCAGGCATGAGTGTTGAAGGCAGAAGTCTGGCATTGAATTGAGAGAGATATCTACAGCTAACATGACACCCTATCCCCATGTAGAAAATGGGGAATAAAGGGGGATGATGGTGATGAACGTTTTTGTGATTAAACTTGTACAAGCTGCAAGTTAACCCATAAACCTGTATCTGTATTATTTTTGCATTTGTCATTTATTCCTGAGCTCAGATATTCCCAGCTACACTTCTGCTGAGAAATATTTCACTGCACTGAGTTTTCCTGTCCTTACGGCTGCAGTACTTTCTTAACCACAAATGTGTATGCAGATTACATGTGACCAGGCAGCTCCCATTAGGGAGTATAGCTATATTCCAGCTTTCTGTGAAGCATTTTTGTCTGCAGAAAATGTTTTGTTATTCGGCTGTGCATCTCCACAACCAAGTGCTGTTAAAACAGCCTTGGTTCAGCACAGTTTTTCGAGTGGAAGTCTCTTGTGAAGTCGGTGCTGGCACCCATGTTTGTCAGCAAATCACTGTCACAGTAAATGTTCAAAAGTACACTTTACGGCAATTTACTCCATCCGTCTTCTGCTGTTCTTGTAGTTTGGTGAGTGGAAACAATCTATTTTATGCCTTTTCTTCCAGTGTCATACATCTGTGTCAGGAAGGCATGTGCAATTTGCTGTCACACCACATGCATTTCTGACCATGCTGTTATTTTCTTGCCTTTGTCCCTGTTGTCTGTGGGTCATCAACTCCCTTGTGGTCAATAAGCTCATACATTCTCTACTACCAGGGTATGGGTTGACGTGGAGGGTCCCATATATTAGGCAGCCATCAGCAGGGGTTCAAGGGTTTTTACTTATTTCCCTAACATTTCCCCACAGATGCTTAGCTTGCAGAGTGGAAGGAGGACTTGCAGTGTGCTGATCTTGCTGGTTATCCCTTATTTCTCCAAAGGATCTTGCCAGAATGCAGCATTGCTTCCTCCCTCTCCACTACGGAAATCATACATATGTATTCTTGAAATGCCCACAACCCTCCCTCCTCTCCCTCACTAGCTGGCTCCTCAAGTGCTGTAACTGCTGTTTGAACTCCCACATGCCATTGCCTGGGTCACAGTAAGGGCTATATTCTTCTGTTCCACCAAGCCAGGCTACGTATGGTGCTATTTTCTGCTGAACCTATATACCCATTACTACTTTCTTTAAATCCAGGGACTTCAAACATGGAAATTTTGCAGAAGTCATTCAGTCTGAAGTGCATGAAAGAATGTTATAATAGTGTTGCTTTCATGATAGGTGTCACTGAGATAAGCATGATGTTGCCCTTACCATGAGCTTCAGTGCTTTGAAAAAGTTTGCTAGTAACAGGCATTAGTTGGTAATGGCAGTCGTTCAGGCATCTCCTGCAATGAAGATATGGCCAGCTTTGTCGCACAGAGGTGAGATTTCTATTGGTGCTGCCTGCACGCCAAGTTTGGGAACAGACTCAGGATGTAGGTGGAGCTAGGTGCGTGGCATAGGAAGAAGCAGCCAACGGCCAACTCTCCTGTTTTGGGGTAGGGGTTGGGGAGAAGCACTGTTTTTACAACCTCTGATCAAGGCCCAGGAGCCTTATTGCTTAACAGTTCAATGTTAAGTTGTCAATCTCACCTTCATTTTTGCTGTATGGGTTCGGAGCCGAACCTCGGCTCCGACTCAGCCTATTACTAAAGCTCGAGAGCTATTTTTACCGGCTCGAGGCTATCCTATGTCCCATAATGCTAGGTGTCATATACCCAGATCTCGTTTGCCGCTTCAGCTACGAGGTTGCGTTTTTCACCGGCTCCAGGTCGTATTAAAAATTTTTTATATTTGCAGTTAGTTTTTGTAATTTTTCTCTTAGTAGTTTTTGTCCTAGTAGTGTTAGTAGTGTACCGGCTAGTTTTCCCTTCCTTTTCCTAGTAGTTTCTTCTCTCTCTCTCCACCCTTAAGGTGGATAGGACTTCGGTCCTTTTCTTTAGTTGGTAGTTGGGGGTTCCCTTTGAGTGTCTGTGTGGAATATTGTTCCCTTCCCTGTAGCGAAGTTTTTAAAGTAGTTGTTGTGTGGGTCTTTCAAGAGTTTTTGAGTGTGTTTGTGCTTTGTGTGCTTGAATAGACTTTCTGTCCCAGTCCTGTGGTATCATGTCCAAGGATACCAAGGTCTCAGGATTTAAGAAGTGTGACTCGTGCTGTCAGAAGATGTCTCTGACAGACGGTCACACTTCTTGTGTATATTGTTTGGGCCCTCTGCACCTGCAGGACTCTTGTTCTGTCTGCCATGCCTTCAGTCCAAGAGCCCTGCAGGAATGCAGAAACAAGCTCATCCTTAGGGGCTTGCTAAAGCCTGAAGGTTCTCCGACGAAGCCTCCGTCCGGTAGACCTTCTAAGCCCGCCAAACCATCGGCTCCATGTCCGGAGCCGGCGCCGAGCGGACCTCCTTCTGTCTTGTCGGTTCTGGCCAGAACTGATGCATCGAGGCTTCAGTCGGCTCCGACTTTAGTGTCGGAGCCATCTCCAAGCTGAAAACGTTCCCGATCTCCTTCCTTGGAGTCGGTGCGTTCGGCTCCGAAGTCCCCTTTACTATCGGAGCGGAGCCATAGGTCTCACTCCTCTCGGTCTTCCAGGCTGTCAGATCACGACCTCGAGAGGGTAGTCAGTAGGCTCTTAAAGTCGCAGGCGCTGGCCCAGATGTTACACAGCCCTTCTCATCAGACAGTGGCTACCCCAGTGCCTGCTCCAATTCCTCCTCCGACTCTTCCTTTGAGCTAGGAGCTGGAGATCGTTGGGGTTAGCACCGTTGGGGCGGCGGAACCAATACCACTCTTGGCTCCTTCGTCGGCTCCGATCCCTTCTTTGGTTCCATCCTTGGAGGGATCCGGGCGCAGAGACTCCCTCGTCGGCTCCGAGGGGGTGAGTGGCATCGGACCCTTGTCTGACCCCGTTCTCCCTCTCGGAGCCTCGGCGCAGGTGAGTTCGGCACCGACATCGGCCTTGGTGCTGGGGGGAGCCCTTATCTCTTCGGAGTTGGGTCCCTCTTCCCTGCCTGATAGGAGCGCTTTTGAGGTCATGAGCGTGCTGGCTCCTATACCGGCACCACGGTCGACCCCGTTGGCCCCTCCCTCTATGGTGCCTGCTTCGGCCTCTGCCTACCCTCCCGACCCCAAGCGTGGAGAACCAACGCTCCAGGTAGCCCCATTGGGCATATCCGCCTCTTCCAAGGCCTCCCCGGATCCTGCAAGGGAGCCCCCTCAAAAGAGAACATGCAAGAGGAAGCATGTGGACTCCCCTGAGGCAGTCACATCAGACACCGACCTGGATGAGTCAGAAGGGTCCCCAAGGTCCCCTGCTGAGGATGTCTCCTTTTCTGACATCCTGGAGATTCTCAAGCAGAGGGGGAACTGGTCTGCCCTCAACCCTTCCGAGGACGAGTTGGTGTACGTAGATGCGTTTGGTTCTCACCCTTCCACCTCCTGGGTGTCTCCGCCTTTCGACCCACTCATGGATGTGGTGGCTCGAAAGGCGTGGACGCCTCCGGATACTATGGAACCAACTCCCCGGAGGCCTACAAAATTTATTACAGCCCCTTCTGACAGGCAGTTTTTAACTAATGGCGTCCTTGTTGATGCCATGCTGGTGGCGGCGGCCACTAAGAAGGAGTTGGCTGACCCTTCATTACCTGTCCATCCTCCTAATAAGGAATCTAGGACTATGGACAGGTATGGTAAGCGGATGTTTTCTTCAGCGACCTTTGCCATGCGGTCGCTGAATTATTTGTGCCATTTCACCCGTCTTCAAAGAGACCGTCTCAAAGAACTGGGTGATACCTTACAGGACCCATCAGCTGCGGGGTCTCAGGAAAAGATCAACTCCCCGCTGGCGACCCTGAACTCTATTGTCAACTCCTCCATGCGGCTCATTTCCTATGCAGCCGATGGGGCGAGTAGGGCTGCAGGCACGAGTGTTGCTCTAAGGAGACACGCCTGGATGCGGCTTTGTAACTTTGCTGACCCCTTTGAGGTGTCCTTCACTAACACCCCCTTTGATGGTTCTGCCTTGTTTGGACCTCAAGTGAAGGATACATTGACCAGGTGCGAGCAGGAAGGCAAGACTCTCTCTGCCGTGGGAGTCCGTTTTTCCACTCCTTCTAGACCATACCCTAAGCGTCAGAAGAATGGCAAAATGTGGTTCCGCAAACCTCAGGGAGTACTGCTTGATGCATGTGGTGAGCTTCCCTCCAGAAGCAGAGGAGGGAACAATAATAGACGCCGCCCAAGGGGCAGGGGAGGTCCGCAGAATCAGGGTAGCAGAGAATCTTTCTCTGACAAACCCTTCCAACACCCCTGAGGAGTTGCCCGACTGTCTACCTTCGGAGGCAGTCGGGGGAAGACTATCACTGTACCCAGAAGCCTGGCATTCCCTCATGCAAGACAAATGGGTACGGTCGATCATATCCGAGGGTTACAGAATTCCCTTTATTCACACCCCACAACAGCCAAAAGGGCCCCTTCCAGACGTTCCACCCGATCTGAGGGATCAAGCAGCACTAGAAATTTCAAAGCTGCTAAGAAAAAGAGCTGTCCAGCCAGTCCCAGCAGACCAGCAAGGATCCGGAATCTACTCCAAGTTCTTTTTGGTACCAAAAAAGACAGGGGACTGGAGACCTATTTTGGATCTCAGCAGGCTGAACAAGTCTGTTCAAAGAACGAAGTTCCGGATGGTCATGCTACAGTCCATTCTACCCTTTCTGGGTCAGGACAATTGGATGTGCTCTATAGACCTTCAGGATGCGTACTACCATATCAAAATGAACAGGTGCTCCAGAAAGTTTCTCCGCTTTCGGCTGGGAGCCAGTCGCTACCAATTCAAAGCCCTGCCCTTTGGCCTCACCACAGCCCCCAGGGTGTTTACCAAATGCATGGCAGTGGTTGCGGCTCACCTGAGACGACAAGGATTCCAGGTGTTTCCATATTTAGACGACTGGCTCCTTACTGCCACCACCAGAAGTCAACTACTCCAGTCCAGAGATTATGCTGTCCAAACTTGCAACGAGCTAGGTATCTCTATAAACTTCTAAAAGTCTGCCTTGTCGCCTTATCAGTCTATTACCTTCATAGGCGCCGTTTTAAACACTGTGGAGCTGTCAGGAAAACTGCCTGTACAAAGAGTTTCAGACATTCACGATCATGTTCAGATCCTTCTACAGGAGAGCAGAGTCCAGGCCAGATTCGTACTAAAAACCCTAGGCCTCATTGCAGCAGCAATCACATTACTCCCCCTAGCTCGCTTTCACATGCGGATCCTGCAGTGGATGCTATTTTCCCAGTGGTCCTTTCAACAGCTTCCAATGTCACACAGCATTCTAATCACTCAGTCATGCAAAAGGCACCTTTCTTGGTGGATGGTCTCCCCTCCGGTACTTCAGGGAAGACCTTTTGTCCTTCCTCCTCCTGTTGCTACTGTGACAACGGATGCCTCCCTGATCGGGTGTGTGTGGGGGGGGGGCACTTTCAGGGCAGGACAGTCCAGGGCACATGGCAACCCTTCGAATGCCACCTGCACATAAATGTCTTGGAAATGAGAGCAGTACTTTTAACATTGCGGGCCCTTCAAGACTCTCTATCCACCAGGACTATTGCAATTCAGACAGACAATATGTCTGTAGTGTGGTACATCAACAAGCAGGGCGGAACCAGATCCTACCCCCTATGTCGAGAAGCACTCAGACTTTGGCAGTGGGCGATCTCTTCTCAACGGTTTCTGGTAGCAACGCATATCCCCGGGAAGTCCAACGTCATAGCAGACAGGCTGAGCAGAGCCATTCTCATGCCCCACGAGTGGTCTCTCAACCAGCTAGTAGCGGAAAGAATTTTCAGAAGGTGGGGTCAGCCCTGTTGCGACCTTTTCGCAACCCCTCAAAATAGCAAGTGCCAAGACTTCATCACCCTCTTTCCTCTCCCAGGTCTTCCCCCCAGAGACGATCTAGTCCACGATTGGCCCCGGGGTCTTCTGTATGCTTTTCCCTTAATTACTCAGTTAATCCAGAAAGCAACTGCTTTGAGATCCAGAATGATCCTTATTGCCCCTTACTGGCCTCGACAAATTTGGATGTTCTTCATCTCACATTGCTGCAGTCCTTACACTTGGGTAGTCCGCTGTCCTCGATCGGCTCGAATATCAAAGTATTAGGCTGACGTCGGTCAAGGCGCTTAAGACTGACATCAGGACATCAGGGTACAAATGCGCATGACCGACGTCATATCCTCAGTCTTTTTTGCCGCATGGTCCGATGCAGAAGCAGCGTTGCAAGTGCCGTTCGGCGTTCTGAAATTTTTCGGAGTTTCAGACCAAGTCAAAGTTGGCTAAGTACCCCGTTGGGGAATATTTTAGTTTTTTCTTGCCTCAGTGGTTTACCGGATGTCAGAAAAAGTGAATAACTGTATTTCTTGTGGGAAGCAGATACCGCATAGAGATTATCATACTTTGTGTATTCCTTGTTTGGGGCCTGAGCACGACGTTGTTGGGTGTCGCTTTTGTGCTAGGTTTAATAAGCGCACTATTGCGAAGGTTAGATTGTGCTAGGTTGGTCTTCGGAAGCGGTGCAATTACAATATGCCGCCGGATGCTCCGGCCCGCTTCTTCAAGAAGCGCAAAGACAAAGCAGCTAAACCCGGCAAGAAGAGTCGTCTGCACGGACGCCGGTTCTTGGAGGCGTCAGTGGAACCGGTGGTTCCACCGGAGGCTTCTCTGGAGTCCCAGGGGAGACTTTGATATTGCAGGATTTGGCCTCTCAGGAGGCAGGTCAGGCTGAAGGGGCTTCTCAGGTTACTGTACTCCCTCCCTTCCTAGGGTGGTTAGGCCCTCTCCTTCTGTTTCCAAGGCTTCTCCCAGAGGCAGGCCAGGTTTAGCTTCTGTTGGTGTCACTCCTAGTTCTTCAGGATCTGTGCCCAAGAAGCACATGCTCAAAATGGCAGAAGATTTAATTACTTTGATTAGGGGTTCTTTGCCCCCTCCTGATAAGAGGCCTAGGGTGGAACCAGAGTTGGGGAGTTTTGAGCAGGTTTCGGATGTTTCAGAGTCTTCGGCTGAAGACTTGCAGGAGTATTCTCCTTATTCTGATTCTGATGTGGATGATTCTACTCCTTCTGCTTCTCCTCCAGAGGATTTTTCTTTTTCAGAGACTCTTCATTCTATGAGGGAACATTTTAAGTGGGAAGGTCAGGACTTCTCTGATTCCAGGAAAAGGCTTAGGGAATTTTTGCTTTTACCCCAGCATAGGCCTTTGGCTATTCCTCCTGTTCTGGATGTTGTGGAAGATGTGTTTGCGGAGGCTTCACTTAACCCTGATTCTTTGCCTCCTGCTCCTGTCCAGGTATTACAGGGTGCCTGAAGCTCATAAATATCTGTATAAGAGTCCTAGGGCGGACCCAGAAACAGTTAGTCAGGGACCTAAGGGTGTCAAGGCCTCTGTGGTAAAAAATCCGGTTCCTCCAGATAAAGAGGCCAGAGCTTTGGATAGATGGGGAAAGAAAGTATATACTTCTTCCACCTTAGCTATGAGGGCTTTGAATTGCCAGTTTCACATGTTGAAATATCAAAACTATCTTCTTTCTCAATTGAAGTCTAAGGTAGATGCTCTGGCGGAAGGCATTGAGTGTAAAGAATTACAAGATTTGGTACATGTTTCTGAACAGGTGGGTAAGCATTCTTTACAATGTGGATTTGATGCTGTACAGGCCTCGTCTAGGGTGGCTGCCACTGGGTCAGTTCTTCAGGCACGCCTGGCTGAGGGATCAGAACTTATCTGACCATGTTAAAACAAGGATTTTAGATGCTCCTTTACAGTCTGATGTACTGTTTGGTTCACCTGTGGAGGCAGTTTTAAAGAAAATGGAAGACAAGGCTAAGTCTATGCAGACTGTTAAAGATTTTTTGCAAGTTCAGCCTCCAAGTTTAGTAGGAATTGGCCTGCTAAGGGGTGGACGTACCCTTCTTATGATTCACAGTCTAGGGAAGATCTAGGCGTGGTAGGGGTAGAGCTCAGGGCTCTTTCAGACCTAGAACAGGAGTTCACCTGCACAGTCTTCGGGGAGGGCAGGGCCAGTCCTTTCGTAAACAGGCCCAATGACCTACCTTTTCAGCTGCCAGGGCCTTCTTGTCTGGCAGCACCTTTGGGAGGAAGGTTGGCACTCTTCAAAGAAAATTGGAGTTTAATTACCCAGGACAGATGGGTATTGGATATTATACACCAAGGTTACAGGTTTTATTTCCATACATTGCCTCCTTTCAAAGGCATGCCAGACGTTCCTCCTCAGCAAAGAATAGAGGCTCACAAACAAATTTCTCTGCTGCTGCAAATAGGGGCCATACAGCCGGTCCCTCTGCCAGAAGTAGGCCTAGGATTTTATTCTCGCCTGTTCCTAGTACCAAAGAAGGGGAACACGTGGAGACCAATTTTGGATTTATCTATCCTCAACACTTATCTGGACATTCCCAAGTTCAAAATGTTGACGTTACAACAGCTTTTACCTCTGCTGGGCAAAGATCACTGGATGGTGACTCTGGATCTCAAGGAAGCTTACCTTCATGTTCCTATCAGGCTAAGTTGCAGGAAGTATCTGCTGTTTCGAGCTGGGACTTCTCATTAACAGTTCTCTGTATTGCCCTTTGGCTTATCTACTGCCCAGAGTGTTCACAAAGTTCTGGCTCCAGTGATAGCTTTCTTCAGGCTAAAAGGAATACAGATCTATCCTTATTTGGACGATTGCCTGATTCTGGCCAAGGAAGGGAGGGACGAGCTTCTTCATCATTTGCAATATGTGATAGCAGTGCTAAGATGCCTGGGGTATTCTGTGAACGAAATAAAGTCCAGTCTAGTACCCTCTCAAGACATGTGCTTTCTGGGTGTGAGACTGAATACAGCATCCCAGATGGCCTTTTTGACCCCGGACAAACAAAAGAATCTTTCCCTTTACTTCCATCAATTGTCTCATCAGTCCAGGCTGACTGCAAGGACAGTCCTTCAAGCCTTGGGGTTCATGGCATCTTGTATTCTGGTGCTTCCCAATGCCAAACTGCATATGAGGAAGCTACAATGGTATCTCAAAATGTATGGACACAGCACTGCCAAGATATGGACACTGTCATTCAGATAATACCTTGCATTCAAAAGGAATTTTTGTGGTGGGCTCAGGAATGTCACCTAAACAAGGGACTCTCTGTGACCCGGCCAGAGGCGAGTCAGATTCTAACGACAGATGCCTCAGACAAAGCTTGGGAGCTCATCTAAATGGAAAGTGGATACAAGACACGTGGCCTGCCAGACTACAACATCTACATATCAACTTGAAGGAGATGTTAGCAGTCCAATTTGCATTAATAGCTTTCAAGGATTTACTTCTTCCAGGGCAGGTGTTGGTTCTAACAGACAACACAACTGTCATGTGGTACATCAACAAGCAAGGGGGAACACATTCTTATCCTCTATGCAGGCAAGCAATGATTTTGTGGGAGACTGCTCTCAGTTTACAGCTCAATCTTCAGGCAAGGTTTCTGCCGGGAGCACAGAACTCCTTAGCAGATGTGTTGAGCAGACGAATTATGGATCCCCACGAGTGGAAATTGGATCCTCATGTATTTCAGAAATTGACGGTGTCATGGGGAACTCCAGACATAGATCTGTTCGCTTCTCCACTAAACTACCAGCTGCCAAAGTTTTGCACAAAAAGGTTTCATCCCACAGCTTGGAAAGTGGATGCTCTTTCTTTCAATTGGAGCAGTCTTCATGTTTATGCCTTTCCACCTCTGCCTCTCCTCCCAAAGGTACTCCTAACGGTCAGACAGGACAAGCCAAAGATGATTCTAATAGCTCCAGATTGGCCTCGACAGCACTGGTACCCATTACTGAGAAGTCTGGTTCGGAGCCTCCATGGCCTTTGCCTTCGATTCCACACCTGCTGTCTCAAGAGAACAGTCATTTACTCAATGTCAAACTTCACTCTCTTCACCTAACAGCCTGGCATATTCTGTTTTAAACCCTGGAGGGTCTCAGCTTCCGCAGCAAGTTTTGAATGTTATTTTGGAGGCCAGAAGGCCTAGTACAAGGAAAGTATCATAGATAAATGGAAGAGATTTTTATTTTGGAGTGCAGCAAAGGAATTTGATGTTGCTAAGCCTAATTTAAGTGTGGCTCTTCAATATCTTGTTGAGTTACTGGACAAAGGTTTGTCCTTCTCTTCTATTAAGATTCATGCTGCAGCAATTTCTGCTCACTATGACTGTGATCCACCATTGTTTTCTCATCCTTTGTTTAAGCAATTCCTTAGTGGGGAAAAGAATATAAGACCCCAGCGAGAGCTCCTACTCCTGCTTGGGATCTCAATTTTGTGTTGGAGAAACTCACTCTACAACCTTGAGCCTGAAATATTTATCATGGAAGACAATCCTTCCTTTATGCCTAAGGTGGTTTCGGGTTCTCAGGGCAAGCCTGTGTCAAAACAAACTATTTCTAAGTGGTCCAGCTGGGATAGAGCTACTGCCACTTCTACAGCTTTGATATTTTGGAGCAGCTACTTGGAGTTCAGTGCATACTTTAAGCATTACCACCTTCCACTTCTGGGTTTGCCACTGCTATTTTACAGGGCATTTTGGCAGCTCCTACTACTTTATAGTTTTGCCATCCTCCCTTACCTCTGCTTTGGGATTCTACCCAAGTGTAAGGACTGCAGCAATGTGAGATGAAGAACATAGTACAGTTTTGTACCTACCATAAATGTAGATGTTCAAGATCCACATTGCTGCAGTCCAATTTACCTCCCTCCTTCCCTCTGTTGTTAGAGGCGGTTGTGTGGTTTGGGTTGTAAATATTGTGCATATTGTATATATTGTTCATATGATTAGTGCAAGGGTGGTTGGTTGTTTTTTGCTGTCTTTTGGTTTTGACCTTTCTGTTTAGGGTCTTCTGACATCTGGGGCAAGAAAAGACTGAGGATATGATGTCGGTCATGCGCATTTGTACCCTGACGTCCTGATGTCAGTCTTAAGCGCCTTGACCGACGTCAGCCTAATACTTTGATATTCGGGCCGATCGAGGACAGCGGACTACCCAAGTGTAAGGACTGCAGCAATGTGGATCTTCGAACATCTACATTTATGGTAGGTACAAAACTGTACTTTTCTGTTCCTGCAACGCCATCTACTGGAACAGCCTTGGCATCTGGACCCAGTGCCAGATCTTCTGACTTGTCAGTCGGGTGGGCTGCATCAATCCCTTCAATCTCTCAACCTCACAGCTTGGTTGCTCCACTTCCAACCCTAGCCAGGCTTCCCTTAATCTCTCATTCAGTTCGCGACATCATTCTCGCTTCTCACAAGTCTACTATCAGAAAGACTTATGCTAGCAAATGGAAGCGTTTCTCTGTTTGGGCAGGGGAAAAACAAGTGGACCCTTTTACGGCTTCTGTCCAAACAGTTTTAGAGTTTTTGGCAGAACTTTTTCAAATGGGTTCTTCTTCAGCCACCATCAGAGTTCAGCTGGCAGCTATTGCAAATTTCCACGTTGGCTTGTCAGAGACTAACATTATGTCCCACAAGCTCTGCAAAGCTTTTCTAAAAGGAACCTTCTTACTTAGGCCTCCTTGTAAAAGGTCCTTCCCCTCCGTGGGACCTAAATTTGGTGCTGTCGTCTTTATTTCTCCCTCCTTTTGAGCCAGCGGCTTCCTGTTCGTTAAAGCTGCTCTCGTGGAAAACTCTCTTCTTAGTAGCTATCACTTCAGCAAGAAGGGTATCGGAACTTCAAGCCCTTTGTGTTCACCCTCCTTACCTTGTTTTTCACAAAGATAGAGTGTCACTTAGGACTAATCCATCCTTTTTACCGAAAGTACTCTCTGAAAAAAATCTGAATCAGACCATCGATCTGCCTGTCTTCTTCCCAAATTATACCAATAGGGCTGAACGAAAGTTACATTGTTTGGATGTTCACCGTCAATTACGCTTCTACCTGGATAGAACTAAGCAGACGAGGAAATCAGACCAGCTCTTACGCGGAAGGGAAGCAAGGCCTGCCTGTTTCCAAAGTAACCTTGTCCAGGTGGTTTTCCTCTGTTATCATGTTGATTTACCAATTGAGGCATAAAGAGCTCCCTTTTAAGCCCAGAGCTCATTCAACCAGAGCATTAGCTTCTTCAGTAGCCTTTCAGGCAAGATTGCCAATGGATTCCATTTGTGCAGCGGCCACATGGGCCTCTCCTCATACCTTCATTTCTCATTACAAGCTGGATATGGCCTCCAGAAGCCGGGCTGATTTTGGTTCCACTGTACTCAAGAGTCTGTTCCATTGAGCCACCCAGGACCCAGGTGCTAGGGACGCTGTCCCATCCAGCAAGAATGAAGGCGAGATTGACAACTTAACATTGAGAAGTTATGTACTTACCGTAACGTTCCATGTTAGTTGTCTTCTTCTCGCCTTCTTTCTTGCGTCCCACCCTCCATCCCCCTAACCTGGAAAGACTGAGAGTATCTTGTGAGATTTTTTTGTCACTAGAGTTATCTCCTCAGCTAGCTCTCTTGCTTTTCTTGGTAACTCTTATAAGAGATATGTATATATTTATAAGAGCTTTTATATATATATATATATATATATATATATATATATATATATATATATATATATATATATATATATTCTCTGTTGTGGTGGGACATGTATGTCCATAGTGTTAGCTATCAATCGAGATCTGGGTATATGACGCCTAGCATTATGGGACATAGGATAGCCTCGAGCCGGTAAAAATAGCTCTCGAGCTTTAGTAATAGGCCGAGTCGGAGCCGAGGTTCGGCTCCGAACCCATCCAGCAAGAAAGAAGGCGAGAAGAAGACAACTAACATGGAACGTTATGGTAAGTACATAACTTCTCATTATTTCAGTAGACTAAAACTATATGGGATGTTCTTCGTGTTTCACTGTTGCAGTCATTACATTTGGGTAATCTGCTGGCAGGTTGCCCTCAGTTGGCCTGATTAACAAAGTCTTGGGTCCTGCGTCGGTTGACGTCTCCTCTTCCATGACGTCAAGTCGTCAGGGGTATAAAACATGCAGCCGACGTCATTTTTATCAGTCTTTCTTGCCGTGCAGTGCCCGAAGCAGAAGCATTTCGAAGTGCCGATCGGCCGACTCCTGAAATTTTCGTTTTCGAGTTTCAGAACCGAAGTCTTCAACCTAAAGCTAAGTACCCCGTTGGGGAAACTTTTTCTTGCTCCTTATCGATGTCAGTAAAAGTTAATAATTCTGTTGCTTGTGGGAAGCGAATACCTCATAAGGATTTTCATTTGTAATGTATTCCTTGCCTAGGCCCTGACCACAATGTACCTTGCTGTCGGTTTTGTGCTAAATTTAATCAACGCACTATTAAGTGTCGGTATATTTTTGTATCAAAATATTTTGGCTCAAGATTTAACTACCGAGAAATGTCGTCAGTTAGCAATCCGACTATCGGAATACATAAAAAACGCAAAGAAAAAGACAGAGACAGACTGTCGAGGTCCAAAACCGATGACGAAACTTCTCCTAAGCCAGTCGCCGGTTCACCGGTACTCAGTGAGGCAGTTTCGCAGCCCCTGATACCCGCTAGTTTTGATTCGTAGGCCTCTACTGAGACCCATTCAGAGTCCGGTATGCCGCGAGACACTTTAAATATTGAACCCGCGGATGTCTCTACCTTAGATGGGTCCAGAGCCGCTGAGCAGACACCGGCTTCTGAGGGTGTTTTCAGGCCTAAAGATTTGTATATTAAACCGACACCATCTTCAAAATCTAAGCCAAAATCAACTTCTATGTCTAAAAAAACAATGCTTGGGCCACTGGCAACTAATTACCCACGACAAGTGGGTTTTATAGTATCCCAGGGATACAGATTTCATTTCCACACGTTGCCAATCCCAAACGGATGGCCAGATCTGCCTCCAAATCAGTGGGCAGAGGCCCAGAAACAAGCTATGTCCCTCATGAATATGGGGGCTATTCAACCAGTACCAGAAAAGGAAGGAAAAGGGACAGGGTTTTTATTCAATACTTTTCCTGGTACCCAGAAAAGACAAATCATGGCGTCCAATCCTGGACTTATCCTTTCTAAATACATTTCTGGACATTACAAAATTCACGATGCTATAACTCTACAACAGTTACTGCCTATGTTAGGCAAGGATGCCTGGTTGGTAACTCTAGACTTAAAAGAGGCTTACCTGCATATCCCATTCAGGGAATCTTGCAGAAGACACCTCCGCTTCAAAGCAGGCTATTTGCATTACCAGTTCTCTGCACTGCCCTTTGGCTTATCTACTATGCCCAGGGTCTTCACAAAGTGCCTGGCACCAGTAATTGCATTTTGCAGACAAAGAAACATTCAAATTTATCCTTACCTGGACGATTGTCTAATTCAGGCAGAAAAGAAGGACACTCTTCTAAAACATCTGGCTTTTGTATAAAGACTTCTAACTTGTCTAAGGTACACCATAAACGAAAATAAATCACAACTGGTACCCTCTAAAATAATTACATTCCTGGGTACAAGCTTGAATACAACTGCCCAGATGACTTACCTTACGCCAGAAAAACAAATTCAGTTGATGACTTACTTCAAACAAGTGGCACAAAAACCCAGCTATCTGCAAGACAAATTCTGCAGGCCTTGGGGTTCATGGCTTCCTGCATTCTAATAATTCCATATGCAAGACTGCATATGAGGAAACTGCACTGGTACCTAAAAAGCTTATTGAGTCAACATTGTCACAGCCTGGAAACAATGATTCCTATCATTCCTTGCCTACAGCAAGAGTTTCTATGGTGGACAGAGGCCTGCCACCAAAACAAGGGACTGTCATTCATTCCACCCCCTGCCACCAAAACCCTGACTACAGACGCATCAGATTATGCTTGAGGATCGCATCTGGCAGGGAGATGCATTCAGGGCCAATGGAGCCCAAATCAAATGCACCTACATATCAACCAGAAAGAGATGCTAGCTGTACAGAATGCTCTGACAGCCTTCAAGGATTATCTTCATCCAGGACAACTACTGATAAAGACAGACAACACCACAGTCATGTGGTACATAAACAAGCAGGGGGTACCCATTCCTACCCCCTTTGCAGACTAGCAATGGCTTTGTGGAACATGACCTTGACTTACCAAATACATCAACAAGCTCAATTCCTGCCAGGAAAGCAAAATACTCTGGCAGATGAACTAAGCAAAAATCTTATGGACCCACACGAATGGAAACTGGATCCATAAATCCTCATCATGTTGACACACAAATGGGAAAGCCCAGACATAGATCTATTTGCCTCTCCCCAAAACTATCAGTTGGACAAATTCTGCACAAGAATTCATCACAAAAAAGCATGGAAAGTGGATGCTGTATCCTTCAGCTGGAAAAAAAACTATCAGTCTATGCCTTTCCCCCTCTGCTCTCCAAGGTCTTACTAAAAGTCAGACAGGAAAAACCAAAAATGATTCTGATTGCTCCAGACTGGCCTCGCCGACACTGGTACATGCTCCTACGCAATATGTCGCTCCTTCCTCCGTGGTACCTGCCTCAGACGCCTTATCTACTGTCTCAGCAGAACTATCAAATTCTGCACACTCATCTCCAAACTGAATCTTGCAGCATAGCTAATTAACTAATTTCACCACTTACATCTCTTTGCAAGCCTGTGATGGATGTCATTTTGGAGGCATGAAGGCCTAGTACTAGAAAATCGTATGCTGACAAATGGAAAAGATTCTGTGCCTGGAACCAAGCAGAAGGAATAAGCACAGCAGTAATATTCCTCAGATTCTGCAATATTTAACTGAGATGCTTCACAAGGGCCTATCTTTTTCTTCCATAAAAATCCATGCCTCTGCCATTTCAGCTCATTACAACACAGATCTTCCCCTCTTTTCTCATCCCCTGCTAAAGCAGTACCTCAGAGGGGCCAAAAATTTAAGACCTCCCAGAAGAGCACCAACTCCTGCATGGGACCTCAGTTTTGTGTTGGAAAAACTCACTCTACCTCCTTTTGAGCCAGCTGCTACTGCAGACCTAAACTTTCTCTCTTGGAAGACAGATTTTCTTTTAGCAGTCACTTCGGCTAGAAGGATTTCAGAACTACAGGCTCTCATGGCGGTGGAGCCTTTTATTATCTTTTACCCGGACAGGGTGTCTCTCAGGACCAATCCATCCTTTATGCCTAAAGTGGTATCTAGTGTGGCTCTTAATCAGACCATTCATCTGCCAACCTTCTTCCCAAACAAGGGTGAGCAGATTCTGCATTCATTGGATGTACACAACAACTAAGATTCTACTTAAATAGGACAAAATCTCTAAGAAAATCTGAGCAATTACTGGTGGCATTTGCTGCAGGGGCACAGGGAAAAGCTATTTCAAAGCCGACTGTTTCAAAATGGATAAGCCATTGTATTTGTTTCTGTTACATGCACCATGTTAAACCTGTCCCCAAGGGGATCAGATCCCATTCCACCAGGGCTGCATCTACTTCTGCAGCCTTTCTCAGAGGGGTTCCTACCAGAGACATTCTAGAAGCTGCTACCTGGAGCTCAGTTCATACATTCACCAAACATTACCATTTACCTCTCTTCTCTAAATCCAGAGCAGGCTTTGCCACTGCTGTCCTGCAGGGCCTTATAGCTGCTTCTAATGCTGTATAATTCCATCCTCCCAACCATAGCTTTGGGATTCTACCCAAATGTAATGACTGCAACAGTGAAACACAAAGAACATAGTACAGTTGTGTAGACTTACCATAAATGTAGATGTTCGAGTGTATTCACTGTTGTAGTCGTGGTTATCCACCCTCCAGCCCCCTGTTTTTCTCTTACTATACCTCTTCTTTCTTTTACTATGCTTAAAAGCCTTTTTGGTGTATTTGCTTTTATTTGGAGGTATATATTTTTTGTGTTCTAAATTACATGCGTATATATATATATATATATATATATATATATATATATATATATATTGCTCCCCATTTGGGGGGCACCTGACATCTGGGGCAAGAAAAACTGATGAAAATGGCGTTGGCTGCATGTTTTATACCCCTGACGACCTGACGTCATGGAAGAAGGGACAGCAACCGACGCAGGACCCAAGACTTTGTTAATCAGGCCGACTGAGGGCAACCTGCCAGCAGATTACCCAAATGTAATGACTGCAACAGTGAATACACTCGAGCATCTACATTACGGTAAGTGTACACAACTGTACTTTATGTCCTTCCCAAGATATAACTGCCAGCCAGTCTCCAAAGGTCTCTCCACATGTGCACCCAGGCTGCTGTGGCTTGAACTCCAAAAGGAGGAAATGGCATCTAGGGCACCAAAAATACTGTGCACATTTTTGCCAACCTTGAGAACCTTCCTCCTAGGCTTCACATGTTCTGTGATCGGCTCCTATCTTCCAGTGCTAGCAGATAAGTTCCCTTTGGAGAACTCTACTACGCGATATTTTAATTTGTCTATTTTTGACTAAACTTTATAATGGGTCTCTTTAAATAGACCAGCATTTGTGTGTTTACTTCTTATCATAAATGCCTCATTACACAGGATATTTTAGCTGGAGTTAATTATCTCCATTTTGAGCAATTTTTTTGTGGCAAAAATGGGCTGTTTTTGAACTTTTTTTTTTTTTTTTAGTTGAAACACTTGAAAGTAAGTGTGCTTAGTTCTTGTGTACAGCTCTCTCTAACTTATTTTCTGACCACCTTTCAGCTGTGTTTATCAGGGAATAGGTATTTTTTGATGTTTTGTGACAAAATTGTACTGATTGTGCATTTACTTTTATGATTGTCAGGACTGTTATGGGAAAGGGTAAGTGTGTGTAATTCTTGTGAACACTTGAGTAAGTACTTAGATTCCAACCAACTCCTTTCACTTGAGCTTACCTGTGAAAAAAATCTCTTTCTGCAGAAAAATGGATTCCCTTACTGTTCATGTGGTTCCTTCTCCTGCTGCAGCTAAAAAAGAAAAACAAGCAACTAAGGAGCCCTTGCCTCTACTCCACTGTGTCACTCGGTGGCTCAGCCTTTAGTGAGTGACTCTGTAGTGGCTACAACTTGTTCCTCAGACCACGCACTGGTTTTCTTGGAGCTTCTGGTTTAGTCCATACCACCACTGTGGACCAGGGGTTAGACTTATCTTATGCAAGTTGTTCAGTGTTCATTTCTGTTATGGGAGTTTCTGTGGGAAGTTCCTCTGGAGGTTGAGGTAAGAGACCTGTTTCCTGGGTTGAATTGCTGTCCAGCAGTCAATTTCCATCTAGGGATGTTCCTAGACAAAAGAAACAAAAATTAGGTATAATTAATTCTTCATTGTTTGTTTTAATAAAAATGACTTGTTCACATTGGCTAAGGGCTTTGTTACAGGTTTTGAATCCAGAGAAACAGCAGAGAAATTTGAGTTTAAATAATAGTACCACTATTCCTGAGGGTAGTTTATCAGAGGATTCTGATAAGGGTGTAAGCAGGGCCTCATAAGATCACAGGAAGTTACTAGACTAATGACTCTAGGGCCCTTAACAAGTCTAGTGAGGTTCTACACTTATTTCCACAATCTGCACCTGTTGCCCCTGTCCAGGAGAGAGACGGGTAAAATCCCCAGGGTGAATTTACGGTTACCCATCCAGTCATCCCGATTTTGTTTGAAGAGAGCCAATGAGGTGCTCTGTTGACATGAAGTGGGAGTCTGTTCCAAACGTGTGGTAACCTCTGGTCTCTCAAGCAGGTTCTGTTAATGTCATATACCAGGTTAAGGTTTTTAGAGCGAGTAACACATGTACCATTTGACTTACGGAGATGCATAACTTCCAATAAAGCAGGATCAGAGAATGCCTTGTATGCAAGGCAGAGATCACCTCTGAGTAGTCTGTATGAAAAAGAAAATAAAGTGACAGTGATTTCAGATTATCCATATAGGACAGATGTTGAATACCCAGAATTTTCCTTGTGAGGAATCTTTGTGGTCTCTCCAGTTGCTTGGAACAGTACATACCAAAAGGGGAGTTGTACTCAGTTATTGGTCTGATGAGGGAAGAGTACAAGAAGATTATAACTTCTTTTTTTTTTTGGAGGCAATGCCCTTACTTATATGATGAGCAATGTAGAATACCATTTTTACCACTGTTGAGACATGGTGGTCAAAGGTGAGGTGGCTGTCAACCTGAGTGCTGAGGTCTCTCACAA
The DNA here is from genome assembly GCF_019279795.1 of Protopterus annectens. Taxonomy (NCBI): domain Eukaryota; kingdom Metazoa; phylum Chordata; order Ceratodontiformes; family Protopteridae; genus Protopterus; species Protopterus annectens. The sequence continues at coordinate 988,356,720 of NC_056727.1, forward strand.
CTGAGTGCATACTTGCTATTGATGTGGTAGTTTGGAAGATTGCCCTTACTGAAAGGGATAATACTTTTTTTTTTTTGCATTGAGTTTAAAGCCATGACTTTACCACCAATAATTTGTTTAAGACCCTTGTGTAGGATGTTGACATCATTTGGAGATTCTATGACCACTCCCAGTTTGCAGTCATCAGCAAACCTTGTCAGCCGCAGACTTTTTTTAGTTTTTGCTTGTTCTTTGGAAAAATAGATTCCAAACAGTAGAGGTCCCAGGACTGATCCCTGTGGAACACCACTGGTTACAGGTCTGCTGTTGGAGGTGAATTCCCCTATTTTTGACTATATGGGTTCTATCAGTGAGCGAGTTAGCGACCCATCTTAATGATATTAGGATTGATATCTATCTTGTTGAGTTTGTCAGTGATGCCTGAGTGGGAGATAGTGTCAAATGCTTTGACAAAGTCTAGGTAGGTTACATGCACAGATTTCCCCTCGTCCAGGAACTTGGTGATTGTTTCAAAGAAGTCCACCAGGTTAAAAAGGCATGGCTTTTTTTCGACAAATCCAAACTGAGTCAGGTCAGATGTTTGGAGATTACCTATATCTTTGTTGATTAGGTCTATGATGATTCCTTGCATGGCCTTGCAGATAAGGCTAGTCAGGCTAATAGGTCTGTAGTCCCAGGGTCAGTGGATGCACCACCCTTGTGCAAGGGAGTAATTGTGACCATATTCATTTCAGCTGGGATGAAGCCGGTGTTTAGACTGTGGTTGAAAAGAGTACCCAATGGTGGTAATTCTTGTTGGAGCCCATGTAGGATGCAGCCTGGGATGTTATCAGGTCCCATAGATACTGTGTTCCTTGCCTTAGAGAGGGCGTTAACAACCTGCTCTTTAGAGACACAAGGTAGGGGACAGGTGGCAGGGATGTCATGGGGTACATGTGGCAAGGGACAGGGAAGTGAAGTTTTCACAGAACCTGTAAGCCAACAGGTTAGTTTTGTCCACAGGCTCCATATATGTGGTATTATGAACTACCAGTTTGGCACAAATCTGGGCCTTTCCTTTTAGGTTACAGATGTAACTAAAGAAAGTGTTATGGTTGTCTTTAGTTGAGGAAGTTAATTTGGATTCATGGTTTGCTTTGGAGGACTTCACAAGAAGTTTGTTTAAAGCTGATTAGGGAGTGTTTCCAGTTTAGGGCTTTTCCATGCTACTCTTTGTTTTCTTCACATGTCCATGACTCTGATTCTGAGGAGAATTGATTCCTTAGTTCCTTCTGCTGAGGAATTTCCTTTGCTGAGACTTTGACCCGAATGAATAATTTATTTCAGTGGGAACAAGTGGATGTTCTCCTCCTCCTCCTGTAAGAAGATGATATGATGTTGCAAGCGGAATTCCACACTCTACTCTTATTCCTCGTTATGCCATCCTTGGAGGATGCTTTTGACCTGGCCTTCAATAATACTGATAGTAAATCTTGAGTCCATAAAAAGACAGACAGGCTTTATAAAGTTCCTTAGCCTAACAAGCATTTCATTTCTCATCTTGGATCTGGCCCAGCAGCTATTTGTTTTTCTAAAGATGTTAAGTTTTTGGTCAGTGCCAGGTCTCCTCCTGTTATGGATATCAAGAATCTTTTCTTCTACTCTAGCTTTCAGAATTCTGAACTACTATGCTCATATGTTTAAGTACATGATGACTTATGTTGACAATTTGAGGAACTTTTCTGCCACTTTACCTTCAGAAAGTAGGTCCTTTCTGAATTTAAATATTGTTACTTTTTCTCAAGTATCTAAATGTTCTTTAAACAGTATATATGATTGTGCTGACCCTATGTTCAGGGCTACAATTACTAGGTAGGGAACCAGAAGATCTGATGATGTCCTTTTCATTCTTCCTCAATGTATGGGTTATGGATCCAACCTCAGATCTGACTCTGCTGCATTCCATAGACTTTGGATCCAATTCTCGAGCTCCTTCATCTACCTACAATGCCCTAGTCCATCCCCAGTATCCCAGATCTTGTTTGTCACCATCTCACAGAAATGAGGATCCTCTTTCTGAGCACATTTCAAGCCTTTCTGGGTATGTCATAAATGTGTTTTCTTACAAAGCATCTTCTTTCTATTTTTTTCTCTTAATTACTTTATTATATAGTTCCTCTCTGTTTGTTTTGGGGTTTTCTTGCTGTTAGCCCTTCAGCCTCAGTAAGGTAATCTGTTGTATCCCATTGTGGTACCTTTTTCTTTCTCTTTTCTTACCCAGTTTGACAGGATATTGTTTACTACCATTGCTGGTAGTCTTTTTACTGTAGTTTTTTACTGAAAAATAATTTATATCTTCTCTATTTTTCCTTTATTATTTAAGCACTGTGGCAGAGAAGCCTACAGGGTTTAAAAAATGCACTTCCTATGGGCACAAAATTCCAAATTTGGATGTCCACAGAAAGTGCGTTTATTGTTTAGGGGTAGCACATCTGTGCATGAACTGTAACATTTGTGCTGCGTTTAACTTGAGCGCTATTATAGACAGGAGGAATAAGTTAGTCTTCATAGAGTTATTACCTCCTCTGTGACTCAGACCCCCAGCAAATTGTCCAGGGACATAGAAAACTATGCCCACATAAATCTCCGAAGACTTTATCATCCTTGGCACCTCCACAAAAAATATAGAGATCATCGAATCCAGCTTAATTGGATCCGAAAAGAAAAACTTAAGATCCTAAGTCTTTGGATCCAGTAGTTATTTCAGGCAGTCTTACTGCCTAGCCTATGGGTGCAAAACCATTGGATCCAACTTGTGGTACTTCTCTTATGCCGAGAACTCGCTCACTCAAGTTTGTGGTCTATCCTTTTTCTCCTCGGCTCCATACTTCCTGTGATGATGTGAGGTATTGCCAGCTATGCCAGGAGAAGTAAGGCAGTGGAAGTCTAACATATGCCAACATAGCTAGCTGGAGTTTTGTAAAGACTTGTATGTCATTTGACTGATTTGTACATGTGTTTTTGTTTAAAATGTATTTGTAAAGCTGTGTTAAAAAGGTACCAACAGTGGGTCCTGTGGGACTGAAAAGAAATACACCTGTATGTTAGACTGTATTGTAACTGCTGAAATGAATATATTGTAACAGCGGATACTGGAAGAAAAGAGGTTAATCTCAATTCCACTTCTTCTTTTGGCTTTTTCCCGGTTAGGGGTCACCACAGCAGATCACCTGTCCGGTCATGATTGGCAGTGGAGTTTTTTACGGTGTTAAGTTGCCAGCCTGGCGCCCAACCTTCCATGGAAGGCACACATGCACGCACTCACACCTAGGGCCAATTTAGAGTATCCAATCCACCTACAGCATGTCTTTGGAATGTGGGAGAAAACCAGAGCACCTGAAGGAAACCCACGCAACCACAGGGAGGACATGCAATCTCAGTTCCACTAACTTTGAAAAACAGTCTGAAATTAAATTATCTGGTTTAGGCCATAAAGATTGTATCTTACAGTTCTGATTGCAGCCAGAGGTAAAATTTCATGGCCGAGTGGGAGGTAGAATACATTTTTGATAGTCCTTTTTTTAGTAATTGGACTTCTTGTAACAGATACCTGAATGGCATTTTTATTTTGTGGGTAGACACCTTGGATGTATTGCATTTGTTTTTTGATTACATTAATGAAACTGTTCATTTTCTGAAAATTTCTTATCACTATCATTCTGAAACAGTATCTTATTTGGATATTACAATTAGTAAGGATGTGTTTAACCAGTGATCTGATGTTGTCAATCTTCATTTATTCTTGACAGTTTGGAATCTGGTTCCAATCTTCGGAACCAGCTTGGCAGTTATACAGCTCCTGCCAGCTAAAAACTCTCAAGCCAAGACTCTATCCACAATGCCCCTGTGTGTGTTAGCTCAGATTTCATTTGCCACTCTGCCAGAAAGACGAGTCACCATTTCTTTCAGCTAAATACTTTATAATTTATAATTTCTTGAGATAGCCATAAAAAAATGTTTCTCTCTAATTCTGTTTCTCTCGCTATCTGTGTACATATATCTAGTTGTATATTCCGTTTGTCTTCCCCTTTTCCTTGTAACCCTTTTTGGGTTTTCCTTTAGTACCATTGTTGGTACTTGTCCCTTTACCTTGGGTAATCTTATTTACCATGGTTGGTACAGTAAACTGGAACTCAAGCAACTGGCAAAGGGAAAAAAAATCAAAGAAATACAGTACAATTTTCATGTGTTGCACTTTCTGCCCCCCCCCCCCCCCCAGCATAAATATACCTTATATTTTTAGAGTTTGAGTTTTAAAAAGGAAGATAGGACTAAATTCCCTCTCTCTCTCTCCCCATCCTGAGAACAAATCATATCAAACAAGTAGTAGAGTAAAGTACTAGTCAGGCCTATTTTTAATAGTAATTCTCAAGCAACCACAAGCTACAATTGTCCAGCATCTACCAATCCCCATGGGTGACAGTTAACGGAGTGTTTACTGTAGATCTTTTCTCCTTTCTTACTTTTCCTTTTTCCTCCTTTTTCTGTGTGCGTGCGTGTGAGTGTGTGTGTGTGTGTGTGTGTGTGTGTGTGTGTGTGTGTGTGTGTGTGTGTGTATTTTATCAGGCGTTTTTTCATTTTCGCCCTTTACTATTGGTAAAATGTCTGATAAACTGTCTAAAGACATGTCAGGATTTAAACTTTGCCAAGACTGTGATAGAAAGATGCCCAATTCCGACTGGCATCTTTCTTGTGTCTGTTGCTTAGGTGCATCTCATTTGGATTTGGATTGTGACTTATGTAAGTAGTTCAGTCGAAGAACCTTAGCAGAGCGCAGGAATAGGCTCCTACTTAAAGGTCTACTTAAATCCCCTTTTAGCGAAGGCTTGTCCAAGGCCGACATGAAACAAGACTTACCAAAAAATAAAAGCCATTCAGTACCGACTTTACCCTCTGTTCCAGAGTCTCCTAAATGTAATAACGTAAAAAACAAAAGCAACCACCACTGGTAAAAGCACAATCCACGGCTGAAGAATCACCAGGACCAGGACCAGGAAATAGTTGGCACAATAAAAAGAGATTTAATATGATATCCACAGTGAGCAATAAGTCAAGCGCTTTCGCCCGGGCTCTCCCGGGCTTTCTCAAGATAAAATACAGAAGGTGTGTTCTCCTTTTATACATATCTATCAATTGTTTAATTACAAAATTGGTCTTAATTAGTTTCCAATTAGATTTTAAAGCTGTATGTCACAACATCAAACATCCATTTTCTACTACATTAATATGAAATTCATTCCTTATAAAATGAGCCGTTTAAAAATAAATGTCTGTTGCTTTTACCTTGTCATTAAACTAAACTGTGTTGCTCAATATTTTATCAAAATCATTATGTTGAAGTTTGTGTTATTAAAAGCAATGTTTATATATTGTATAAAGATAGTTAAATTAAATTATTCATTTAAACAAACCTGTGATAAATTATAAAAAATTGTACCTTTATCTTAACTAAAAAGTATCCTTTCTCAAAAATTAGATTAACATTTATAGTTGATCTCCTAAATGTAATCCCTTTGTTCCACATACTTCGGAACCGAAGGCTAAGGTTCCAACAATTCAAACTAGTGCCTCCTGAGCACTGCCAACTTCAACGGTGCTGTCAACAGCCTTGTGGGGACCAGCCTGTCTAGGTTCTGTCTTGGCACTGACTTCGCCTACTGCTGAACATATAATTACGTCGGCACCACCACAGTCACAGCCCACCCTCTCGGAGACGAAGCATATTTTGGAAATGCCCAGGACGAGATAATCCCCAACTGTAGACCCCTTCATGAGCCAACTACCCAGTCCATTCGTTGAAAGACCAGAGTCTCCTTCAACCCTTTCAGTTCAGTCCTCCAGGGGTCTTTCAGAGTTGACTGTCCTAAGGTTGATGGATCAACTGTTGCTGGCCAGAGGTATTCCTGCCCCTTCTCAGGTCCCTCTCATATCTAGATTGGAGACCTTTTCTCCCGGGACTCCTGCCTATCCTCCTCCAACCTCAACTTCAGTTTTGGAGTCCAGCACTTCAGTACTCCTGGTGCCAGCTGTTTTGGTGTTGTTAGGTGTATCCACCTTGGCACCAGAGGTTGCTTTGACATCGTTGGTTCCTGATTTGGAGCTGACTGAGTCTTGGAGTCGAGACCCCTCCATCAGTTCCGTGGTTTCCAGTTCAGCAGCTAGTTTGGGTACAGTGCCAATCTTGGTTCCAAAAACTTTGATGGTTTTGGGTCCTTCCATGTCTCCATCCTTGGTGGGCAGTCCCTCAGAGTGGGGTGTGACCTCGGTTCTGAGGTGGTCCTTCTCAGTTCCGAGCTCGTACTCCCCTTCAGGGGGTAACACCTTTCGGGTTTCCGAGAGAGCCTTAACCTCCACGGGCTCCCAGCTGGCCCCACCCACATCGAAGTGCCATATTTCCATTTCCTCTGGTCCAGAGTTGAAACCAATCTTTACGACAGGACAGTGAGCACTGAAGCTTCAAGTTGCCCAGTTGCAGGGCCCTTCCTCTTCATAGTCCTCCCCAGAGATTCCTACTGAGGAGCCACCCCAAAAGAGGACATTCAAGAGGAAGCATCTGGATTCCCCTGAAGAATCCATCATGGAGGACACAGATTTCAATGAAGAGGAGGTTTCCTCACGGTCACCCCCTGGGGATGTTTCCTTTGGAGACATCCTAGAAATTCTGAAACAGAGGGATAACTGGAAGTCCCAAGACCCATCCTCTGAGAAAACGGTGTACTTGCAAGCCTTTGGTGCCTGACAATCTACTGCCTGGTTGTCCCCACTCGCTGATGACCTTATCAAGGTAATAGCGCAGTGAGCTTGGAAGACACCTGACACCATAGAGTCTATTCCTCGGAGACCTGACAAAATATTACCACCACCAGAAGACCGATATTGGACGAAAGGTTTGCCAGTAGATGCCATGGTGGTGGCAGCTGCCATCAAAAAGGAACTAGCCGACAAGAGTCCTTCTATTCATCCTCCTAACAGGGAGATGTTAAGTTGTCAATCTCGCCTTCATTCTTGCTGGATGGGTTCGGAGCCAAACCTCGGCTCCAACTCGGCCACTTACTAAAGCTCGAGAGCTAACTTTACCGGCTCGAGGCAACCCTGTATCCCATGATTCTAGGCGACAACTACCTAGATCTCGTTTGCCGCTTTCGCTGATGAGGTGCGTTTTACCGGCTCTTGGTAAGTGTTGGGATTTAATTACTTAAAAGTTTCCTTTGTACTTAGCTTTCCCACCCCTTTCTTCGTTTAGCTTAGCTTAACGGTTATATTACACCCTTTTCCCCATTAGTGCTATTTTTTTTTCCCTTTTATCCAATTTATTTCCCCTTCCCCCTAGGTTAGGCCTTAGGCCTGCTCCTTTCCTAGTTCCTGACAGGGATTCTGTGCTGTGTCTGTGGTGCGCTTGTGTATCCCTGTTTTACCAGTTTGTTTGGATTGGGCGTGTGTGTGTTTTCTTACTTTTGTGCCTTTTACTTCGACAGCATTATGTCGAAGGACACAAAGGTCTCAGGTTTCAAGAAGTGTGACTCGTGCTGTCAGAAGATGTCTCTGACAGACGGTCACACTTCTTGTGTTTACTGCCTGGGACCCCTGCAGGACTCTTGTTCTGTGTGACACGCGTTCAGTCCAAGAGTCCTGCAGGAGCGCAGGAACAAATTAATCTTAAGGGGCTTATTAAAGCCCGAGGGCTCCCCGTCTAAGTCTGTGCCGGGGAAGCCCTCGAAGCCCGCCAAACCGTCGGCTAAGAGTAAGCCTTCGGCTGCTGGCTCACCATCTGTGGCAAGATCGGCTCTGGCTGGAGCCGATACTTCTATGTCATAGCTTCCAGCATCGGCTCCACTCGGCGCCGATACTGCTGAGCCTCTACTCTCACGGTCGGTTCCGACTGGAGCCGACGTATCTTTGGCTCCTTCGGCTCCATCCATCTCCAGGAAAAGGTCCAGATCCCCATCTTTGGAATCGATCCATTCGGCTCCGGGGTCACCCTTGCTCTCGGAGCGGAGCCATCAGAGCTGTTCTTCTCGGTCATCCAGGCTTTCCGACCACGACCTTGAGAGAGTGGTCAGTAGACTGTTAAAGTCTCAGGCACTGGCCCAAATACTTCATAGCTCGTCCCATCAGACACTGGCTATTTCAACTCCACCTACTATTCCTCCTTCGACTCTCCCTCAGAGTTCGGAGCCAGAGCTCCTCGGAGCCGTGACTGTTGTGGCATCGGAGCCGATACCTCCCCTTTCGGCTCCATCGTCCTCTGCTCCGATCTCCTCCTTGATGCCTTCATTGGAGGGATCTGGGCGCCTGGTCTCTCTCGCCGGCTCCGAGGGGGCGAGTGGCATCGGACCCTTGTCCGACCCCGTTCTCCCTCTCGGAGCGTCGGCCCTGATGAGCTCGGCCCCGACATCGGCTTCAGAGCCGTCCCTGTCGATGCGGCCTGGGGTTCCTACTTCTTCGGAGCGGGAGCCCTCTGGCCTGTCTGATAGGGGAGCCTTCAAAGTGATGAGGAGCGTACTAGCCCCAGGGCATGGTCAACAGTCAGCTCCATCAGCTCCTCCCAGTACAGTGCCTACTGACGTCTCTTCCCACTCTCTTGCTCCCGGACCCAGAGATCCAATGCCTCAGGTTTCCCCACTGGGAATATCTCCTCTTCCGAGGCTTCTCCTGACCCGTCAGGTGAACCTCCGCATAAGAGGACATGTAAGAGGAATCATGTGGACTCCCCTGAGTCCATTACATCCGATACCGACTTGGATGAGTCGGAAGGATCCCCAAAGTCCCCCTCTGAGGATGTCCCTTTCTCAGACATCCTTGAAATCCTCAAACAGAGAGGGAACTGGTCTTCCCTTAATCCTTCTGAGGATGAGTCGGTTTACCTGGAGGCGTTTGGTTCTCGACCCTCCACCTCCTGGGTGTCTCCACCTTTCGACCCTCTTATGGAAGTGGTGGCACGGAAGGCGTGGACGGCCCCGGATTCGGTGGAACCCACCCCACGGAGGCCTTCTAAATTTATTACGGCTCCAGCTGATAGGCAATTTTTAATAAAAGGTGTCTCGATTGATGCCATGGTGGTGGCTGCAGCCACCAAGAAGGAACTAGCCGATCCTTCAGTACCTATCCATCCTCCTAACAAGGATTCTAGGACTATGGATAGGTACGGTAAGCGGATGTTTTCTTCAGCGACCTTTGCCTTGTGGTCGCTGAATTACTTTTGTCACTTCACCCACCTTCAGAGAGATGTTCTCAAAGAGTTGGGTGAAGTTTTACAGGATCCGTCAGCTGCTGGGTCCCAAGATAAAATCAACTCACAGCTAGGAACCCTAAACTCCATTGTTAACTCCTCCATGCGGCTCATTTCCTATGCAGCCGATGGAGCGAGTAGGGCCGCAGGCACAGGTGTGGCCTTAAGGCGTCACGCCTGGATGCGGCTTTGTAATTTTGCAGACCCCTTCAAGGCGTCCTTCACTAACTCCCCTTTTGATGGTTCGATGTTGTTCGGGCCTCAAGTGAAAGACACCTTGACCAGATGCGAGCAAGATGGCAAGACTCTTTCTGCCGTAGTAGTCCGTTTCTCCACCCCTACCAGACCATATCCTAAGGGTCAAAAGGGTGGAAAGATGTGGTTCCGCAAATCACAAGGAGTCACGCCTGACGCAAGAGGTCAGTTTACCCCCAGAGGCAGAGGGGATAACAGCAACAGACGCCGCCCAAGAGGCAGAGGGGGTCCGCAGAATCAGAGTAGCAGAGAGTCTCTCTCTGACAAACCCTTCCAACATCCCTGAGGTGTTGCCCGACTGTCCACCTTCGGAGGCAGTCGGGGGAAGATTGTCGCTGTACCCAAAAAGCCTGGCTCTCCCTCACTTTAGACAAATGGGTACAGTCGGTTATATCCGAGGGTTACAAAATTCCCTTTATCCAAACCCCAACTCAACAAAAGGGGACCCTTCCAGACGTTCCACCCAGTCTAAGGGAACAAGCAGTGCTAGAAATATCAAAACTACTAGCAAAAAGAGCCATCCAGCCAGTCCCAGCAGACCAACTAGGATCCGGAGTCTACTCAAAGTTCTTTTTGGTACCAAAAAAAAACAGGGGACTGGAGACCGATATTAGATCTCAGCAAACTAAACAAGTTTGTAAAAAGGACAAGATTCCAGATGGTCACGCTACAGTCCATTATACCCTTGCTGGGCAAGGACAATTGGATGTGCTCCGTGGACCTTCAGGATGCGTACTATCACATAGGTTCATAGGTTCATACTAGGCTATCTGCCCTAGGGCATTTATAAGCCTAGCCAGAGTGTGTGTGGCTTTCACCACCCCTTAGGATGAGAATACTATACCCATTAGTTTGCTGTGCCTCTGTCCAGCAGTGATACAGAGATGATTCCCGGGGTAAACCTACGATCTCCCATCCACTCGTCAAGATTTCTCTTGAACAGAGTCAGTGAGGGGCTCTGCCTCACATGGACTGGGATTCTGTTCCATAGTGTAGGGAGTCTCTGGGTGATGAGTCTGTCCCTCCAGCACGTCCTATTTATATCCGTGTTGAGGTTTAAGTCTCTTGCTCTCGTGGCTCTGGTGGATTTGGATTTTTTGAGGTGGAGCACATCAAAATTCACAGGCGCTTCAGAAGGTTTCTCCGTTTTCGGCTGGGGGCCAGTCACTACCAGTTCAGAGCCCTGCCCTTTGGTCTCACTACAGCCCCCAGAGTGTTCGCCAAATGTTTGGCAGCGGTTACGGCTCATCTGAGGCATCAAGGATTCTAGGTGTTTCCATATCTAGACGACTAGCTCCTCACCGCCACCACCGGGCAGCAACTTCTTCAGGCCAGAGATTACACCATTCACCTTTGCAGAGGGCTAGGAATCTCTATAAATTTCGAAAAGTCTGCCTTGTCACCTTGTCAATCTATTACCTTTATAGGCGCCAACTTGGACACCGTGCAGCTCTCAGCAAAGTTAACAGATCAAAGGATCTTAGATATTCAAAACCATGTCCATGTTCTGCTTCAGAGTGACAGAATTCAGGCCAGGTATGTCCTGAAAGTATTGGGGCTCATGGCGACCGCCATCACACTTCTTTCTCTTGCCCGCCTTTACATCTGTCTTCTACAGTGGATGCTTTTTACCCATTGGTCTTTCCAACAACTCCCTATGCACCACAAGATCATGATAACTCCAATTTGCAAAAATCATCTGTCTTGGTGGATGTTGTCCCCTCAAGTCCATCAAGGCAGACCATTTATTCCTCCCTCCCCGGTCGCCACGGTCACATCGGACGCCTCCCTGATTGGGTGGGGGGGGGGACATTTTCAGGGCAGGACAGTCCATGGCACATAGCAACCTTTCGAATGCCACCTGCACATAATTGTCCTGGAGATGAGAGCAGTGCTTTTGACGTTGCAAGCCCTCCATGACTCTCTTCCCCTGGGGACTATTGCAATCCAAACGGACAATATGTCCATAGTGTGGTATATCAACAAGCAGAGTGGAACCAAGTCCTATCCCCTGTGTCGAGAAGCACTCAGACTTTGGCAATGGGCGATCTCTTCTCAGCGGTTTCTGATAGCAACACATATCCCCGGGAAGTCCAACATCATAGCGGACAGGTTGAGCAGAGCTATTCTCATGCCATACGAGTGGTCTCTCAAACAATCTGTGACGGAAGAGATTTTTCATAAGTGGGGCCTTCCTTGCTGCGATCTTTTTGCTATGCCTCAAAACAGCAAATGCCCCGACTTCTTCACCCTCTTCCTCCTTCCAGGCCATCCCTCCAGAGACGCTCTAGTCCATGATTGGCCTCGAGGACTTCTTTACGCTTTTCCACCCCTTCCGTTAATATCACAGGTAATTCAGAAAGCAACCGCCTTGAGAGTCAAGATGATTCTCATTGCCCCTTATTGGCCTCGACAGATATGGTTTCCGTTCCTGCATCGTTATCTCTTGGAGCAGCCTTGGCATCTGGATCCAGTGCCAGATCTTTTGGCCCATCAGTCGGGGCAGCTGTACCAATCCCTCCATTCTCTCAACCTCACTGCTTGGTTGCTCCACTTCCGTCCCTAGCCAGGCTTCCTATGATTTCAAATCCCATCCGGGATATCATAGTAGCTTCCCTTAAATCTTCCACCAGAAGGATCTACACTAGTAAATGGCAACGTTTTTCCTTCTGGGCAAAGGCTAGAAATATAGATCCGTTCACTGCTCCAATTCACTCGGTCTTGGATTTTCTAGCTGAAATTTTTCATTCAGGATCTTCATCCTCCACAGTAAAAGTTCATTTGGCAGCCATTTCAAATTTTCACATAGGCCTGTCGGACTGCAGCATCATGTCCCATAAGCTTTGCAAAGCATTCCTTAGAGGTGTCTTTTTACTAAGACCCCCGATCAAAGATCCTCCACCACAGTGGGATCTAAACTTAGTTTTAACATCCTTGATTCTACCTCCATTTGAACCTGCGGCTTCCTGTTCATTGGAATTACTTTCCTGGAAAACACTCTTCCTGGTCGCTGTTACATCTGCTAGGAGAGTATCTGAACTTCATGCCCTCTGCATTCGTCCTCCTTACTTAGTCTTCCACAAAGACAGAGTTTCTCTAAGAACGAACCCCTCTTTCATACCCAAGGTGGCTTCGCAGACAAATTTAAATCAATCAATTGACCTCCCAGTTTTCTTCCCTAATTATTCGAACAGGGCGGAACACAAACTGCATTGTCTGGACGTTCGTCAGCTCCGATATTATTTGGACAGAACTAAACAAATCAGGAAATCTGATCAACTCTTTTTATCTTATGCAGAAAATAGGAAAGGCCTTCCAGTATCCAAAGTAACCCTGTCTAGGTGGCTCTCTTCTCTGATCACGTATACTTACCAACTCAGAGGTAAAGAATTGCCTTCTAGGCCAAGAGCCCATTCAACCAGAGTGCTAGCCACATCAACAGCTTTTCAAGCTAGACTACCAATAGACACTATTTGTGCAGCAGCCACATGGGCTACTCCTCATACCTTTGTCTCGCATTACAAATTAGACATGGCCTCCAGAAACAGGGCAAATTTTGGTTCCACCGTTCTCAAGAGTCTGTTCCAATGAGCCACCCAGGATGAAGGTGCTAGGGACGCGGTCCCATCCAGCAAGAATGAAGGCGAGATTGACAACTTAACATTGAGAAGTTATGTACCTACCATAACGTACCATGTTAGTTGTCTTCTCTCGCCTTCTTTCTTGCGTCCCTCCCACCATCCCCCTAGCCTGGACAGACCGAGAAGATTTCCCCTTCTTTGAAGGGTCCTGATCTTGCACTTTCAGCCAAATACCTTGTCCTAGGGTAATTACAGCTTAGATGGCGATCCTTTCGGGGTTATCCTTTTTCCTCCTCCTCTCCAGTTGGAGGACTATATTGCCTAATGTTGTTTCAGCTACCAAACGAGATCTGGGTAGTTATCGCCTAGCATCATGGGATATAGGGTTGCCTCGTGCCGGTAAAATTAGCTCTCGAGCTTTAGTAAGTGGCCGAGTTGGAGCCGAGGTTCGGCTCCGAACCCATCCAGCAAGAAAGAAGGTGAGAGAAGACAACTAACATGGAACGTTATGGTAGGTACATAACTTCTAATTTAGGATGATGGACAGGTTTAGAAAGAGAGTCTATGCTTCATCGACCTTTCCACTTAGGTCCTTGAACTTTGTGGCACTCTTTACTAGACTCCACAGAGACCTGATTAAGGGATTATCGGAAACTCTATCTGGGGCTGTATCCAGTGAGGTACAAGATAATGTCGCCTCGCAGTTAGCCACCCTGGAGTTTCTGTCAAACTTGTCCATGCGACTCATCGCCCATGCAGCCAGAGGGACAACTAGAGCAACAGGTTCCAGCATTCCCATTAGGCGACACGCCTGGATGCACTTGTGTGACTTCACAGAGCCCTTCAAGTCTTCCTTTATCAGCATTTCGTTTGACAGATCTTCCATGTTCGGTCCTAAAGTAAAGAACACACTAGCCAGGTGTGAAAAGGATGGCAAGACCCTGTCTACTGTGGGCATTTGTTTTTTCACCCCTCAACAATCCTTCTCCAGGAATCAGAGGAGTGAGAAAATGTGGTTCAAGTATTCCCAGGGACCTTTCCATGACACATGTGGCTCCAGCTCCCCTCGAGGCAGAGGAGGGAGCGCTGATGGAAGACGCCAGCCCAAGGCAGAGGTGGCCCGCAAAACCAGGGGTCCAAGCATTCCTTCTCTGGACAGCCATACCAGAGCTCCTGAAAGGAGGCCCGATTACATATCTCTGGAAGCAGTCGGGGAAGACTTTCTCTCCACCTGTCAGCCTGGTGACAAATAACATCCGATTCTTGGGTGCAGAAAATTATTGTCGGATGCTACAGTATCCCCTGCAAAATAGTTCCACGTTCTCAAAGAAAAATCCCTGATGTTCCACACCATCAGAGAGATCAAGCTGACAAAGAAATACAAAGGCTGCTACAAAAAAAGTCATCCAAGAAGTCCCACCAGACCAGTTAGAATCAGACTTTTACTCAAAATTCTTTTTAGTGCCAAAAAAGACGGGGGACTGTAGGCCAGTACACTAGACCTTAGCCTTTTAAACAAGTTTGTCCAGCAAACAAAATTCCGGATGGTCACGGTTCAGTCTGTTCTCCCTTTTTTAGAGAAAGTGTATGGGATGTGCTCTGTAGACCTTCAAGATGCATATTGTCACATAAAAATAGACATGCACTCAAGAAGGTTTCTCCACTTTCAGCTAGGAGCCAGTCATTACCAGTTCAGAGCACTGCCATTTGGTCTCATCACAGCCCCCAGGGTGTTCACCAAATGTATGTTGACCGTCATGGCCCACGTGAGATTAAACAGATTCCGGGTGTTTCCTTATCTAGACTACTGGCTTCTCACTACCCCCACCAGGCATCTACTGATTAGAGTTCATCATGCATCTGTTCAATTCCCAAGGCATCATAGTGAACTATGAGAAGTCTCGGCTGTCCCCCACTCAAGACTTGTACCCCTTCACAGACTACAAAAGGTAAGATGCCAAGTCCAATCCATTTTACTGAAATGAAAATTGCCTGCTGCTCTTGTTCTTCAAACCCTGGCTTCCATGGCAGCAGCTATCACCCTAGTTCCCATGGCATGGTTTCACATGAGAATACTTCATTGGCCTCGCAGTGGTCCATCCTTAACGGAAACTTGCAAGAAAGATCTCTCTTGGTGGATGGAGTCAGAAGAGATCCTTATGGGGATGGCCTTTTGTTCCCCCCTCAACCCAAGGACATAGTGAACACAGACGCCTCCCAGATGGAGTTGGGGAGGGCATTATCTGGGAAAGACAGTCCAAGGCACTTAGTCTTCAAAAGAGGTAACTTGCACCTCAGTATCCTGGAGATGAGAGCAATGCTGCTAGCGTTGCAAGCCTTTCAGAATGCTTTTCCTCCTGAGATGGTTGCAGTCCAGTCAGGCAGCATGTTGGTAGTCTGGTACATCAACAAACCTCCTACCCACTCTGCTGGGAAGCTCTGAGTTTGGCAATGGGCGATATCTTCCAACCACTTTCTTGTGGCAATGCACATCCCAGGGAGTTCCAGCATGATAGCTGACAAGTGAGCAGACACATCCTACTGCAGCACTAGTGATCTCTAAATCCTGAAGTGGCAAAACAGATATTTCTCTGATGGGGCGAACCTTGCTGCAACCTATTTACCAGTAAACAATAAGTGCAATGCATTTTTTGCTCTACTCCTTCCACAGGGAGAGGCGCCGAGAGATGCTCTCCTCCTAGATTGGCCCCTGGGTCTCCTTTTTGCATTTCCTCCCATTCCCCTATTCCCCTTTTTCTGAAGAAAGCGCAGAGGTTGCAATCCAGAGTAATCCTCATTGCCCCCTTCTGGCCCAGGCAAGTTTTGTTTCCCTTCCTGTTGCCTCACTTGGTTCATTAACCTTGGATTCTGGACCCATTACCGGATCTTCTGTCACACCCGGACCCTCACTCCCTCAACCTCACGGATTGGTTCCTCCAATTCCAGTAGTCGCCAGGCAATCTAATATTACTTCCCCTGTCCAAAAAAATCTTCTGGCTTCTCATAGAACATCCACCAGGATATTGTATTCCAGTAAATGGAAAAGATTTTCTCCTTGGGCTTCTAAGAATAATTTGGATCCTTTTTCAGCCCCAGTTAAAAAAATGTTAGATTTTCTAGCCAACCTCTTCAACCAGGGAGTGGCTGCTTCAACTGTTAGTTACCTTAGCAGCCATCTCTAATTTCACAATGGCTGCAATTACCAATCCTTAATTTCACATCATTTATGCAAAGTGTTTCTAAAGGGAATCCTACGTATCAAACCCCATTCAAGGATCCATTACCCCCATGGGTTGTTACATTCATTTTACAATATTTAGTGTTCCTCCCTTTGAATGAGCTGCTACTTGTCACCTCAAGTTTCTTTCCTGGAAAACTCTTTTTCTAGTGGCCTTTACTCCTACTACAAGGGTTTCAGAAATACAGGCACTTTGTGCAAAACCACCATACATAATCTTCCATAAAGACAGTGTATCTTTGAGGACTAATCCTTTCTTTCCTTCCTAAGATGGTCTCCAGGTCAAACATCTGTCAGTCATTTCATTTACCAGTTTTCTTCCCAAATTTCTCTAACAAAGTTGAATAC
This sequence comes from Protopterus annectens, assembly GCF_019279795.1. Lineage (NCBI taxonomy): Eukaryota > Metazoa > Chordata > Ceratodontiformes > Protopteridae > Protopterus > Protopterus annectens. Next base: position 988,373,410 of record NC_056727.1, read on the forward strand.
TGTCTGCATCTGTTAGATGTCCATGGATGGCTGAGATTTTATCTTGACAGGACTAAGGATTGTAGAACGTCATACCAACTGTTTGTCTCCTTTTCAGGACCAAGGATAGGTAAACCTGTTTCTAAGGTGACCCTATCTAAATGGTTAAGAGATTGCATTACCTTTATTTATGAATAAAATAATTGTAAATTGCCTGCTCCTGTAAGGGCTCACTCAACCAGATCTATTGCCACTTCAGCTGTTTTTCATTCCAAGGCCTGTGTGGATGAAATATGTGCAGCCGCAACTTGGGCAATGCCTCATGCCTTTATTACTCATTACAGATTGGATATGGTCTCCTTGAGAAGAGCATCCTTTGGCTCTGTGGTTCTCTGGAATATATTTCTATAAGACCTCCCAGGGTATGTAGCTGGGGACTCTGTCCCAACTGTCAAAAATAAATGAAGATCGAAGACATCCGATAAAGAAGCTATGTACGCACCATAACGTTCCGTCTGTGTTGTGGATCTTCATTCTTGACATCCCATTCTCCTTCATGATTTCCTGGGGGTTTGTACTCTTGGCGTGGGCTGACATTAGGATATTTACCTTAGACAACACTTCCTCTCATATATTATATATACTTTATCTTGCTGTAATTTGCAAACTCGATCTGAGGTAACATACACAGGTGCATTGTGGGTAGATACTTGTCTCGAGAGTTTTTGTCTGGCCCGAGCTGTATAATGGCCAAGCCGGTTCCGAAGATTGGAACTGGATTCCCAACTGTCAAGAATGAATGAAGACTAACAACACAGATGGAACCTAACTTCTTTTTTTATTTCTTTTATCAGAAGCCAACTTTTTCCAATTCATATTTATATTTTTCAAGTTGGCATCCTGAATTGCAGGAAAAGGTAGTTGTCAAAGGACAATTAGTTCATCTGGCCAGAATGGTGTCATGACAAGAAACCTTATTATGTAGAATGTGAAACACTTTTGGGCATGTTTCAAAAAAGAGGGTACCCTGAGACATTTTTAACCAATATTAAACAGGGGGTTTTCAGTAAAAGGGAAAACGGTGTTTACCTCCCTATACTGGACCCAACAGGTCCAATTGATTTATTTAATTGTGGCACTGTTAGGAAATTAGTGGACAACCAAAATTCAAGTAAGAAATATTTTGTTCCTACTTATACAGTGGACAGCATGTCTATTGTAAGATGTATTAACATTTTGAAATTGTTCTTAAATGACAATGATTTGAATAACAGGTTAGGTGATAGATCTTTTATTACTTACAAAAAGAACAAAACCTTCAAATTTTTTTTTGAACATTTAAGTGATTTCAAAGGTGATTATGGTCTGTTTCCTACTGGTACACTTAAATGTGGTTGTTGTTTACAGTGCAATTTGATTAATACTGCTAGTAGTTTTGCTGTTAGGAATAGAATGTATAATATTCACGGTCATTATTCTTGTCATACAAGCAATGTGGTCTCTCTGTGTAATTTTTGTCCAGCATTTTATGTTGGTAAAACTTCAAGATAATTTAGAAAGTGTATATATAAGCACTGCTTGGATATTAAAAACAGGAAGAAAACCAATGCACTTTATAAACATTTGGAATCTAATCCTACTCATAGTTTTAACTTTTCGAAAAAGGAGATCCCCAGTAATGTATTTTTGATGCTCATCTTAATAGAACTGAACTTGAATGGCAGTTCATACTTGATGCAATGGGTTACCCTGGTTTGAACACATCATGTTCCTTTAATTCATTACTTAGGTTAAAATATTTTTACATTATTTTAAACTAGCACTGTTTTATAGGCTGATTTAGTCATGTGATTCATCATCATCTGTATTTAAACCTTTTTCTTTTACTTGAATGCTTGCTCTGATGAAGTTCTTATAGTAAGACCGAAAGCCCTTAACCAATGAAGTATTTTAACTCGGTATATACGGTTTGTCCTCAGTGGTTGATTCTCTAGTTACAGGTTGTTCCCAGTTTTTGTTAGTATTATTTTTGTAAATACACCTGTATGTCAGACTGTATTGTAACGGAGGATACTGGAAGAGAAGAGGTTAATCTCAGCCCAGCTAACTTTGAAAAATAGTCTGAAATTAAATTACTTTGTTTATGCCATAAATATTGTATCTTACAGTTCTGATTGCTGCCAGAGATGGAATGTCTGTGAAAACCAAGACTAGGAATCCTGCTGTGTTGTTCTTAGGGTGAACCAGTTGCTACCCTGGAAGGGTGGAAGTTTTGAAATGGTTTTATAGCTTCAAAATGCTGTAACACACCTTAGCAAAGGTGTGTGTGTGTGTGTGTGTGTGTGTGTGTGTGTGTGTGTGTGTGTGTGTGTGTGCGTGTGCGTGTGCGTGTGTGTGCGTGTGTGTGTGTGTGCGTGCGTGTGTGTGCGTGTGTGTATTATTAACATGTATGTGTTAGATTCTGGTTCATATGCTAGTAAAGGAGGTAGTATGGGAACCAGAAGTCAGATGACCAGATGTGTGTAATGTAATTCTGTAATCCAACACTGAAATTATGTTTTAATGCTAGATGAGACAGAAGTCTCAGGGCAGTCTGTTTTTGAAACCTGACCAAGAAGGAAGACCACTGACCCACTTCGTCTTGCCTTGCTTTAGTAAGTAACCAGGGAATAGTAATTATTTAGATCAGTCAGGAAAATATGGTGAGATCTGTTAGGTACTGTTTTTCTGTATCTGTGTGAATCTATTCATCTGTGTTATTTTTAATATTTCCTGTGACTGAAACACTGTTTTTATTGTAAATAGATATTCAGTATTGTCATGTTCTTTTTATTATTTACTATTAAATATATTTACAATTTTTATTGTGGTTGGCCTTTGAGTATATTTTCATCTTTGAGAGTACTTGTATTTGGTGACACTGTGGCCACTCCTGAAAAGCCTTGCTGCATTGGTCAAACACTACCATTTATTATTAATATTAATTTTTTATTCAGTATAATTGGGTATCCTTTAAGAGCCTTAGAGTAGCTTGCTTTGTAGTGTTCTGTTGGCAGTACCTACTTTATAGTCTGGGTAGAATGGGGCATAGCTGATAAATTGTGTGTGTGTGTGTGTGTGTGTGTGTGTGTGTGTGTGTGTGTGTGTGTGTGTGTGTGTGTGTGTGTGTGTGTGTGAGCTACTTGGAGCAGGGACACAGAGCACTGGTTTCACAAAGCGGGTGATGGAGTACTTGGTTTGGAACACTTGGCTGAGGATTCATGAGGCAAGTTTTTCTGGTGTGTTTTTACTCCTTGAAGGCTTGTGTGTTGAGCCGAGACATTAGAGCAAAAAGTTTTTTTCAGTCTTTTTAAATAAATTATTGGTGGATTCACTGGCTGGTTGTTCTTCTTCCTTCTGCATTGGTGGTTTTATTATTGTTCTTGTGGCAAATGTGGGCAGAAGGAAGCATAGCTGATAACTCTGTGCCAGCCTTTCCCAGGTGCATATATGTGTTTCAACTACTTGAAGCAGGGACACAGAGTACTGGCTTCACAGAGAAGGTGGTGGAGGAATTGACTTGGAACACTCTGCTGAGGACGCAACTCTACAGCTGTGCCAAAAGGGATGTGATGATGTGACGTATTGCTAGCTCTGCCAGGAGAAGCAGACCAGTGAATGCGTAACATATGCCAGCATTGCCAGCTGGCATTTTGTAAAGAATTATGTCATGTGTATAGCAAACTGATTTGTGCAGGTGCTTGTGTTAAAAATGTACCAAGAGCGTGTCCTGCTGGACATAAAAGAAGTACACCCGTTTATGAGACTGTATTGTAACTAACTGTTAAATGAATATATTGCAACATAGAATACTGGAAGAGAAGAGGTTAATTTCAGTGCAGCTAAGTTTGAAAAATAGCCTGAAATTAAATTACCTGGTTTAGGCCATAAAGATTGTGTCTTACAGTTCTGATTTCAGCCAGAGACAAAATGTCTGTGAAAAATAGGACTATGGATCCTACTGTATTGTCTTTAGGGGTGAACTAATTGCTACCCTAGAAGGGTGGAAGTTTTGAAATGATTTTATATTCTTCAGATGCTGTAGCACATCTTAGAAAGCTGTATCTGTGTGCATGGCAATACATCTTTGCGATGTGTTGATGTGAGGTAGTGCTATGCTGGCATATGTTGCACATCCACTGCCCTTCTCCAGGCATAGCTGGCAGTACCTCACATAATCACACTCCCCTCATGCAAACTCGAAGGAAACACTCCAGACCTTAGTCCACTATATCTTCTATCAGGTCCTGCAGGAGTCTTTCTGAAGCTGAAGTGGATAGAATGATGAGAAAATTCCTCAGAGCTTAGATCCAGATAGGGGTTATACCATGTCTGTCTCCTGTTGGATATGTGCGCCTTCCTTCCACCTCTCATACAGTTGTATCACCTTCTCCTATCTGTCCTTCAGTTTCAGAACCCCAGGATTTGAGAGTACTGGTGTGAGAACTGAAGAGAATTGCATCTTCATTCCCAGTGGTTTCCGTGACTAGTTCTGCTCCTGTTCCTCTGATTGGGATTAGTCTCTGAGCCAAAGCATCAGTGTCAGATTCATGGGACCAGGAATCCACTCCAGTGATGTCGGATCCATTCTTGCCCTTCGGAGCCTTGCTTGCTAGAGAAGCTGTCCCTATTTTGAGACACCACCCCAGAGCATCCCGCTGAGGAGGTTCACTGAAAAGAGAACATATAAAAGAAGGCACATAGATTCCCCCTGGAATCTCTATCCTAAGATATTGACTTTGACAAAGGGGAAGAGTCCCCCAGATCACCGCCTGATGACATCCCATTTGTAGACATTTTGGGGATCCTTAAGCAGAAAGGTGGTTGGTCCTCAAACAGTCCTTTCTCTGAGGAGTAAGTATTTCTGGAGGCATTTGGTGCTGGCCCATCTTTGTCTTGGTGACTCCCCCGGCTGATGAGCTCATCAACCTAGTCTCTTGTTGGGCATGTAAGGAACCGAGTTCTACTGAACCAGTCACACATCTTCCAGGCAAAATTTGTGCTCTTCCAAAAGATAAACCCCATTGGAGCAAAGGAGTCCCTGTTGATTCAGTGGATGTTCATCGTGCATACAGCTGCAGTCATAACAGATGGGTTCTCCTGCTGTCAGGCGAGTCCTCGGTCGGCCGAATTCCAAAGTCTAGGTCTGGTGTCGGTTGTCGTCGCTTCTTCCCTGACGTCAGTGCGACAGGGGTATAAAGGAACCAGCCGACGCCATTTTCTTCAGTCTTTCTTGCCGCGCGGTGCCCAAAGCAGAAGCAGTTCGCAAGTGCCGGTCGGCCAGCTCCTGAAATTACGAAAATTTTGAAACCGAAGTCTTCTTGAAAGCTAAGTACCCCGTTGGGGAAACTTTTCTTGCCTCAGACCGATGTCAGACAAAGTTAATAATTGTATTTCATGTGGGAAGCAAATACCGCATAAGGATTTCCATTCCCTCTGTATACCTTGTTTAAGCCCAGACCACAACATCTCGGTCTGTCGCTTTTGTGCTACATTCAACAAACGCACCATTAAGCGTCGGGCGGAGTTCGCCCAGCATTATTTTGGAAAAACATTTAACTATATTATGTCGTCGGATACTCCGACTCCAGTTTTGTCTAAAAAATGCAAAGATAAGGACCGACACACGAGGCCCGCGGCCTCTACCGACACCACGCCAAAGCCGACTACACGTGGTCCGGTTCTCAGCAAGGAGCCCACGCAGCCCCTGACTACCGACGACACTTCATTGGCGGTGTCTCCTGTGCCCGAGGTCACAGGCTCCTCGGCCCACACCCCGACTACAGATACCGAAGCCACTCTTGCCGTTGAACCTCAAAATGTGGACGGGTCTACCTCCACTCAAGATGTCTTCAGACCTTCCTCTTCTTTCTCCATCAAGGCTTTCACTAAGTCTAAAGCAGCCATGCACTCTAAGAGACAAGCTTCACAGGGCCCATCTCCAGGCCCCATGCCTAAAAAGCAGATGCTTAAAATGGCTGAGGATTTAATTACTCTTATCAGGGGTTCTCAACCCCCACCGGACAAAAGGCCCAGAGTGGACGAAGAATCCCCCTCCTCTGATCAGGGCTCCATTATTTCAGAGCACTCTGATGATCAGGAACATTCTTACTCCCCTTTTGAAGACTTTGATGCGGAGGAGTCCATTCCTTCTGTATCCCCCCCAGAGGATTACTCATTTGGGGAAACTTTGCATACCTTAAGGGAACACTTCCACTGGGAAGGCCAAGATTATTCAGATTCCAAGAAAAGGCTTAGGGAATTTCTCTTACTACCTCAGCACAGGCCTCTGGCTATACCTCCTGTCTTAGACATCCTAGATGATGTTTACTCGGAGGCCTGCCTTAACCCGGACTCTCTACGTCCAGCCCCAGTTAAGCCTGACAGGTACTACAGGGTTCCTGACTCACACCAATTTCTATACAAAAGCCATGCTGCTGACCCAGAAACCATCTCACAGGGCCCCAAGGGAATTAAGGCCTCCACTGCTAAAAATCCATTACCTTCCGAGAGAGATTCCAGATCCTTAGAAAGGTGGGGAAAAAAGGTATATACCTCGGCTACCTTAACCATGAGGGCCTTAAACTGTCAGTTCCATATGCTAAAATACCAACAGTTTTTGTTATCACAATTGAAAAGTAAAATGTCACAACCTGAACAACCAGACTTGAAGGAGTTGCAGGATTTGATGCATAGTGCAGAACAAGTGGGTAAGCATACCTTACAATGTGGTTTTGATGCTCTAGAGGCCTCATGTAGAGCTGCTGTTACAGGATCAGTCATACGTAGACATGCCTGGCTCAAGGAACAAACCTTGCCTGATCATGTCAAAGCTAAATTACTAGATGCCCCTCTTCAAAAGGATGTATTATTTGGTGCTAATGCTGAGGAGGTATTAAGGAAAATGGAGGAAACGCTAAATCAATGCAAACTGTGAAAGATTTTCTACAGGTACAACCCCCACGTTTCAGTAGAAATTGGCCTTCCAAAAATTGGTCCTTTCCAGCCACGGACAGACCCCAAAGAGGCAGATACAGGTGCCCGAGGGGCAGAGGACATTCCCAAGGATCATTTAGAGGCAGACAATGGCAAGCTCCTACACAAAGAGGTGGTGAGGATAACTCGCAATCATTCAGAAAGCAAGCCCAATGACTTTCCCCTTTGCATGCCAAGCAAGACTCAAATGGCAGCCCCCTTAGGAGGAAAGCTGGCATTATTTTCAAAGAATTGGCATATTGTCACAAAAGACAAATGGATCCTGGACATTATAAACAGAGGCTACAGATTCCATTTTCACACCCTTCCAAAAATGAGAGGCATGCCAAACCTGCCACACAATCAAAGGGCAGAGGCACAAAGGCAAATTACAGATCTTATAGACATGAAAGCTATTCAAGAGGTACCTACGCACGAGCAAGGCCAAGGTTTTTATTCCAGGCTATTCCTGGTACCAAGGAAGGGAAAAGATTGGAGACCTATTTTGGACCTGTCCATCCTAAACACATTTCTACTCGTACCAAAATTCAAGATGCTCACTCTACAGCAACTTCTTCCCATGCTGGGCAAGGAGTCTTGGCTGGTAACATTGGACCTCAAGGAGGCATACCTGCATGTCCAAATCAGACAAAATTGCAGAAGATACCTCAGATTGCTTGCAGGTTCAACCCATTATCAGTTCTCTGCATTGCCCTTTGGCTTATCTACTGCACCCAGAGTATTCACGAAATGCCTGGCATCAGTAATTGCCTACTGCAGACTTCAAGGGATACAAATATACCCTTATTTGGATGACTGCCTGATCCAAGCGGACAGCAAGCACATTCTTCTGAAACATCTGGCTTATGTAATAATGTTGTTGAGCTCTCTGGGATACACAGTCAACAAAAAGAAATCAAGGCTAATACCCTCTCGGAAGATAATTTTCCTGGGTGCCAACTTGGACACAAACACCCAGATGGCCTACCTTACGCCAGAGAAGCAGGGGCAACTAACTCAGTACTTCAGAGCACTAGCAAATTGCACCAGGCTGACTGCAAGGAAAATCCTGCAGGCTCTGGGATTCATGGCATCTTGCATCTTACTAATCCCATGTGCAAAGGTGCATATGAGGAAACTTCAGTGGTACCTGAAAAACATATGGTCTCAACACAGCCACAGTTTGGAAACAATAATACCACTAATTCCATGACTGCAAAAGGAATTTCTGTGGTGGGCTCAAGCATGCCAAACAAACACAGGTATTCCATTCAGCAAGCCTCAAGCAAATCAAGTCATCACAACAGATGCCTCGGACTACGCCTGGGGGGCGCACATGACAGATCGGTGCATTCAGGGCAAATGGTCCCAAAAAGAAAAACACCTTCACATCAATCAAAAGGAAATGCTAGCAGTAATAAATGCTATTATAGCTTTCAAGGACCTTCTGCAACCAGGACAACTATTGATGAGAACGGACAACACCACAGTTATGTGGTACATAAACAAACAGGGAGGAACACATTCATACCCCCTATGCAGACTGGCCATGTCACTTTGGAACATGGCCATGGACTTACAAATTGAACTACAAGCACAGTACTTGCCAGGCAAGGAAAACCCGCTGGCAGACAACCTAAGCAGAAATATGACAGATCCACACGAATGGAAGTTGCATCCAAAAGTTTTCACAGAAATAATCCAAGCATGGGGAAGGCCAGACATAGATCTCTTTGCCTCCCACAAAAATCACCAATTGACAAAATTCTGCTCAAGGATTTTCCATCCAAAGGCCTGGAGAGTGGACGCTCTCTCTTTCAGTTGGACATCAATGACAGTTTATGCCTTCCCACCTCTTCCTCTACTGCCCAAAGTTCTATTGAAAACCGGAGCAGACAGACCAAAGATGATTCTCATTGCTCCGGACTGGCCAAGACAACACTGGTACCCACTCCTGAGGAGCCTGACGCATTCCCCACCATGGACCCTGCCTCTAATGCCTCTTCTTCTGACTCAGCACAGCTTCAAAACTCTTCACAGCCCCCTAATGCCTCTTCTTCTGACTCAGCACAGCTTCAAAACTCTTCACAGCCAGCTAAAAACACTCAATCTAGCCGCATGGAAGATTCCTTAGCATCACAACAGACCCTACTCTCCAAGGATGTGCAGGATGTCATTTTGGAGGCCAGAAGGCTGTCAACTAGAAAAGCTTACTCTGCAAAATGAAAACAGTTTTGTGACTGGAATGAGAAAAAGGGCCAGGATCCTGGAAAACTGAATTTACCTCAAATACTACAGTATTTAGCTGAGCTGCTAAGCAGTGGACTTTCATTCTCCTCCATCAAAATCCATGCCTCAGCCATTTCTGCAGAATACAACACTGATCCACCCTTATTCTCTCACCCTCTCTTAAGACAGTTCCTCAGAGGGGCTAAGAATCTAAGACCCCCAAGAAAACAACCAATACCTGCTTGGGATCTCAATTTCATTCTGGAAAAACTGACCTTGCCTCCCTTTGAGCCAGCTGCCTCATCAGATTTGCAATATTTGTCCTGGAAAACAGCTTTCCTTCTGGCTATTACCTCAGCTCATAGAGTTTCAGAACTACAAGCTCTCATGGCTGTGCAGCCTTTTATCATCTTCCATCAGGACAGAGTTTCCTTACGAGCCAACCCGTCCTTTATGCCTAAAGTGGTATCCAGGGTAGCTTTGAATCAGGCCATACACTTACCTACCTTTTATCCTAATCCTCAAAACAAAGGGGAGAGATTACTACATTCCTTGGACATCCACAGACAACTACGTTATTATCTGGACAGAACAAAGCCTTTCAGAAAATCAGAACAGCTCTTTGTGTCCTATGCTGTAGGAGCTCAAGGAAAGCCAATTTCCAAACAGACAATCTCAAAATGGATAGCCCACTGCATACGCTTTTGCTATTCTTTTCATGGCAAAACTGTACCTACAGGCATCAGATCTCACTCCACAAGGGCCACAGCTACCTCTGCAGCTTTCCTCAGAGGAGTTCCTACCAAAGATATTTTGGAAGCAGCCACTTGGAGTTCTGTGCATACCTTCTCCAAGCACTACCACCTAACATTATACTCCAAAACTAGAGCAGGCTTTGCCACTGCAGTCTTGCAGGGCATCCTGGCTCCTCCTAGTTCCACCTAGTGCTTACCACCCCTTTCTTAGCTTTGGGATTCTACCCATCTGTTATGACTGCAGCTGTATGCACGATGAACATAGTACAGTTTTGTACCTACCATAAATGTAGATGTTCGAGTGCTAATACAGCTGCAGTCCAGGTTTCCCTCCCTCCTTCCCCTCTTGGGACAGGCTTATAGGCTAACACATCCTCATACAACCTGATTGGGGTATTCATTTATGGTGTATTTGCTTGCAACTACTGTATTTTGATTATATTGCACTGCTTTATTACACAAATTTATGTATTGCCTTCCTTCTGGGGGCACCTGACATCTGGGGCAAGAAAAACTGAAGAAAATGGCATCGGCTGGTTCCTTTATACCCCTGTTGCACTGACGTCAGGGAAGAAGCAACGACAACCGACGCCGGACCTAGACTTTGGAATTCGGCCGACCGAGGACCCGCCTGACGGCAGGAGAACCCATCTATTATGACTGCAGCTGTATTAGCACTCGAACATCTACATTTATGGTAGGTACAAAACTGTACTTTGTGGTGGCAGCCACCAAGAAGGAACTAGCAGAACAAAGCTTCTCTTTCCAACCTCCTGACAGAGCCCAGGGTGTTAGACAGATTTGGAAAGCATGTGTTTGCTTCAGCAACCTTTGCCTTGAAATCCCTGAACCATTTGGTGCACTTTACAAGACTGCAGAGGGATTTGACCAAGGAACTCTCAAAATCTCCGAGTCCATGTCTGCAGAGGATTCTAAAAGATCATCCTTGCAGCTGGCCACTCTTTTATCTATTTCCAAAGCGTCCATGAAGTTGATTTCTCATGCAGCAGAAGGTACCTCATAGGCCGCCAGTTCATGCATTGCCATAAGGTGAAGTGCTTGGATGCGGTTATGCAATTTTGTGGAGCCTTTTAAGTCTTCTTTCATCAGTTATTCGTTTGATGGAACATCCTTGTGTGGCCCTTCTGTGAAAGAAATGCTTTTCTGCATTAAAGAGGAAGGAAAGACCCCATCTGCCATAGGGAATTTACTTTTCTACCCCTCAATGATCTTTATCAAGGAATCAAAGAGAAGGCAAGAAAATGTGGTTCCATGAATCTTGGGGATCTTTCCAGGAGTCACATGGAGACAACTCCTTCAGGGGCAGAAGACTGAGTTGAAATGGAAGATGCCATCCTCATGGCAGAGGAAACCCCTAAAAATCAGTGTTTCTGAGATTCCTTTACAGACAGACCCTTTCAGCACTCCTGAAGGGCCATCTATGCTCACCTCTGGAGGTAGCCAGGGGTCGCTTGTCCTTATACCCAAATACCTGGACTTCTGTAATAAAAGATTCTTCAGTGCTTAAAATAATATCCAGAGGTTACTTTATACCATTTTCCCAAATGCCCACTTTCAAAAGATGGCTTCCCGATGTTTCTCTCAGTCAGAGAGAGGCTGCTGCTCATGAAATTCAGAAGCTACTGGACAAGAGTCATCCAGAAGGTCCCGCCAGACAAGAGAGAATTCAGAACTTACTCAAGGTTTTGTTAGTGCCAAAAAAAAGCAAGGGACAAGAGACCAATCTTGGATCTCAGCAATCTGAACCAATATGGGAGGAAATCATAGTTCTGAATGGTCACAGTTCAGTTCATCCTCCCTCTTTTACACAAGGACAATTGGATGTGCTCAGTCGATCTTCAGGATGCGTATTATCACATCAAAATAAACAGATGCTTCTGAAGACAGCTGTGCTTTTGGTTGGGAGCCAGTGACTGTCAATTCAGAACTCTGCCCTTTGGACTAACCACAGACCCCAGGGTGTTTACCAAGTGTATGGCAATGGTAGCAGCTTACCAGAGACTGCAAGGATTTAGAGTGTTTTGTTACTTAGATGACTGGTTCCTCATTGCCCCAACCAGGCATCTCCTAGACCAGACCAGGGACTATTTGCTCCAAATTTGCCAGTCACTAGGCATTAAGTCAACATTTCCAAATCCAAACTGCTACTGGTACAGAGCCTGGAGTGTATTGATGCTCTTTTAAATACAGTAAGTCAGATTGTGCCTATACAAAGAGGAGGTAGAAAAGCAGTCAAGTCCCAGGTTCATAAAATTCTTCCTTATCCTGCTTCTTCTGCCAAGCTTATCCTTCAGGCAGTAGATTCCATGGCAGTGTTTATAGTATTGGTTCTATTAGCACATTACTATATGCGTGTTCTTTCGTGTACTCGACCTGTTCAGTGGTCTGTTCTTTGACAGCCCGTTTTATTCCCAGTCAAACTTACTCAGGTATGCAAAAACCATATTCACTAGTGGATCCAGTAAGATGACATTTACATAAGTTGCCCCTTTGTTCTGTCTCCACTAGTGGCTGCATTGACCAGGATCATCTCCCAAGTGGGTTGGGGAGGGCAGTTTTTTTTGGGAAGGATGGTCCAAGGCTGTTGGTCCCTCACAAGAGACCAATTTGCATATCAGTGTCCTAGAGATGACAGCAGTCTTACTTAGCATTGCAGGCATTTCAAGATGTTCTCCCTCTGAGAACCTTTGAGATTCAAACTGACATGTCTGTGGTCTGGTACATCAACAAACGGGGGGGGGGGGGGGGCTCGATCTTACCCATTCTTCCAAGAAGCTATGAGAGTGTGGCAATGGGCGATCTCCCCAGCCTCTTTCTAGTGGCAATGCACATTCCAGGAAAATCCAGCGTAATAGTGGACCAACTTAGCAGGCCCATTCTGATGCCTAATGAGTGTTCTCTCAATCAGTCGGCAGCAGAGAGAATTTTCTGTCGTTGAGGATAACTTTGCTGCAATCTTTTTGCTACACCCCATAACAACAAATGCACCACAAAACCAAGTCTGAACAGTCAAAGGATGCTTCAGTAGGCACCAAATAATAAAAATAAATAAAGAAGCTAATTTAACACAGCAGAAATCTTTATTAAAATATTTTAAAAAGCTGTAAAGCTGTCAAACTGTAACACAATGAATAGGATAAGTGCTTTCAGCAAAGCCTTCTTCAGATCCATAATATATTCCTTCATTGGAAATGGTTTTAAAGGGGGCTTGACCAATCCAAATCTTTTCTTTAGCTGATGCCTTCTTAATACCAGCTTTAAAGGTATCCCTCCATTTAAGCCTGGTTCATGATCAGCTTGCAAGTCTGCAGTCCATTTTACTTCTGCTAATTCAGTTGTATTCCATAAATCACCATGATCTGAAGTAGGAGATTCATTTGTCTGCAACCTGTGGGTTATGGATCCGATATCGGATCCGAACCGGCATGGTTTACCAGCTATGGATCCAAGCTCTCAGCTCCTCCCCTCACCCATAATGCCCTGCTCTACCCTCATGACCCCAGATCTCGTTTGCTGCGCATGGTGACCAGATTGTTTTTCCACTTCTCCAGCTAAGTGATAGTTTCAGTGTTTAAATTGTAAAATTTAAATAATTTTTTTGGTTAATTTGTGTGAAAGTGTAGGTTTCCCTTTTTGTATTATTACTTTTTTTTTTTTTTAGAGTTTAATCTTAAATTTATATCCCTCCCCTCGCTGGTAGAGTAGTGTGTGTGTTGGGCCTGTGAGTGATTTTTGTTTTAGTTACTTACCTTAGTTATAGTAACTTTTATTTGTTAGCTTGGGATGTCTGAGCAGCCCAAGGCTATTTTCTCTAAATGCTCCGAGTGTGGCCATAAGCTTTCCCCAGCTGATGGCCACACTCGGTGTGTTAGATGCCTGGGGGTTGAACACCTCACATCTGGATGTTCCATTTGTGCAGGGTTCAACCCCAGGGCATTGAAGGAGCGGAGGTCCAAGCTTGTTTTGGCGGGCCTTTTGCCGCGGACTCGGCTCGACCTCCGCTCCCGGGGTAACCGCCCCACGGTTATTCCCTCTCTCCCCTCCTCCTCCTGGGACTCAACCTCCCGCTTCTGGTTCGGAGGAGAGGGATGCTAGAAAAAGGGACCGGAGGGAGAAGCACCATAAGCGGCGGGCCGAGACCTCTGTTTCGGCCCCGCCAGCCAAGCGGGCTTCTCCCCCGGCTCCATTGTCGGCTGGATCTCCTCCTCCTCGGCTCCGGTCTCCAGTGTGGTTTCACGGGACCTGAGGAGGAGGAGACCCGATCTCCGTCGAGGCTATCGAGGAGGCACTCAAGGCCTACCTCGGTAGCCTCGTCGAGATCAACGTACAGCCTATCGGATGCTGATCTGGACCGGATGATGAGAAGGTTCATCCAGGCCCAGATGCAGATGGGAGTGCTCCTGCCTCCCCCCCCCCCTGGGGGGGAGCTCGACCCCCTTTTTCAAACCAATTGCTCCTTCTCTGACCCGCTACCCGGGTTCGGAGCAGTTGGAGCCGAGCAGCTTCGGAGCCGGGGGTGGGTCGGCGCCGATAGTACTTGGTACTTCGGATCCGACCCTGCCCTCGAGTGCATCGGATCCGACCTCTCGGAGCCTGGATCCGAGCCTCGGATCCGGGGGGATCAGTGCTCCTTCGGCGCCGTCTGTGTCGGAGCGCACTGTCCCTTCGGATCCGAGTGCTTTGGCGCCGGCTCCGATCCACTCTTCTGATCCGAGGGGGAGCCGATTGTCGGATCCTTTGGTCGAGGTCGGCTCCCCTTCAGCCTTTGATGTAGTGGAGAGGGCCCTGTTGACGGTTTCCGGACCCCCGGCACTTGTTTCGGCTCCGTCCCGCGCTCCCTCTGCACTGGGTCAGGCTTCCACCATCCGGCCCTTGGGACAGCCCGCTTCTGTGCCCCAAGCTGTTCCCCTGGAACAGGTTGCTGCTTGCGAGTCCTCTGACAGCCCCCAGAGGATGTTCCTCGCAAGCATACGCAAAAGGAGGCACATTGACTCCCCGAGTCTCTCACGGAAGACACGGATTTGGAGGAAGGGGAAGGCTCCCCACGGTCACCCCCCGAGGATGTCTCATTTGGAGACATCATGGAAATGCTCCGTATAAGGGGGGGGGTGGTCTGCCCCCAAGTCTTCCTCGGACGAGTCCGTGTTCTTGGAGGCATTTGAAGCGGGCCTGTCTACCTCTTGGGTGTCCCCTCCTGCCGACCCCCTGGTGGATCTCATTACCACCAGGGCGTGGAAGGAACCGGACACCGTGGAGCCAATCCCTAAGAGGCCCGACAGGATCCTCAGTCCACTGTCTGACCGTGCCCATTGGAGTAAGGGGCCTCCGGTAGATGCCATGTTGACGGCGGCGGCCACCAAGAAGGAACTTGCTCAGCAGAGTCCCTCAGTCCATCCCCCGAGCAAGGAGTCTCGGATGATGGACCGCTTGGGGAAGCGGATGTTTAGTTCAGCGACCTTCTCGGTAAGGGCGCTGAACTACCTGGCACGTTATTAGGATGCAGCGATCTCATTAAAGAATACGCTGCATCTCCCCCAGAGTCCATGTCGGAGGAGGACAAAGTGCTGCACTCCACCCGCATGGCCACTCTTAGATCAGTTACCAATACCTCTATGCGGCTACTCTCCCATGCTATGGAAGGCGCCGCTAGAGCCGCAGGGGCAGGTCTAGTCACTAGACGTCAGGCCTGGCTCCGTCATTGCGATTTCTCAGAGTCCTTCAAAGCGTCATTTGCGAACGCCTTTGATGGTTCTGCCCTCTTTGGCAAAACCGTTGACACTTTGACCCAGAGCGAGAAGGACGGAAGATGCTGTCTGCCGTCGAATCCGCTTCTCTGCACCCCAGAGGCCCTATTCTAGGAACCAAAAGGGTCAGAAGAAGATGTGGTTCGAAGTCGCAGCAATCCCAGCCTGCTCGGACAACCAGTCCTTCCGGCAGAGGAGGACAGGGAGGACGCCGCCTAGAGGCGGAGGGGCCCCAGGAACTTCGGGTCCGGAGAACCCTTCTCTGAACGGCCCGCAGCAACCCTGAGGGTTGCCCGGCTGCTCCACTCTGGAGGCAGTCGGGGACGTTGGGCACCTAGCGGCATGGGAGTCCTTAACATCAGACCGCTGGGTTCTCCAGATCATATCCAGAGGATACCGCATCCCTTTTCACTTACCAAAATTGAAGTCCCTCCCAGGCGTTCCACCCGGTCAACGGAGGCCGCTTTGGCAGAAATTGGCCATCTGCTAAAGAAAAGAGCCATCCAGCCCGTCCCCAGACCAGATCGGATCAGGGTTCTACTCCAGGTTCTTTTAGTGCCAAAAAGACGGGGATCTAAGACCAATTTTAGACCTTTCTCTCTTGAACCTGGCAGTTCCCAAGGAAAAATTCCGAATGGTCACTCTGCAATCTATTCTCCCCCTTCTGGGAGAAAATCACTGGATGTGTTCCATAGACCTCAAAGATGCGTACTACCACATCCTAATGGACAGGCGCTCCAGGAGGTTCCTCCGCTTTCGGCTGGGAGCCAGTCACTACCAGTTCCGGGTCCTTCCCTTTGGTCTCACCACAGCCCCCAGGGTGTTCACCAAAGTATTAGCAGTGGTAGCGGCCCACCTGAGGCTTCAGGGGGTGCAGGTCTTCCCCTACCTGGACGACTGGCTCCTTACCGCCCCAACAAGGCATCTACTACTATTGGCACGAGACTCCTTTCTCCATCTTGCTCCCAATCTGGGCATTACAATAAATACAAAGAAATCCAACCTGGCGCCCACACAGCTCTTAGATTTTATAGGGGCCAGGTTAGACACAAGGAGTTTAAAAGCCTTCCTCACTGCGGACAGAGTTCAAAATCTGCAGCTCCAGGTGCGGGCCATTCTCCACTCAAGTTCTGTTCTGGCGGAGTTGGTCCTGAGGGCTCTAGGGTCCATGGCGTCTGCTATAGCACTTCTTCCTCTTGCCAGGCTCAATATGCGCATCCTCCAGTGGACTCTCTTAGTACAGTGGTCATACCTTGCTCTCCCTATGCATCATCCCATTGCGATCAGCAAGGCTTGCAAGCGGTCCCTCCTGTGGTGGCTTCACTCCCCAGATCTCCACGGAGGCCGCCCATTTTGTGCTTCTCACCCCTCTCGCCACGGTGACCACGGACGCCTCCTGCCTTGGGTGGGGGGGGCATTTTGCGGGCCGGACCGTCCAAGGCACGTGGAACGATTCAGAGACCTTACTGCATATCAACGTTCTAGAGATGAGAGCAGTGCTCTTAGCGTTGCTAGCACTTCAGGACTTTCTTCCCTTGGGAACAATTGCGATTCAGTCGGACAACATGTCAGTTGTCTGGTACATCAACAAGCAAGGGGGAACGAGGTCTTACCCTCTTTGTCGAGAAGCCATGAGAGTTTGGGAATGGGCAATCTCCACCAACCGCTTTCTAATAGCAACGCACATTCCGGGTCGGTCCAACATCCTGGCGGACAAGCTCAGTCGCACCATTCTGACCCCTTACGAGTGGTCTCTCAATTTTCAAGTAGTGGAACGCATATTCGCACGGTGGGGAACTCCTTCATGCGATCTTTTTGCCTCTCCCTCAAACACCAAGTGCGACAGTTTTTTCGCTCTGATACCTCCTCCAGGAGGTTCCCCAAGAGACGCTCTGGTGCATGCTTGGCCACCCGGTCTTCTGTATGCTTATCCACCCTTACCTCTGATGCTCCAAGTTCTTCAGAAAGCCTCTCGGGTGGGTTGCAGAATGATTCTCATTGCTCCGTTTTGGCCTCGACAGATCTGGTTCCCCTTCCTAAGGTCTCACTCGGTGAATCCTCCTTGGATTCTAGATCCCATTCGGATCTGATATCTCATCCATCCTGCATATCTCCTCCGAACCTGGACAACCTGAAGCTGACCGCTTGGCTGCTCCAGTTCCACTCTTGATCAGGACTCGCCGTATTTCGTCCCCTGTTAAGGCGATCCTGGTGGCAGCTCATAAACCGTCCACTAGGAAAGTCTACCGCAGCAAGTGGAAACGGTTTTCTTTGTGGGCGGAGCGGCAAGGCCTGAATCCCTTCACAGTTCCTCTCCCTTTAGTGCTTGATTTCTTAACCACTCTTTTTAACGATGGTGCCAGCAGTTCCACAGTCAAAGTACAACTTGCGGCAATTTCACATTATCACATTGGTCATGACTCTAGTCCACTCATGTCAGCCAAGTTGTGTAAAATTTTCCTTAAAGGTACTTTCCTTCTCAGGCCCCCTGTAAAACAAGCGGTTCCTCCCTGGGACCTTTCCTTAGTTCTCCAGGCCTTGACCACCCCCCCCCTTCGAACCAGCAGCTACGGTAGATCTCAAATTCTTGTCTTTCAAGACGGCTTTTTTAGTAGCCATTACATCGGCCAAGAGAGTTTCAGAGCTCCAAGCATTATCAGCTAAACCACCTTACTTGGTCTTTCATCCGGACCGTGTTTACCTCAGGACCAACCCGTCCTTTCTTCCTAAAGTAGCTTCTGAAGCAAACATTAATCAATCTATTAACCTCCCTGTTTTCTTTCCTAAATATGAAAACAAAGGTGAATACAAGCTTCACTCCTTAGATGTTCACAGGCAACTTAGATTTTATCTAAACAGAACGGCTGGTCATAGGCAATCCGACCAGTTGTTCATTTCCTTTGCTAAATTTAATTTGGGCAAGCCAATTTCTAAAGTCTCTCTGTCTTGCTGGATTTCACAATGTATCTTATTGGCTTATCAAGCTTCAGGAAGGCCCGCACCGGAGGGTGTACACGCCCATTCAACCCGGTCAGTATCTACCTCGGCAGCGTTTAAGGCTAGGATTCCTCTAGATGATATTTGTGCAGCAGCCACGTGGGCTTCATCTCATACTTTTATTTCCCACTACAAGTTGGATCTTGCATCTAGGGGTAGAGCATCCTTTGGCTCCGCGGTGCTCCGGAATATCCTTCCATGATGGCCGCCCAAGATTCAGGTAGCTGGGGACTCTGTCCCACAGGTTGCAGACAAATGAATCTCCTACTTCAGATTTAGAAGTTATGTACTCACCATAACGTTCCATCTGAGTAGGTGTATTCATTTGTCTGCAACCATCCCGCCCTCCTATCCCCCTGGCCTTTCAGTTTCCTGCATATTATGTGTTACCCTTTTCAGGGTGTTCTTGCTGTTGGCAAACTCGATCTGAGGTCATGAGGGTAGAGCAGGGCATTCATTATGGGTGAGGGGAGGAGCTGAGAGCTTGGATCCATAGCTGGTAAACCATGCCGGTTCGGATCCGATATCGGATCCATAACCCACAGGTTGCAGACAAATGAATACACCTACTCAGATGGAACGTTATGGTGAGTACATAACTTCTAATTTTGTTTCACTGTTGCAGTCATTACACTTGGGTTATCCTGCTGGCAGGCTATCCCTAGTCGGCCTGAATTCCAAAGTCTTGGTCCGGCGTCGGTTGCTGTCGCCTCTTCCCTGACATCAGTGCACCAGGGGTATAAAAGATCCAGCCGACGCCATTTTCTTCAGTATTTCTTGCCGCGCAGTGCCTGAAGCAGAAGCAGTTCACAAGTGCTAGTCGGCCGACCCCTGAGATTTTCATGTTCGAATTTCAGATCCGAAGTCTTCATTAAAAGCTAAGTACCCCGTTGGGGAAAACTTTTTTCTTGCTCCATACCGATGTCAGAAAAAGTTAATAATTGTATTTCTTGTGGGAAGCAAATACCTCATAAGGATTTTCATTCTTACTGTATTCCTTGCCTAGGCCCTGACCATGGCGTTGCTTGTTGTCGGTTTTGTGCTAGATTTAACCAGCGCACTATAAAGCGCCGGTACGATTTTGCTTTTCACTATTTTGGCAATTCACAAGAAACGCAAAGAAAAAGAAAGGGACAGGCATCCGAGGTCTAAAACCAATGACGAGGCTTCTTCTAAGCCAGTCGCCAGTTCGCTGGCTGTCAGTGAGGCGCTTTCGCAGCCCCTGACACCTGCTACTTTGGACCCGCAGGCCACTACAGACTCCCACGTGGAGTCGCCTAGGCCGCTGGAAGCTCAAGGTATTGGACCTTCAGAAACTATTCCCTCAGATGGGTCCGGAGCTGCTGAGCAGGCATCGGCTTCTGAGGGTGTTTTCAGGCCTACTCAATTGTACATTAAACTAACTCTAGTTACAAAGGCAAAGACTAAAGCATCTTTAAAGACAAAGAAACAAGTGCAACAGCCTCATGTTCAGGCCTCCATGCCTAAAAAACAGATGCTCAAAATGGCCGAAGACTTAATTACTTTGATCAGGGGTTCCCATCCCCCCCTGATAAGAGGCCTAGGCACGAGACAGAATATGAATCTTCAGATCAGGTTTCCATTTCTTCAGATCAGGAATACTCTCTTCCTCCCTATGAGGATTCTGATGCTGAAGAATCTATCCCTTCAGCCTCTCCTCCTGAGGATTACTCTTTTGGGGAAACCTTGCATACCATGAGGGAACATTTCCACTGGAAGAGCCAAAATTATTCTGAATCTAAGAAAAGGCTCAGGGACTTTCTTTTACTCCCTCAACACAGGCCCCTAGCTATTCCGTCTGTCTTAGACAGTGTAGATGATGTATTTTCAGAGTTCAGTCTGACCCCTGACTCCTTACCTCCAGCTCCTGTTAAGACAGACTGGTACTACAGGGTACCTGACTCTCATAAATTCCTTTTCAGGAACCCGGCTGCTGATCCAGAAACTATTTCTCAGGGTCCCAATGGGGTCAAGGCATCCACTGCAAAAAAACCCTACCCCCTCCGACAGGGATTCTAGGGCATTAGACAGATGGGGAGAAATGCAGGATTTATTGCATGCAGCTGAGCAAGTTGGAAAGATTACTTTGCAATGTGGTTTTGATTCTTTGGAGGCCTCATGTAGGGCCGCTGTCACGGATTCTGTCATTAGGAGGCATGCTTGGTTAAAGGAACAAAATTTACCAGATCATGTTAAAGCAAAATTATTGGATGCTCCATTACAGCATGATACTTTGTTTGGTGTTAAAGCAGAAGAGGTGTTAAAGAAAATGGAGGACAAAGCTAAAGCTATGCAAACAGTCAAGGATTTCTTTCAGGTATAACCTCCAAGATTTAGCAGACACTGGCCTACAAAGAATTGGTCCTTTCCAGTGTCAGACAGACCACAAAGGGGCAGATATAGACGCCCAAGAGGCAGATCCCAGCCCCAGGGTTCATACAGGTTTAAACAATGGGGTGCTTCTACCTCCAAAAGTGGAGAAGACAAATCACAGCCTTACAGGAAACAGTCCCAATGACTTCCCCCTGCCTACGCCAAGCACATATATTTTGGCAGCACCTTTAGGGGGAAAACTAGCACTTTTTGCGCAAAATTGGCACATAATAACCCAGGACAAATGGGTCTTAGACATAGTGTCACAGGGCTACAAGTTTGACTTTCATACCCTGCCAAGGGCAAACGGTTGGCCAGATCTACCAAAAAAACAATGGGCAGAGGCACAAAAACAAGTCTCATCCCTCATGGACATGAGGGCCATTCAACAAGTACCAGAACAAGAGCAGGGACAAAGATTTTACTCAAGACTGTTCTTGGTACCCAGAAAGGACAAAGCCTGGAGATCAATACTGGACCTATCTATTCTAAACACATATCTGGATATACCAAAATTCAAAATGTTGACCTTACAGCAGCTTCTGCCCATGCTGGGCAGGAAGGTTTGGCTTGTGACTTTAGACCTAAAAGAGGCATACCTGCATGCCCCAATCAGACAAACATGCAGAAGATACCTCAGATTCAAAGCTGGCTCAATGCACTATCAATTCTCTGCACTGCCCTTTGGCTTATCTACTGCGCCCAGGGTCTTCACAAAGTGCCTGGCTCCAGTAATTGCATTCTGCAGACAAAGAGGAATACAGATATATCCTTACTTGGATGACTGCCTCATTCAAGCAGAGAACAAGGACATTCTACTACAGCATCTGGCGTTTGTAAAAAGATTACTACCATACCTGGGGTACACAGTCAACGAGCAAAAATCAAAACTAGTACCCTCTCAAGAGGTAATATTCCTGGGTGCAAGCTTAAATACAACTGCCCAGATGGCTTATCTCACGTCAGACAAACAAAGGCAACTGACTACCTACTTCACACGGTTGGCAACAAAGGCCCAGTTATCTGCAAGAAAGATTCTGCAAGCTTTGGGCCTCATGGCATCCTGCATTCTACTAATTCCATATGCAAGACTGCATATGAGGAAACTTCAGTGGTACCTAAAAAGTGTTTGGACTCAGCATTGCCACAGCTTGGAAACAATAATTACTCTCATTCCCTGCCTGCAACAGGAGTTTCAATGGTGGGCGAAGGCCTGTCACCAGAACAAGGGACAGCCATTCACCTTACCCCAGCCAGGCAGACATTGACAACGGATGCAGTAGATTATGCCTGGGGGACACACATGGCAGGAAGATATATTCAAGGCACATGGTCCGCCAACTAAATGCATCTACATATCGATCAAAAAGGGATGCTAGCTGTTCAGAATGCCCTGACAGCCCCTCAATGACCTACTTCATCCGAGACAACTACTGATAAAGACAGACCATGCCACGGTCATGTGGTATATAAACAAGCACGGAGGCACTCATTCTTACCCCCTCTGCAGACTAGCCCTGACTTTGTGGGACATGGCATTAACTTACCAAGTACATCTGCAGACACAATTCCTGCCAGGAAAGATCAATACTCTGGCAGACGAACTAAGCAGAAACCTCATGGATCCCCACGAATGGAGACTGGATCCACAAGCCTTCAACGTGATAACAAGGAAATGGGGATGCCCGGACATATATACATATTTGCCTCTCCTCACAACTGCTAACTAAAGAAATTCTGCACAAGGACTTATCACAGACAAGCATGGAAAGTGTATGCCCTATCTTTCATCTGGAATAACGTAACCATATATGCCTTTCCTCCACTGCCTCTCCTCCATAAGGTACTCCTAAAGGTCAGACAGGAGAAGCCAAGAATGATATTGATTGCCCCAGACTGGCCCCGCCAGTACTGGTATCTAATCCTAAGAAACTTTTCTCAATGTCCAGCCTGGACCTTACCTCAAATACCTCACCTACTGTCCCA
The DNA here is from genome assembly GCF_019279795.1 of Protopterus annectens. Taxonomy (NCBI): domain Eukaryota; kingdom Metazoa; phylum Chordata; order Ceratodontiformes; family Protopteridae; genus Protopterus; species Protopterus annectens. The sequence goes on from NC_056727.1 coordinate 988,396,529, forward strand.
ACAAAACAAATAGATCTTGCACAGCCAACTCAAGACCTTAAATCTGGCAGCATGGCAGATAATGTAGTCATACAAAACACACCTCTCACTAAAGCGGTGAATTGACACAGCAGTACCAAATATTCCTCAGATTTTGCAATACTTAACTGAGATGTTGGACAAAGGCCTATCCTTTATATCAATTAAAATTCATGCCTGTGCCATTTTGGCTCATTATAATACAGAGCCACCAATCTTTTCTCATCCTTTGTTTAGGCAATATCTCAGAGGAGCCAAAAACTTAAGGCCTCCAAGGAGATCACCAGTACCCGCATGGGACCTCAATTATGTTTTGGAAAAACTCACTCTGCCCCCTTTTGAGCCAGCCGCTATAGCTGATATAAAGTTTTTGTCTTGGAAAACAGCTCTGCTCCTAGCAATAACCTCTGCAAGACGAGTCTCAGAGCTACAGGCACTCATGGCTGTGGAACCTTTTATAATTTTTTATCCAGACAGGGTTTCTCTGAGGACAAACCCTACATTTATGTGTAAGGTAGTGTCCAGTGTGGCCCTTAACCAAACTATTCATCTACCTACTTTTTACCCAAACCCACAGAATAAGGGGGAGAGAATTCTGCATTCTTTGGACATACACAGACAGCTACGCTTCTACTTGAACAAAACCAAAGCTTTCAGAAAGACTGAGCAACTACTAGTGGCATATGCTGCAGGATCACAAGGAAAGGCTATCTCAAAGCAGACTGTTTCAAAGTGGATAGGCCACTGCATTCGTTTCTGCTATTCACACCATGGAAAGCCAGTGCCTAAGGGCATTAGGCCACATTCTACCAGAGCAGCAGCCACTTCAGCAGCCTTCCTCAGGGGAGTACCAACCAAAGACATTTTAGAGGCTGCTACCTGGAGTTCAGTGCACACCTTTACAAAGCACTATCATTTACCACTCTACTCTAAATCCAGGGCAGGCTTTGCCACTGCAGTTCTGAAGGGCCTTATAGCCACTCCTAATGCTGTTTAGCTCCAGCCTCCCATCCATAGCTTTGGGATTCAACCCAAGTGTAATGACTGCAACAGTGAAACACGAAGAACATAGTACAGTTGTGTACACTTACCATAAATGTAGATGTTCGAGTGTATTCACTGTTACAATCCAGGTTACCCACCCACCATCCCTCATTTCTTTGCTGGAACTTATCTACACTTCTCTAATCTATACAACCTATGTGGTGTATTTGCTTGTAGATGAAGGTATTACATATTTTGGTGCATGCATGTTTTATTGGCATATATTTAGCCTACCCTTTTGGGGGCACCTGACATCTTGGGCAAGAAAAACTGAAGAAAATGGCGTTGGCTGCATCTTTTATGCCCCTGACGCACTGACGTCAGGGAAGAGGCGACAGCAACCGACGCCGGACCAAGACTTTGGAATTCAGGCCGACTGAGGGTAGCCTGCCAGCAGGATAACCCAAGTGTAATGACTGCAACAGTGAATACACTCGAACATCTACATTTATGGTAAGTGTACACAACTGTACTTTTTCTTAAGCTCTCATTAATGATATCTAAAACCATTAAAAAAGCCATGGCCAGTATTTTGTATTATATGTTGAGATAGGGCATTTGTGGTATTTTTATGTCTAATGTCACTTAGATGCCTCAGAATCCTAGTTTTAAATGGGCAGTTAGTCTTGCCAATGTAAAAACTACAACAATGTTTACAAGTTGCTATATATGTCACATTCTTGGTATTGCAGTCGGCAGATCTGCCGAATTTGTGTTCTGTTTTAGTAATGGGATGCTGGAAATTATTATGAATGGTAATATAGGAGCAGGCTTTGCAGATCCCACGTCTAAATGTTCCTTTCCTTCTATTTTCTATCAAATTTACGTCATTTTTCCCCCACATAAAAGCTCTTTCAAATTTTGTCTATTCTTGAAACAGAATTTTGAGGTGTCTCCTGTTATGTTTGATCGTGTCATCTGCTGTTAGTATTTTCCAGCTCTCATACAAATAGTCCCTTGTCCTTGCTGATTCAGTTTCATAATATCTCATAGTGGTATTCAGTCTTGCTTTGAAGGAACTGATCTTTAATGACTTGTGAAAATACATGCTTGGGATGCACACTATTATGATGTCGTAGGTGATTCTTCCAACACGATTTCCGAAATATCAAAGTATCTAAGGTGCCATCATCACTTTTTGACAATGTTACATCAAGGAAATCTGTTCTATCATAATAGTTTTAAAGGGGGCTTGACCAAACCAAATCTTTACTTGAGCCGACACCACCTTAATACCATCTTTAAAGGGTACCCCTCCATTTAAGCATACATAGGTTCATCAAAATCTAAAAAGGAGGCTGTATTCTTGAGATATTGAACAAAGGACCAAAGTTGTCCCTCATCACCTTTCCGTAGGAAAAAAAATGTCAATCACAAACCTTTTATAAAACAGCAGATGTTGTTGTCATATATATTCATATCACTGAAAACATACTCATATTCCCATTGTGCCATAATGATATTAGAGTATGAATTGGCACGAGGTGCCCATTGTTACACCCCATTTTTGCAAAAAATATTTTTCCTCAAATAGCAGAATGTTATTCTCCAGTACTAGCTCTAGCAAAAATTACAATTATGCTACTTGATCACTGTCATAGAATTCTTTTGTTATTAGAAATTTATGTACTGCTTCAATTCCATAGCCATGCAGAATAACCATAAATAAGCTTTTCACATCCATTGTAGCCAACATAATTCCTTCTAGTGATACTCAACAGTATATTGAAAGGCTCTGGAGAAAGTCCTCAGTGTCTCTTAGTATGGAGGTTGCTTTACAAAATGGTTTCTTTAGTGCGTTCTCCACATAAATAGATATAGGCTGTGTGATCATCCATTACCAGATAAAATAGGACGCATCGGTGGACCATTGATATCTTTATGAATTTTAGGTAACCCTCTAATGATGGGTATTAGGGATTAATCACTTGAAAGTACCCAAATAATTTTTGATTAATAGTTCGTGTCATAAGGAGGTCATATAAATCCATATATATCTTCTTTATAATCTTTAATAACTTTATAAATTTATAAAAACCTTTGTTATTCTTGCATCATAAATTTGCTACTTCATCTTCACAGACTTTTATAAAAGTATCCAGTAGTGGATGTTCTAATGGGATCAAGTGCTGGGTTTTTAAAAACAGTGGCAGAATATTCACATTCTACTCTATCAGTATCCATAAACATATTTTTTAAAGCCACATTTCTGGCAAAATACTTAATATCAGTAATAAATTCATTGAGCCTAGAAGGTAATGCAGGAATAAATGATATCCCCTGTTTAGAAGCTTGTGCTGAGCCTCACTTAATATTTATTTTGATAGGTTCACAAGTAAGGAAGTTTCTTTTACATGGGAGGGGTTTCAGGGGAAGTTGCCAAGAGATGCTGTAGTCCATGTTTGGCCTTCCGGTCTCCTTTACGCTTATTCCTCAGTACCTCTGATTCCAAAATTCTTGCAGAAAGCCAGTTGGTTGAAGAGCTCTGTTACCCTCTTTGCCCCCCTTTCGGCCACGCCAGTTGTGGATGTCCTCCCATTCTCATGTTGCAGTATTCATAACTGTAGGGAATTCACTGCCTGGAGCACCGGAGATCTGGCCAGTATACCAAAGTCTTAGGAGCAGGGGTGCATGCAACATTGCACGTCAGAGCCATAAACCGACGTCTGCTATAAAGGTGATGTCTGCACGTACCCACTTCAGAAAGTTCTGCTGCAGTGATCTACAGTCCTCTGATCGCCAGCTCTGGAGGTCAGTTCACTCATTTGTTTCGGCCGTCCGATACAGATAAGTACCCTTTTGTGTTTTTTATTACCTTTCTTATAGCTTTTCAAGAGTACATGTCAACTAGGAAGGGGAAACGTGCTTGTGGAAGAAAAATTCCACATAAGGACATGCATGATAAGTGCTTAATTTTCTTTAGGTGAAGGCCATGACCATATGTCTTGGGACATCTGCAAGTCTTTTAAGCCAAAAACGCTACGCAGCCGCCTGGCTGCCTTAAAACTTTACTTAGAAAACCAGAGACTCCAGCATCTAGTGTTAGGCATGGAGGGTCTGGTAGGTACCTCTGAGGAGCCGCTTCAGAAGAAGGCCAGAAAAGTTAGGCTGGATGCCCATACTGCACTTCAGGAGTCCAGTGAGACTGTTGAGGCAAATGTTAGCTCAGGGTCCCATCGGATATCCTTTTCACAGCTAGAACCGGGAACCATTATGGAAACCGGTTCGGTGGAGATGCGCAGTACATCTGCCATCAGCTCCCGATGGCGAGGGGGAACCACGGCTCATGGCGTTGGAATGGTCTACTCCCACCTTTCCATTCTCCCAGACGGCAGCTTCTAAACCAGCCCATCCTTCTACTCCTCTTAAGAGGAAATAGAAATTAAAACAGAGAACCAGAACCAGTTTCTGGATGGAAAGCCTTTTTCCCAAAATCTTTTTAGAGCCTTCCAGGCCCTCCAGTCTCAGTTGCCACAACCAGCCCCTACTCCTCTGCAGGCCTTAGGGGATTCAGAGAAAGAACTCTCTTCCTCTGATGAATCACTTACGTATTACTCCCAGATTGAACCCTCCAAGAACTTCATTACTCCTAAGGAGGAGGATACTATTTGTCCTGAATCTCCAGGGGAAGAATTCTCCTTTGGGGACACCATCTCTTATGAGAGAATATTTCAACTGGCAGGCTTCAGATGTTTCAGAAACTAAACAGAGGTGTTTTGAACTACTGCAGATGGACCAGCCATTCCCATCTACAGTCCCTCCCCTGCTCCCAGTCTTATCATGATGCCTTTCTGGCGGCATCTCAGGCCCCTGATTCTCAGCCCCCTGCTTCTAAACATCCTGATAGGTTTTATAAAGTTCCTCAGGATACAAAGTTCTTGTTCAAGAACCCCCATGCAGACCCTGCCCATCATAGCAGTTTTATAAAGTTCCTCAGGATACACAGTTTTTGTTCAAGAACTCCCCTGCAGACCTTACCCATCGTAGCAGATAAATCATCCAGACAGATGCCTTCCACCTTGCTGTTTCTCACAGACAAGGACAGCAAATTTATGGGTAGGCTGGGAAAGAAAGTCTATACTTCTTCCACACTAGCCATCTCAGAGCCCTAAATTATCAAACACACATGGCTAAGTTTGTTTTAGATACCTTGTCAAAAGCCTCTGCACTTATACCAGATGTGCCAGACTCTCCTGCTAAGTCACAACTCTCAGCCCTGCTCTCTACCGCCTCTCAGGTGACCAGGCACTCCCAAGTGCAGTTATGATGCAGTAGAGGCATCTTCCAAATCTGCAGCCTCAGATTCTGTCCTGAGAAGGTACTCCTGGGTGAGGCTGCAGCCCCTTCCCATGGATGTACAAACCAAATTGCTGGATGCGCTACTTGATAATAAGGCTCTCTTTGGTGCAGCTTCTGTAGAACTCCATAAATCCCTACAAGAAAAGAGCAAGAAGTTACAAAATTTAAAATATTTGCTAGTCTCACCTATTCCTAGGTACCATAGGAACTATCCTCAATTGAACACTTTTGTTAGTAGACAGTCATCTCAGTATACTGCCCCACAGGCTAAGGGATGGAGACAATCTAGGAAAAACTCCACTCCCAGACCAGCTTCCTCATCCACTCCCACTTTCTTTCGGAGGCAGCCTGACCCGGACAGAGCCCCTCCACTGAGACTCAAACCCTTTACCCACCTCCAGCCTCCTGTCCCTCCGCCTTACCCTTTCCCTACCCTCCTGGTGGAAGATCAGCTCAGAGGCTTGGGTTCTCTCCATCATTCACAAAGGATATTTTATGACTTGGTGGACACTTCATCCTTTCTGGGAGAGACCCACCCCCTCCAAGTCAGCTTCATCTTTTTCTCCCAATTCTGAATCAGCTCTTAGCTCAGGGCACCATAGAAAGAGTAACTCTAGATCACACAAACAAGGGGTTTTACTTCAGGATGTTTTTGGTCCCAAGAAAAGATGGTCCTTGGAGACCAGTTCTGGATTTGTCTGTTCTCAATCTATTTCTCAAGGTGCCTACCTTTAAAAATGCTCACCTTGCATCATCTCCTACCAAGCTTTCATGGTATCCCTGGATCTGAAAAATGCTTACCTTCATATTCCCATTCACCCCAGCTGCAGGAAATTTCTGTGCTTTTCAGTAGGTTTCTTGCACTTTCAATTTTCTGCATTGACATTTGGGCTCTCCACAGCTCTCAGAGTATTCACAAAGTGCCTAGATCCAGTTATCACCCACTGCAAAAATATAGGGCATTCAAATATACCCATACCTGGATGACCTGTTAATACTTCACCAGGACTGCCACACCATTCACCATCACCTACGTATGGTGTCCAAAACCCTGGCAGACCTTAGGGTTCACTGTGAACCAGCAAAAGTTTCACTTGACACCCGCCCAAGACCTTGTCGTCTTAGGGTGCAGGATAAGGACCGACAAGATGGCAGCCTTCATTCCCTGTCAGTAGGTAGAAGCCCTCACCCTTTACCTCCAGGCACTTCTCTCTCTCCAAACCTTATCAGCCAGGGAATTCCTGAGAGTCCTAGGTCACATGGCATCCTTGATACCCATGCTTCCCTTGGCAAGGCTGCATATGAGGAAGTTCCAGTGGGTGCTGAAGGGTCAGTGGAACCAACATTCCCACCTTCTGGATACTCCCCTACCTCTCTTCCCATGCCTGAAAAAAGAATGGGAATGGTGGATTGCAGCCATCAACCTCAATCAGGGTGTACCCTTGCAGATCCCTCCACCCTTACAACAAATCTTCACAGATGCTTCAAGCCTGGGTTGGGGAGTAGTTGTGCAAATCCACAACAAACAAAACAAAGTTCAGGGAGAGTGGTCCTCCCTCAGGCCAAGGGACCACATCAGTACAGGCCAAGGGACCACATCAGTATCAAAGAGATGAAGGCCCTTCTCCTAGCATTGCAAACATTCCACTAAATTCTCCTACCAGGCACCTTGAAAGTAGTCACAGACAATAACTGTCCTGGTATATCAATAAGCAGCAGGGGGGGACAAGGTCCTTCCCACTTTGCAACTTGGGTATTCAGATTTGGTCCCTAGCAGCAAAACAACACATTCACCTGCAAGCAGTGTACATTCCTTCCTCAGAGGATGTGATGGCAGACACTCTCAGCAGAACCTCTGCACCCTCTCACGAATGGATGCTTCACAGGGAAGTGTTCTTGGATCTTATTCACAGGTGGGTTATCCCCCAGGCAGATCTGTTTGCCTCCTCCCAGAACAGGCAGATGCCTCTGTTTTGCTCAAGGGATCCACATCCACAGGCTTGGAAGGTGGACGCCTTCTCTCTTTCTTGGTCAGGGATGTATCTTTATGCCTTCCCCCTTCACAGTGATTCAAAAAGTCCTTCTGATGATCTAGACAGACAAACCAAAAATCCTGCTGGTTGACTTTGCCAGGGGCAATCACCACAGGTTACCCAACAGTTTCAACCTACTCACACAAGACATGGGGGGTCTCTCGTACACCCTCAGGTGCTCAACCTCAGACTCACTCTATGGGTGATAGAGTTCTGATCCCCTTCAGACACCTATATTCAGAAGACATGCTCAATGTCCTGCAGGAGGTCAGGAACCTAGTACCAGGAGAAATTATTTCTCAAAATGGAAAAGATTCTTCGGTTGGTGTCATGAAAAAATATGACCCTTTTCTTATTCCTGTACCCATAGTCCTTTCTTACTTGTGTGAGTTCCTACATTCTGGACTGACTTGCTCTTCTGTTAAGATATTCTTGTCAGCCATTTCCACCTGTCTTCCCTTGGTACCTCCTTTGGCATCCAGGTTAGAGGTAAAACTCTTCCTAAAAGGGGTTCTCCATATCAGACCCCCTCATAAACTGATACCTCCTTCATGGGACCTTAATGTCGTCCTTGAAAAGCGAACACTACCTCCATTCGAACCAGTTCACTCAGCATCACTGAAGCTATGCACTTTTAAAACAGTACTGGTGGTGGCTCTCACATCCACCAGGAGGGTTTCAGAAATTCAAGCCCTTATGGCTACTCCTCCTTACCTTATCTTCCATAAGGACAGAGTCTCTCTCAGTACTAATCTTTCCTTCATGTCTAAAGTGGTTAATGAGCTGTCCATGAATCAGACCATTAACCTTCCTGTTTTCTTCCCTCAACCTCAAAATCCCTCTGAAAGAATTTTGCATTCCTTGGATATTCATAGACAGCTTAAGTGTTACCTGGACAAGACCAAATCCATTAGAAAGTCTGACCAGCTGTTTGTCTGTTTTCACCCACTGGCCTCGGGGAAGGCAGTCTCTAAACAGAATAAATCATCATGGATTTCTAAAGCTGTCTCTGCTTGTTATTCCTTTCATGGGAAAGATTTAACTACCAATGTGAGAGCTCATTCTACTAGGGCAGCTGCCTCTTCAGCAGCCTTTTTTAGGGGGGTGGACTACGCTTCCATACTGGAAGCGGCCACCTGGTCCTCAGTTCATACCCTTACCAAGCATTACAAACTAGATTTGATTTGTTCATAGGTACTAGGCTATTGGTCCAAGGGCCTACGTAATTCTAGCCAACAAGGTTCCCTGGCTTACGCCACCCAAGAAAGTTATTTTCCTGTGCCACTGTCGAGCAGAGACACAGAAGTGATCCCCGGGGTGTATTTCCTGTTTCCCAACCACTCATCAAGATTTTTCTTCAAGAGTGCTGAGCCAGAACTGGGTTTGCTAGGTCTGTTTTACAGGGTCTCGTATACCAGGCCCCTGGACCTACCTCCCAGGCACATACCTAAAGCTTTGGTACTCTCCCTACAGTTATGAATACTGCAACATGAGAATAGAAGGACATAGATTAGTTGTGTAAGTACTTACCATAACCTTAGATGTCCTTCTCTTCCATGTTGCAGTATTCAGTCCCCCCACCCCCTCTTACCCTGTTTATCTGTCTGGTGTGGCATTTCCTTGTCTTCTCTCCATCCAAATAGGGCACAGTAACAGGCACATACCTCTGTAAGATACCTTCTGGCCTGGTAGCATATGTGGGTCTGAAAAGCTTCCTTTTCTTTGCTTCCCAGGGGTACTACTGTATGCAGCAGTCATTTCTGAAGTGGGTACGTGCAGATGTCACCTTTATAGTCAATGTTTGTTTATGGCTCTGACATGCAGTGTCGCACGTACCCCTACTCCTAAGACTTTGGCATACTGGCCAGATGTCTGGTGCAACAGGCAGCGGCCTCCCTACAGTTATAAATACTGCAACATGGAAGAGAAGGACATCTAAGGTTATGGTAAATTCTTACACAACTAATCATCTGAAGTAGGCACTTCATTTGTCAGCAACCTTTGGGATAGATCTCGGATCCGAGCCAGCAACATCTACCACAGCATAGATCCGAGCTCCTAGCTCCTCCCTTTACCCATAATCCCCTGCCCAACCCTGACTGACCTCAGATCTAGTTTGCCGTGCTTCAAGCTACAAGCTGGATTTTCGAGCTCCTGCTACTTAGTGAAGATTTGTGAGAAAAATTTTCTATTTTTACTCCCCTTTTCTCTGTGTGAGTGAGAGCGAGTGTTTAGGTACTCCATAGCCCTTTATCTCTCTCAATTTAATTTAATTTAACTTAATTTGTTATTATTTTTCCTCCCTGCCCTCACTGGTCGTAGTGTGTGTTTGTGGTGTGTGTAGGGGCCTAGTGAGTGTGTTTCTGTGCTACTATGTCGGAGGCCCCTAAAGCCATCTTTTCAAAGTGCACCGAGTGTGGCCATAAGCTTTCACCGGCGGATGGCCACACCTGGTGTGTTAGGTGCCTTGGGGTTGAACACCTCTCCTCAGGATGCGCGATTTGCGCGGCGTTCAACCCCAGGGCACTTAAGGATCGGAGGTCGAAGCTGATTCTGGCGGGCCTTTTGCCCCCAGATTCGGCTCCGGCCTCCGGTGCTTCTGTGGCCACTACCCAGCCCTCGGTGGCGGCCACCCCTGCTTCCCTCCCTTCAGTCGGGACTCAGCCTCCCGCTTCGGCTCCGGAGGAGAGGGAGGCCGGGAAAGCCAAACGGAGAGAGAAGCACCATAAGCGGCAGGCCGAGGACTCCTCCTCGGCCCCGCCCGCCAAACGGGCTTCTCCCTCCAGAGCTTCTGGATCGCCTCCTCTTCGGCTCCGGTCCCCTTGCTTCTCACCGGGACCCAGGGAGGAGGGGACCCGGTCTCCGTCAAGGTCATCGAGGCGGCACTCTAGGTCTGCCTCGGTGGCCTCTTCAAGGTCCACTTTTAGCATGTCAGATGCAGACATGGACTGGATGATGAGGTTCATCCAGGCCCAGCTGCAGATGGGAGTGCTCTTGCCTCCCCCCCCCCCCCCGGGGGGGAGCTCGACCCCATTTTTTGCTCCAATCGCTCCTTCTCCGACCCGCTTTCCGGGTTCAGAGCATTCGGTGCCGAGCCGCGTTGGATCCGGGGATGGGTCGCAGCCGACAGTACTGGTTACTTCGGCTCCGACTGGTCCCTCGAGCTTGTCGGATCCGACCTCTCTGAGCCGTGGACTGAGCTTCGGATCCGAGGGATTCCGTGTGACTTCGGCTCCGTCCCGGTCGGAGCACATGGGTCCTTCAGATCCGATGGTCTCGGCCACGGGTCCGGTCCCCGCTTCGGATCCGAGTGGGAGTCGACTCTCTGATCCTATCGAGAGTGGCTCCCCCTCGGCTTTCTCTGTGGTGGAGAGGGCACTGTTGAGTGCAACCGGGCCTCCGGTCCTGGCTTCGGCTGCCCCCTGCACACCCTCTCAGCTGGTTCAGGCTCCCATCACCCAGCCTTCGGGGCAGCGTGCTTCAGCGCCTCTGGGTGTTCCTTTAGAACATGACATTGCTGGTGAGACTTCCTCGGACAGCCCCCCCAAGGAGGTTACTCACAAGGCTAAGTGTAAGAGGAGGCACGTGGACTCCCCCGAGTCCCTTATGGAAGATACGGATTTAGATGAAGGGGAAGGCTCCCCAAGGTCACCCCCCGAGGATGTCTCCTTTGGAGACATCATGGAAATGCTCAGGATTAGGGGAGGGTGGTCTGCCCCAAAGGCTTCCTCCGATGAGTCCGTATTCCTAGAGGCGTTCGAAGCAGGGCCATCTACCTCTTGGGTGTCCCCTCCCCCCGACCCCCTGGTGGACCTTATCTCCACCAGGGCTTGGAAGGAGCCGGACACTGTAGAGCCAGTCCCCAAGCGCTCAGATAGGATCCTGAGTCCCCTTGCAGAAAGAACCCACTGGAGCAGAGGTCCCCCCGTGGATGCCATGTTGGTGGCGTCGGCCACCAAGAGGGAGTTGGCTCAGGAGAGCTCTGCGGTCCACCCACCGAGCAAGGAGTCTCGGGCAATGGACTGCCTTGGGAAGCGGGCCTTCAGTTCAGCAACCTTCTCCATGAGGGCTCTGAACTATATGGCACACGTCATCCGGATGCAGCGAGATTTAATAAAAGAATACTCTGCCTCCCCCCCAGAGTCCATGCCGGAAGGGGACAAGCAGCTGTACTCCTCCCGAATGTCCACTCTACGTTCCGTTTCTAACACCTCTATGCGGCTCTTGTCTCATGCCACTGAAGGAGCCACTAGAGCTGGCGGAGCCGGCCTGGTAATGGGGAGCCAAGCCTGGCTCCGACATTGTGACTTCTCGGAACCCTTTAAGGTGTCATTCGCGAATGCCCCCTTTGATGGTTCTGCACTGTTTTGCAAAACCGTTCGCGACACTTTAGTCTAAAGCGAGAAAGACGGGAAGACGTTGTCTGCCGTCGGAGTCCACTTCTCTGCTCCCCAGAGGTCCTTTTCTAAGAACCAAAAGGGTCAGAAGAAGATGTGGTTCTGGAAATTGCATCAGTCCCAGTGTGCTCCGGACAACCAGTCCTCTCGTGGCAGAAGAGGACAGGGAGGACGCTGCCCTAGAGGCAGAGGGGTCCCAGAAATTTTGGGTCCAGAGAACCCTTCTCTGAGAGGCCCACGCAGAACCCGTGAGGGGTTGCCCGGCTGCTCCACTCTGGAGGCAGTCGGGGGGTGTCTTTCGAGGCACCTAGCAATGTGGGAGTCCATAACAACAGATCGCTGGGTGCTTCACATCATATCCAGAGGTTACCAAATTCCCTTTATTGTAACCCCCAAAACCAGAAGCCTCCCCGACATACCACCCAATCAGAGGGAGGCGGCTGCTACAGAAATTCAGCAGCTTTTACAAAAAAGAGCCATCCAACCCGTCCCCCCAGATCAGCTCGGATCAGGGATTTACTCCAGGTTCTTTCTGGTGCCAAAAAAGACGGAGGACTTGAGGTCCATCCTCGACCTCTCTCTCTTGAACGTGGTAGTACCCCTGATGTTGCAGGCACTTCACAGCCTTCTTCCGATTGAGACGATTGCGGTACAAACGGACAACCTGTCAGTTGTCTAGTACATCAACAAACAGGGGGGAACCAGGTCTTATCCTCTTTGTCGCGAGGCCATGAGAGTGTGGGAATGGGCGATATCCACCAACCGCTTTCTCATTGCAACGCACATTCTGGGATGGTCCATCCTAGCAGACAGGCTCAGTCGTTCGATTCTGACCCCATACGAATGGTCTCTCAATCCTCTAGTAGCGAAGCAAATATTTGCCCAATGGGGGCAACCCTGTTGCGATCTTTTTGCCTCTCCTTCAAATACCAAATGCAACAGTTACTTCACTCTAATCCTCCCTTAGGGGGGAGTCCCCGAGAGACTCTATAGTACATGCTTGGCCTCCCGGTCTCCTTTACGCTTACCCTCCATTGCCCATGATGCTGAAACTCTTACAGAAAGCCAGTCGTCTGGGGAGCAAAATGATCCTCATTGCCCCATTCTGGCCTCGTCAAATGTGGTTCCCGTACCTGTGGTCTCATCTGATTCATCCACCCTGGATTCTGGATCCCCTCCCGGATCTCATTACTCACCCTCTGGGTCTTCCGACCCCCAACCTGGTCAACCTCAAGCTGACGGCTTGGTTGCTCCAGTTCCACTCCTGATAAGGACTCCCGGAATCTCCTCACCAGTCAAAGCCATCCTATTAGTGGCACACAAACCGTCCACCAGAAAGGTCTATCGGAGTAAGTGGAAACGTTTCTCCATCTGGGCGGAGCACCATCACTTAGATCCTTTCACGACGCCTCTTACGTCGGTTTTGGATTTTCTAACTACCCTTTTTCATCAGGGGGCTAGCTGCTCTACAGTCAAGGTACAACTAGCAGCGATTTCGCATTATCATGTAGGGCATGAATCGGGCCCTGTAATTACTTCCAAGCTTTGTAAAGCTTTCCTCAAGGGTACCTTCTTCTCAGACCTCTGGTCAGGGAGGTAGTACCCCCATGGGATTTATCTTTGGTTCTACAGGCCTTGACAAGCCCCCCTTTCGAGCCGGCGGCTACGGTTGATCTTAAATACCTCTCTTGGAAGACGGCCTTCCTGGTGGCCATTACTTCAGCTAAAAGGGTCTCTGAGCTTCAGGCTCTCTGTGTTAAACCACCATATTTGGCCTTCCATCAAGATAGAGTTTACCTCAGGATCAATCCGTCCTTTCTGCCTAAGGTATCTTCGGAAGCTAATGTTAATCAATCTATTAATCTTCCCGTGTTCTTTCCCAACTATCAGAACAAAGGAGAGTACAAACTGCATTTCTTGGATGTGCACAGACAATTACGCTTTTATATTCATCGAACTGCTGGTCATAGGCAATCTGACCAGTTGTTTGTCTCCTTTGCCAAAACCAATTTAGGCAAGTCAGTTTCTAAAGTTACCCTGTCACGGTGGATAGCTAGTTGTATCCTCTTGGCATATCAGAGTTCGGGAAGGCCTGCACCTCAGGGAGTCCACGCTCATTCTACTAGGGCCGTCGCTACTTCGGCGGCTTTTAGATCTAGGGTCCCCTTGGATGATATTTGTTCCGCAGCCACTTGGGCTTCATCTCATACCTTTATCAGCCATTACAAACTGGATGTTGTCTCCAGAGGTAGGGCGTCCTTTGGCTCTGCAGTGCTCCGGAATATTCTTCCATAATGGCCACCCAGGATTCAGGTAGCTGGGGACTCTGTCCCAAAGGTTGCTGACAAATGAAGTGCCTACTTCAGATTAAGAAGTTATGTACGCACCATAACGTTCCATCTGAGTAGGTATCTTCATTTGTCTGCAACCATCCCCCCCTCCTTCCCCCTGACCTATATGATTCTGTTTAGGATCTGTTTTAGATAAGCCCCTTCCGGGGCACAGTAACAGTTGTTATATCGGGCAAACTTGATCTGAGGTCAGTCAGGGTTGGCAGGGGATTATGGGTAAAGGGAGGAGCTAGGAGCTCGGATCTATGCTGTGGTAGAAGTTGCAGCTCGGATCCGAGATCTATCCCAAAGGTTGCAGACAAATGAAGATACCTACTCAGATGGAACGTTATGGTGAGTACATAACTTCTTATTTCTCCTTCCTTTGGTCTCATCTTCATTATCCTCCTTTTGATACTGGACCCCAGCCCAGATCGTCTGTCCCATCCTTTGGGAATGAAACAGGCCAGGCTTCCTTTCCTGCTTTGTGATATGCTCTTGACCACACAAAGATTTCACTAAGATGATTTACAAGAGCAAATGGAAAATATTCTCAGTTTGGGCCCTGAAAAATGATATTGATCCTTTTACTACCCCTATTTCTTCTGTGCTGGAGTTCTTAACTAGCTCTTTTTTAAAAAGAGAAGCTTTTCCACAGTCAAAGTACAGTTGACAGCCATATCAAATTTTCACTTGGGACCATGGTTCTTGCTTGGCTACTTCCAAGATGTGTAAGGCTTTCCTAAGGGCACCTTCTTGCTCAGACCCCCAGAGAAAGATCCATCACCTTCTTGCGATTTAACAGTAGTACTTCCAAGGCTTAACTCAACAATCCTTTGAACCTTCAGCAAAAACTTGACTTAAAATTCCTGTCTTGGAAAACAGCCTTTTTAGTTGCTATTACATGTATCTGCAAAAAGGATTTCCGAACTCCAGGCTTTTTCATCAAAAGCCCCTTGCGAATAAAACTCAGGGAGCCTGTTAGAAAAGGGACAGGGCTGCACTTCAGAATAACTGTTCCAGCATCCCCCCTTCCAGCCACCACCACTTTAAATCTGTCCCAGAAACCAGTTCCCAGTATTCCTATTTGGTAGCAGATTGTTTCAGACGGATGGGTCCTGAGACTGGTCCAGGAGGGGTACAGATGGCACTGAAAAAACCTACAACATTTTTGGAGGCATTCCTCCTCATCCTCCAAACCAGACAGAACTGTCCTTTTGTTTATGGTTTCCTTGAAGGTCATATAACCACTGTCCAAAATCAAGTGGGGAAAGGAATTTTATTCAAAATTATTTGTGCCAAAGAAGGATGCTTCCTGGAGACCATTTCTCGACCTGCACTTTCTCAGCTTGGATCAAGATGTTGACTTTACAAAAGTCTGTAATGCCTCATTCTTCTGATTTTTTGGTAAGTCTAGACTTGGAAGATGCTTATAATCACATTCCCTTTGCCACAGAGTTCAGAGTTTTCCTAAGATTTCCTGTGTCTGGGTCACATTTTCAGTTTCTCTGCATTATAAGTTAGGTTATCTACAAGCCCCAAGGACTTTTACAGTGTGTCTAGCTCCAAGGATAGTTTATTGTAATCTGCAGGGCATTCACATATTTCCTTATTTAGAGGACTTGCTTAGCTTTGCATAATCTTTTTCCAGGTGTCCAGAGTTCCTTACATGACTTACAAGTTCATCATTTTCAATGCTACAGTAGCCTTTGGCTATATAGGTTGTAGTCGGCCTAAGATACAACTGGGCCGCGTCACAAGGCTCTGGCTCTCTCCTACACCTACACTCTTGACTGCTGATTTTCCTCCACTGGGCTAGCCAGTCAGCAGTCAGAGTGTAGACAATTTTAGTACTTTCTTGCCTCCTCTAGAAGCAGCAGCTCTGAGGCTTCACAGGAGCAACAGTCAGCTTCAAGCTGCATTTCTAGCAGATAAGTCCCTGTAGGGGAGCCCTTCCAGACATAAATCATTGCCCTTTTAAGAAAATATATATATATATTTTTTTTATTTTTCTGAAAATTGTATCTCCCCTTTATAACAGCCAGCATTTTTTTTTCAGTATCACAAGTTTTCTGTTAGGACCTGCTGTTTTTATATCAGAGCTTACTTTTATGCTTTGGGGGATACATTTCTGTTAAACATATAGCTTGTGTGAAGTTTTATTTGTTTGGGTAAGTTTTAAGACTTGAGAAGTATGTTATGGGTTATGAAACTTTTTTTTCTTTTTTTTTTTTTTTTACTGGAAAGCCTGCATCACTTTGTGGCAGCGTACCTTCTGTTCTTTCTTTCAGGGCACTTTATCAGAGTTGACTGGAGTGCTGACAGGGATTTTTGTATACTTATTGTGCTTTACTTCTGAAAGGGACTATTTAGGGAAGTGTAAGCATGTGTGTGGCTTGTAAACACTTGTCTAACATCTTACCTTTTTGACCAACCCATTCCAGCCACTCTCACTGGCAGTCAGGCTTCATCCTGTGGTATAGTATGGATACTTGCCCACTGCTGCTGGTTCTTCTGTTACTGTGCCTAAACAAAAGAAATAACATGGTAAGGACCCCTTGCTGCCACTGCAGGCTTGGACAATGCCCCAGCCGTTAGTGAGTGACTGCAGTGGCAGACATTTGTTCCTTAGACTACTTATGCTGTAGTCAAGTTTCCTTTGGGCTAGACGTATACTAGGCTCATGACCATTAGGGTCCCTATAAGCCTAGCTGTACAACCCAAATGTGACCCACAAATTTGATTTATATAAGGGATGATTTACTGTCTCCGTACATCAGAGGCATAGTTGCCAGACCAGGGGTGAATTTCTGATTACTCATCCATTTGCCCAAGTTGCGCTTAAATAAGGATAGGGACGAGTTCTGCTTCACATGGTTGGGGGAGCCTGTTCCAGAGAGTGTGAATTCTGTGAGAAACATGTCTTTGTCTTCAACATGTCCTGTTTATGTCATAAGCAAAATGTAGGTATTTTAATCTATTAGTTCTGATGCTGTTTGTTTGCAGACGTGGAAAAGGTGCATCGAAACTGGGTCCAGGGATGCCTTTCATGCCAGGCAATGATCACCCTTCAGATGCCTGTATGATACCGAGTAAAGAGACAGGGCTTCGAGGCAATCGGTGTACGATGCATTTACTTCCTGCATTCTTTTTGTAAGGAACTTTTGTTGATGTTCCACTTGCTGCATGTGTCTGGTCAGGTACATACCAAAGGAGGCGTTATAGTCTATGATAGGTGTAATGAGTCAGAGTACAGTGGTAAGATAACCACTCTGGACCTAGATGCCATGCCCTTGCTTATAAGTTGAGGAATATAGAAGGATTTTCTTTACTACCTTGGACACACGGTCAAAGGCTAGGTTACTGTCTATGAGTTCCCAGATCCCTGACTAGTGACTCAACTTGTGTGAGTGTTTTATTGATGATAAAGTTACCCAGGGTGATAATCTTCCTCAGAGGTACTATAATGCATTTCTTGTTGTTGAGTTTTAAGCCATGGCTTTAGCACCAAGCTTTTGTCCGTGTTAGACCTTCCTGAAGGATGTTCTTATCTTGGGGTGATTCATTGACTGCTCCCAGTTTGAAGTCCTCTGTAGACTTGGTTAGAGAGAAGCCTTTCTTGGACTTTGGCCATGACATCTGAGAAGTAGATGCCAAAGAGGACTGGGCCAAGCAGAGAGCCCTAATGGGCTCCACTGGTGACCGGCCTCTCTGTGGAGGTGGCCTCACAGATTCTAATCTCCTGGGTCCTGTAATTGAGCCAGCTAGGTATCCAGAGTGTTATAAAGGGGTTTATACCTACAGTATTTCCCCAAAATTAAGACCGGTCTTATATTCTTTCTCCCGGCAAAATGCGCATTAAGGCTTATTATCAGGGGATGCCTTATTTACCCGCACCATACAACAATCTACCTTTATTCATTTATTCATGTACAAAAATTGACATTTATTAATGAACACAAATCGACATTTATTCATGTACACAAATTTACATTTATTTTGTACTTTTCTATTATTGGACAGCAGTTCTCATAACGGGTTGACAGTTGTGTGAAATTCTACATAAACAGTGCAACAAACATTTCAACTCCAGAATATCTGCACCTTGGCTTTCACAGTTATTCAAATACAGTTATGTCATCTTCTTCTGGAACATTGTCATAAGTGTCCACCCCCCGAATTTCGGCCTGAATTTCTTGCGACTCCATTTCCTGTTGGCCCCAGTCTGTCATGCCTAGCAATAGAGCTCTCCTTAAATGAGCACTACTTGTCCAAGTAGCCTGCTCTAGTGCATTGGCAACACAGCTGCCAGTGATTTTATCCCATGAATTTTTCACCCAAGTCACGACCTGTTGCAAGCTAGGCTTCACAAAGTTTCCATGCTGATTTCTCTCCATTCTGTTTTCAGTGTAGTCATTGAGTTCCATGTGCAAATGTTCCTTGAATGGGTTGTTTATTGCAATATCAAGAGTGTGGAGATAGGCAGTCATTCCTGCGGGAATCATTATTTGATCTATTCTCTTCTGTGCTAAGAATTTCTTTGTTTCTTTAGCGCGGTGAGTGCTGGCTGAATCCCAGACTAGCAGACCTCTTTTGCCACCTCGCAAAACAAGTGGGAGCATTACATCGACCCACTTCATTATAACTGCTTGTGTGCACCAGGCTTTTTTAGTTTCAAGAATGTAAATGCCTGAAATACGTTCAATCTTATCTTTCTTGCCCTTAATAATGATTAAAGGTGGGGTTTTCTTTTCATCTAGATGAATTTCCAAAATACCGGTAACACGTGCACTCTCGTAACCAGTGGAGGTAATGTAGATTGACGAGGCACCCCTCTGATCAATTGTTGTTTGAGATCCTTGGCCCATAAATACTGCAGTTTCATCCACAGCAATCATGTTGGACAGTTGGTATTTAGAAAAGTCAGTGCTATCAACAAAGGACTTGAACGCAAGTGCACGTTTAATTACTTCAGTATCTTCCAGCTTAAACAATGTTGTTGATCTTCTTAGAGACAGTTCATATCACTGAAGGAAGACATCGAGCCAATGTTGTGATGCTTTGAATTCTTCTGGGAATATTTCTAACTGTGGTGCTATTGCAAGGGCAAATGCTTGAATATCAGCCCTGCGCACAACCAAAGCCTTTGCTCTCCCGTTAGCAATCCACTCACAGATAATGTCTTCAAGTTCAGGAAATAATGGTTGCCAACATGATCCATACTTACACATGTTAGCTTTTCCCTTGTCGGCCTGTTGACTGAGGTTAACGTACGCTGCTCGCCATTTTCAGACCATTCGGAGATCTAACTTCTCTTTACAGAAAGCTGTCAGGTTCTTTCCCTGGGAGTCCTCAACGATTCCTTTCTTGTACTCGATGGAATAGCTCTTTCTTTTTGTACTCATCTTGTCTGGGGGGGAGGTTAATTGAAGACTGATATGACTGGAGTGGCAACACAAAATGGCGTTGGTTATGAAGAGAAAACGTTACCACAGCTTCTCGTTTCCATGAGCACGTGCTTCCCGTGCGTTTTTTGTACTTTGATGAAAGTACACCTGCGTGGGTTTATGGTCCCAGGATCTCAACAGTCACGTGTGAGTGATGATTAGGGTTACAGTAAGAGTCGTGGAGGACTCCCAGTGAGAGTCTTATGACTTTCTGCAAAGAGAAGAAGTTGGGTGTCCGAATGGTCCGAAAAAGGCGAACAGAGTATGATTACCTCAGTCAATGGGTGTCAATAATATTATTTTGTAATTCAACACGTCCGTTGTGTGTTGTTGATGATATTAACTGGGGCTTATTTTTGGGGTAGGGGTTATATTATGAACACCCTGGAAAAACCATGCTAGGCCTTACTCGCTGGTTAGTTCTTATTTAGAAATAAATATGGTAGTTTTTTAAGATTGTTGACAATCCTGGAGTGGGGTATTGTATCAAATGCTCTAGCCAGGTCTATGTAGGCAGTATGCATTGTTTTCCTCTCATCCAGTGCCTTAGTGACCTTTTCAAAGCAGTTCACCAGTAAGCATGACCTTCATTTGGCAAAGCCAACCTAGGATGGATCCAGTGTCTGGAGCTCTTCTATATCCTATTTAATTTCCATGATAATTTTTTTTCCATGACTTTGCAAATAAGTCTAGTCAGATGAATGGGTCTGTAGATGTTCTTCGTGTTTTACTGTTGCAGTCATCACTTGTGAGTCATCCCTGCTGGGTAGCCCTCGGCCGTCCTGAGTACCAGAGTCAAGGATTTCCCTCCTGCATCAGTTGTTCAGAGATGGTGGCTGACATTAGGTCATCAGGGCTATAAAGGTTGACAGCCGACACCATTACATCAGTCTTTCTTACCGTGGAGTTGAAAGCAGATTTGCGAGTACGTTGGTCAGCCATTGCCAGAGTGAGGAAAACTGTCTAAAGCTAAGTACCCCATTGGGGAACATTTTGTTGCTTTTAACCAATGTCAGAGAAAGTCAATAATTGTCTCAGCTGTGTAAAGCAGATCCCATGCCGAGACTTCCATTCTCTCTGCGTCACTTATTTAGGTCTATACCACAATGTCCCTTGGTGCCAGTTCTGTGCCCAGTTTAATGCTAGAACCATATGAAGAAGAGCTGAAATTGTAGCTAGGCATTTTAATGAGTCTTTTTCTCAACACAATATGCATCGGTCTCTCAGCCGGCTACTGGCTTACCTAGAAAAAAGAAAGAAAAGGATAGAGATAGGCCTCTGAAAGTTAGGCCGTCTGATGACTTAGGTCAAAAGTCTGGTATTTTTCAACTCTATGCTACAGCTGAACTCAATGAGGCGCTTTCGCATCCATGACGCCAGCCAAGGAACTGTCACAGGCCTCTACTGAGCCCCGTAAGGAGGCCGGTATGCCACTGGATCCACCTCCCTCTGCTGGTATGTCGCCGCTTCCTCATGCGGTTAGGTCCAGAGCCGCTTTATAGGCACTGGCTTCCACTGAGACTCTACCAACTACCAAAGCCAGACTCAGACCGACGACAACCCTGCCAGTTAAACTTGCTTTGTATAACACTATCGATCCGTCCAGACGCAAGCCTAAGACTACTCCCAGAAAGCCCCCCCCCCCCAAGACCCAGCCACCGACCTACACCTAGCCAGCCTGCTCCTCAGTAGCAGCAACTGATCAGAATGGCAGAAGACTTGATGACTCTTATGAGGGGAAGCCAGCCCTATCCTCCCACCCCAGTCAAAAAGAAAAGGACGCCTTCCCTGAGGCCCTCTCTAACCAAGAATCAGAAGAATCTGTCTTTGAGGAGTCAGACGTGGAGGACCAGTCCTTAGCAGCATTTGAGGACTCTGATGCTGATGACCCCATTCCATCCACCCCCCCAGGACCTTTCTTTTGGGGATACCTTAAATTCCCTTAGAGAACACATTCAATGGGAGTCCCAAGATTACCTTCAGTCTAAGTAGAGACTGAGAGAGTTTATTGACCTGCCCCAGCATAAACCTCTGGCCATTACGCCTATCCTGGATGTAGTGGACGATGTTTTCCTAGAATCTGCCCTTTCACCAGATTCTCTCCCCTCAGCACCCAGAAAACCAAACCAGTATTACAGGGTGCAGGACACCCACAAATATCTTCTCAAGAGCCCTACTGCAGATCCTGAAGTCATTACTCAAGGCTCTAAGGGAGCTAGGGCAAACTCATCTAGAAATCCCATTCCAGCTGACAAAGCAGAGCTTTAGACAGAGTGGGGAAAAAAGGTATACACTTCAACCACTTTAGCTGTAAGAGCATTACATTGTCAATTCCATATGCTCAAATTCCAGCAGAATTTCCTTGAATTGATTAACCAGAAGATGTTCTTCATCTCACATTGCTGCAGTCCTTACACTTGGGTAGTCCGCTGTCCTCGGTCGGCCCGAATATCAAAGTATAAGGCTGACGTCGGTCAAGGCGCATTAGACTGACATCAGGACGTCAGGGTACAAATGCGCATGACCGACGTCATATCCCCAGTCTTTTTTGCCGCATGGTCCGATGCAGAAGCAGCGTTGCAAGTGCCGGTTGGCGTTCTGAAATTTTTCGAATTCAGAGTTTCAGACCGAGTCAAAGTTGGCTAAGTACCCCGTTGGGGAATATTTTAGTTTTTTCTTGCCTCAGTGGTTTACCGGATGTCAGAAAAAGTGAATAACTGTATTTCTTGTGGGAAACAGATACCGCATAGAGATTATCATACTTTGTGTATTCCTTGCTTAGGGCCTGAGCACGACGTTGTGGGGTGTCGCTTTTGTGCTAGATTCAATAAGCGCACTATTAAGAGAAGGTTAGATTGTGCCAGGTTAGTCTTGAAGCGGTGCAATTATAATATGCCGTCGGATGCTCCGGCGCCGCTTCTTCAAGAAGCGCAAGGACACAGCAGCTAAGCCTAGGCAAGAAGAACCGTCCGTACCGGACGCCGGTTCTTTAGAGGTGTCGGTGGAGCCGGGGGTTCCGCCGGAGGTTTCTCTGGAGTCCCAGGGGGAGACTTTGTTATTGCAGGATGTGGCCTCTCAGGAGGCAGGTCAGGCTGAAGGGGCCTCTCAGGTTACTGTACTTCCTTCCCTTCCTAGGGTGGTTAGGCCCTCTCCTTCTGTTGCCAAGGCTTCTCCCAGAGGCAGGCCAGGTTTAGCTTCAGTTGGTGTCACCCCTAGTTCTTCAGGTTCTGTGCCCAAGAAGCATATGCTTAAAATGGCAGAAGATTTGATTACTTTGATTAGAGGTTCTTTGCCCCCTCCTGATAAGAGACCTAGGGTGGAACCTGAGTTGGGGAGTTTTGAGCAGGCTTCGGATGTTTCAGAGTCTTCGGCTGAAGACTTGCAGGAGTATTCTCCTTATTCTGATTCTGATGTGGATGATTCTACTCCTTCTGCTTCTCCTCCTGAAGATTTTTCTTTTTCAGAGACTCTTCATTCCATGAGGGAGCATTTTAAATGGGAAGGTCAGGACTTCTCTGATTCCAGGAAAAGGCTTAGGGAATTTTTGTTTTTACCCCAGCATAGGCCTTTGGCTATACCTCCTGTTCTGGATGTTGTGGAAGATGTGTTTGCAGAGGCTTCTCTTAATCCTGATTCTTTGCCTCCTGCTCCTGTTAAGCCGGATAGATATTACAGGGTGCCTGAAGCTCATAAGTATCTTTTTAAGAGTCCTAGGCGGACCCAGAAACTGTTAGTCAGGGGCCTAAGGGTGTTAAGGCTTCTGTTGTTAAAAATCCGGTTCCTCCAGATAAAGAGGCCAGGGCTTTGGATAGATGGGGAAAGAAAGTCTATACTTCTTCCACCCTAGCTATGAGGGCTTTGAATTGCCAGTTTCACATGTTGAAATACCAAAACTATCTACTTTCTCAATTGAAGTCTAAGGTAGATGCTCTGGCGGAAGGTATTGAGTGTAAAGAGTTACAAGATTTAGTACATGTTTCTGAACAGGTGGGTAAGCATTCTTTGCAATGTGGTTTTGATGCTGTACAGGCCACATCTAGGGTGGCTGCCACTGGGTCAGTTCTTCGCAGGCACGCCTGGCTGAGGGATCAGAATTTGTCTGACCATGTTAAGACAAGGATTTTAGATGCTCCTTTACAATCTGATGTGTTGTTTGGTTCACCTGTTGAGGCAGTCTTAAAGAAAATGGAAGACAAGGCTAAGTCTATGCAGACTGTTAAAGATTTTTTGCAGGTTCAGCCTCCGAAGTTTAGTAGAAATTGGCCTGCCAAGGGGTGGGCGTATCCTTCTTATGATTCCCAGTCTAGAGGTAGATCTAGACGTGGTAGGGGCAGAGCTCAGGGCTCTTTCAGGCCTAGAACAGGAGTTCACCTGCACAGTCTTGGTGAGGGCAGGGGTCAGTCCTTTCGTAAACAGACCCAATGACCTACCTTTTCAGCTGCCAGAGCCTTCTCGTCTGGCAGCACCTTTGGGAGGAAGATTGGCACTTTTCAAGGAAAATTGGAGTTTAATTACCCAGGACAGATGGGTATTGGATATCATACACCAAGGTTACAGGTTTTATTTCCATACCTTGCCTCCTTTCAAAGGCATGCCGGACGTTCCTCCTCAGCAAAGAATAGCGGCTCACAAACAAATTTCTCTGTTACTTCAAATAGGGGCCATACAGCCGGTCCCTATGCCAGAAGTGGGCCTAGGATTTTATTCTCGCCTGTTCCTGGTACCAAAGAAGGGGAACACGTGGAGACCAATTTTGGATTTATCTATCCTCAACACTTATCTGGACATTCCCAAGTTCAAAATGTTGACGTTACAACAGCTTTTACCTCTGCTGGGCAAAGATCATTGGATGGTAACTTTGGATCTCAAGGAGGCTTACCTTCATGTTCCTATCAGACTGAGTTGCAGAAAGTATCTGCGTTTTCGGGCTGGGACTTCTCATTATCAGTTCTCTGCATTGCCCTTTGGCTTATCTACTGCCCCCAGAGTGTTCACGAAAGTTCTGGCTCCAGTGATAGCTTTCTTCAGGCTAAAAGGAATACAGATCTATCCTTATTTGGACGATTGCCTGATTCTGGCTCAAGGAAGGGACGAGCTTC
The DNA here is from genome assembly GCF_019279795.1 of Protopterus annectens. NCBI lineage: Eukaryota > Metazoa > Chordata > Ceratodontiformes > Protopteridae > Protopterus > Protopterus annectens. Next base: position 988,421,196 of record NC_056727.1, read on the forward strand.
TTCATCATTTGGAATATGTGATAGCAGTGCTAAGATGCCTGGGGTATTCTGTGAGCGAAATAAAGTCCAGTCTAGTACCCTCTCAGGACATGTGCTTTCTGGGTGTAAGACTGAATACAGCATCCCAGATGGCCTATTTGACCCCGGACAAACAAAAGAATCTTTCCCTTTACTTTCATCAATTGTCTCATCAGTCCAGGCTGACTGCAAGGACAGTCCTTCAAGCCTTGGGGTTCATGGCATCTTGTATTCTGGTGCTTCCCAATGCCAAACTGCATATGAGGAAGCTACAATGGTATCTCAAAACGTATGGACACAGCACTGCCAGGATCTGGACACTGTCATTCAAATAATACCTTGCATTCAAAAGGAATTTTTGTGGTGGGCTCAGGAATGTCACCTAAACAAGGGACTCTCTGTGACCCGGCCAGAGGCGAGTCAGATTCTAACGACAGATGCCTCAGACAAAGCTTGGGGAGCTCATCTAAATGGAAAGTGGATACAAGACAAGTGGCCTGCCAGACTACAACATCTACATATCAACTTGAAGGAGATGTTAGCAGTCCAGTTTGCATTAATAGCTTTCAAGGATTTACTTCTTCCAGGGCAGGTGTTGATTCTAACAGACAACACAACTGTCATGTGGTACATCAACAAGCAAGGGGGAACACATTCTTATCCTCTATGCAGGCAAGCAATGATTTTGTGGGAGACTGCTCTCAGTTTACAGCTACATCTTCGGGCAAGGTTTCTGCCGGGAGCACAGAACTCCTTAGCAGATGTGTTGAGCAGAAGAATTATGGATCCCCACGAGTGGAAATTGGATCCTCATGTATTTCAGAAATTGACAGTGTCATGGGGAACTCCAGACATAGATCTGTTCGCTTCTCCACTAAACCACCAGCTGCCAAAGTTTTGCACGTAAAGGTTTCATCCCACAGCTTGGAAAGTGGATGCTCTTTCTTTCAGTTGGAGCAATCTTCATGTGTATGCCTTTCCACCTCTGCCTCTCCTCCCAAAGGTACTTCTAAAGGTCAGACAGGACAAGCCAAGGATGATTTTAATAGCTCCAGATTGGCCTCGACAGCACTGGTACCCATGACTGAGAAGTCTGGTACGGGAGCCTCCATGGCCTTTGCCTTCGATTCCTCACCTGTTGTCTCAGGAGGACAGTCATTTACTCAATGTCAAGCTTCACTCTCTTCACCTAACAGCCTGGCATATTCTGTTTTGAACCATAAAAGGTCTCAACTTCCACAGCAAGTTTTGAATGCTATTTTAGAAGCTAGAAGGCCTAGTACAAGGAAAGTGTACGCAGATAAATGGAAGAGATTTTTATTTTGGAGTCCAGCAAAGGATTTTGATGTTTCTGAGCCTAATTTAAGTATGGCTCTTCAATATCTTACTGAGTTACTGGACAAAGGTTTGTCCTTCTCTTCTATTAAGATTCATGCTGCAGCAATTTCGACTCACTATGATTGTGACCCACCATTGTTTTCTCATCCTTTGTTCAAGCAATTTCTTAGAGGGGCAAAGAATATAAGACCCCCACGTAGAGCTCCTACTCCTGCTTGGGATCTCAATTTTGTGTTGGAGAAACTCACTCTACAACCTTTTGAGCCTGCAGCTACTACCGAGTTGAAATATTTATCATGGAAGACTGCTTTTTTGTTGGCCATTACCTCTGCAAGAAGGGTTTCTGAATTGCAGGCCCTTATGGCGGTTGAGCCTTTCTTAATTTTCCATAAGGATAGGGTATCTTTGCACTAATCCTTCCTTTATGCCTAAAGTGGTTTCTAGTGTGGCTTTAAACCAAACTATTCATTTGCCTACTTTTTATGCAAATCCCCAAAATAAAGGGGAAAAGATTTTGCACACTTTAGATGTACACAGGCAGCTGCGATATTATTTGAGCAGAACTAAAGGGTTCAGGCAGTCTCAGCAGTTATTTGTTTCTTTTGCTTTGAGTTCTCAGGGCAAGCCTGTGTCAAAACAAACTATTTCTAAGTGGATTGGGTTTTGCATTGCTTTCTGTTATTCCCATCATGGCAAGGAGATTCCAGCTGGGATTAGGCCTCATTCCACTAGGGCTACTGCCACTTGACAGCTTTTTGAGGGGTGGCAACTAAAGATATTTTGGAGGCAGCTACTTGGAGTTCAGTGCATACTTTCTCTAAGCATTATCACCTTCCACTTTACTCTAAATCTAGGGCTGGTTTTGCCACTGCTATTTTACAGGGCATTTTGGCAGCTCGTGCTTCTTTATAGTTTTGCCATCCTCCCTTACCTCTGCTTTGGGATTCTACCCAAGTGTAAGGACTGCAGCAATGTGAGATGAAGAACATAGTACAGTTTTGTACCTACCATAAATGTAGATGTTCGAAGATCCACATTGCTGCAGTCCAATTTACCCTCCCTCCTTCCCCTCTGTAGTTAGAGGCGGTTGTGTGGGTTGGGTTGTATATATTGTGTATATTGTATATATGGTACATATTATTAGTGCAAGGTTGGTTGGTTGGTTGTTTGCTGTCTTTTGGTTTTGACCTTTCTTTTAGGGTCTTCTGACATCTGGGGCAAGAAAAGACTGAGGATATGACGTCGGTCATGCGCATTTGTACCCTGACGTCCTGATGTCAGTCTAATGCGCCTTGACCGACGTCAGCCTTATACTTTGATATTCGGGCCGACCGAGGACAGCAGACTACCCAAGTGTAAGGACTGCAGCAATGTGGATCTTCGAACATCTACATTTATGGTAGGTACAAAACTGTACTTTATCTTTCATTCCTGATAATAGTACTGCCAGAGAATTAACAGACCTCATATAGTCTAGCTCTCAGGTAGCCAAACACTCCTTGCATTGTGGTTTTGATGCCTTAGAAGCTTCTACCAGAGCTGCAGTCACAGGCTCTGTAATTGGAAGGTATAACTGGTTAAGGGAGCAACCTTTGCCTGACCAGGTAAAATCCAAACTGCTAGGTGCCCCCTTAAAGACCATTTGTTTGGACCTAAAGCAGAGGAGGTCATTAAGAAAATAGAGGACAAAGCCAAGTCCATGCAAACAGTCAAGGACTTCTTACAGGTGCAGCCTCCCAGATTCAGCAGAAACTTCCTCACTAAACACTGGTCCTTTCCCTCTCAGACAAAACCTGTCCAGAGAAAGGGACGCAGAGACAGAACCCCCTAGGCATCAGTCCCATAGCCAACAAAGACCCAGGCAGTGGTACACTGCTGCTGCTAGGCAAGGGAGTTCTAAACCAACTCCCTTCTCCAAGGACTCTCAATGACTCTCTCCCCTCCCCACTGCCCCCTCAGGTAACCCAACAGGCTAGGAGGACGACTTTCCCTCTTCCTAGAAAACTGACAGGCTATCACCTCAGATCTATGGGTCCTAAGAATTACCAATGGGTACAGATTCTATTTCAAAGAGAAACCAAAAAGGTCAGGTTGTCCAGACGTCCCTGCAAATCAGAGGACAGAAGCTATTTGTCACATCAGAAAGCTTCATGCCCAGGGTGCTGTAGAACCTGTACCAAAGGAACAGACCGGGAAAGGATTTTATTCAAGACTGTTCCTGGTTCCCAGAAAAGATGGCACCTGGTGCTCTATCCTAGACCTCTCCACCCTGAATTTGTCCCTCCTGGTTCCAAAATTCAAGATGCTGATTCTACAAAAATTACTACCCATGCTCCTGCCACAAGCCTGGCTAGTGACCCTAGATCTGAAGGATGCCTACCTACATATCCCTATCAGACAGCCCTGCAGGCGTTACCTAAGGTTCAGAGCAGGGTCCCAACACTTTCAGTTTTCTGCTCTGCCCTTTGGCTTATCCACTGCTCCAAGTCTTTACCAAGTGCCTGGCTCCAGTCATTGCATTTTGCAGACGGAAGGGCATACACATTTATCCCTGTCCCGACGACTGCCTCATGCAGGCAGAAACCAAGGAAAAACTCCTGCAGGACCTCTCCTTTGTGCAAACCCTACTAACCTCTCTGGGACTCACCATCAACCGGGAAAAGTCCTATCTACAGCCCACACGAAGGATTACCTTCCTGGGCACCCTTCTAGACACCTCAGCACAAATGGCCTTCCTCCCCCCTCAGAAGCAGGCCTTCCTACAGTCTTACTTCACCTAGCTGGCACAGAAAACCCACCTCACTGCCAGAAAATGCCTGCAAGCCCTGGGATACTTGGCCTCCTACATCCTGTTGGTACCCCTTGCCAGGCTACACATGAGAAAATTGCAGTGGTACCTAAGGAGTCTCTGGTGCCAGCACTCCCAGTCACTGAACACCATCTCCCCTGATTCCTTGTCTGGGAAGGAGTTCCTGTGGTGCGCTGAGGCTTGCAACCTAAACAAGGGTCTCCCCTTTGTCCTTCAGCCACACAGCCAAACCATAACCACAGACTCCCGAGACATTGCCTGGGGAGCTCACAAAGAAACACTGCAAACTCGGGCCTTTTGGGAACAGGAGGATGTTCTTCATGTTTCACTGTTGCAGTCATCACATTTGGGTTATCTGCTTGCAGTAGCCCTCAGTCGGCCTGATTAACAAAGTTTTGGGTCCTGCGTCGGTTGCTGTCCCTTCTTCCATGACGTCAGGTTGTCAGGGGTATAAAACATGCAGCCGACACAATTACATCAGTCTTTCTTGCCGTGTGGTGCCCGAAGTAGAAGCAGTTCGCAAGTGCTGGTCGGCCAACTCCTGAAATTTTTGTTTTCGAGTTTCAGAACTTAAGTCTTCAACTAAAGCTAAGTACCCCATTGGGGAAACTTTTTCTTGCTCCTTATCGATGTCAGTAAAAGTTAATAATTGCATTTCTTGTGGAAAGCAAATACCTCACAAAGATTTTCACTCGTACTGTATTCCTTGCCTAGGCCCTGACCACAACGTACCTTGCTGTTGGTTTTGTGCCTTATTTAATCAACGCACTATCCATCGTCGGTATATTTTCGCCTCTAAATATTTCATTTCTCGGTTCAATTATCCAGAAATGTCATCGGTAAGCCATCCGACTACCGGGTATTCTGAAAAAATGCAAAGATAAAGACAGAGACAGGTCGCCTAGGTCCAAAACTGCCGACGACGCTTCTCCTAAGCCTGTAGCCAGTTTGTCGGTACTCAGTGAGGCACTTTCGCAGCCCCTGATACCCGCTACTTCTGATTCGCAGGCCTCTACTGAGACCCATTCAGAGTCTGGTATGCCGTGAGATGCTTCAACTGTGGAACCTGCTGATGCCGCTACTTTGGATGGGTCCGGAGCCGCTGTTTAGGCACTGGCTTCTGAGGGTGTATTCAGGCCTACGGGCTTGCATATTAATCCGCCGCCTCCTTCTTCTTTAAGGCCTAAACCTCGAACCATGACTAAGAAACCGATGCCCAGGCTGCATGCCCAGGCCTCAATGCCTAAAAAACAAATGATAAGAATGTCTGAAGACCTTATAACTTTAATCAGGGGAAGCCAACCACTCCCTTCTAAGAGATCTAGCACTGAATTTGTTTTTGAATCTTCTGACCAGGATTCTGATTTTTCTGATTCTTCTGATGATCTGGATTTACCATTGTCTACTTATGAGGATTCCGATGCAGAGGACTCTATACCCTCTGCTTCCCCTCCAGAGGATTTTTCTTTTGGTGACACCTTGCACACTCTAAGGGAGCATTTCCACTGGGAAAGCCAGGACTTTTCTGATTCGAATAAGAGGCTCAGGGATTTCTTACTCCTGCCTCAGCATAGGCCTTTAGCTATACCTCCTGTACTAGACATTGTTGATGATGCCTTTTCGGAATCTAGTTTGGCCCCTGATTCTTTGGCTCCTGCTCCCAGAAAACCTGACAGATGTTACAGGGTCCCTGATTCTCACAAGTCCCTTTTTAAGAACCCTATTGCGGATCCAGAGACTTATTTCACAGAGACCCAAGGGCATTAAGGCCTCTACAGCCAAAAACCCTACTCCTCCTGATAGAGACTCCAGGGCACTGGATAGATGGGGTAAGAAGGTTTGCACTTCTACAACCTTGGCCATTAGGGCCTTAAACTGTCAGTTACATATGTTAAAGTATCAACAACATATTATTGGATTACTTAAACAGAAAATTATGTTGATTCCTGACTGTGCTGAAAATAAGGATTCACAGGGATTAATGCATTCTGCTGAACAGGTTGGAAAACATACTTTACAATGTGGGTTTGATTCATTAGAGGCCTCTTGCAGGGCTGCTGTTACTGGGTCTGTACTCAGAAGGCATGCTTGGCTTAAAGAGCAGTCTTTGCCTGATGATGTTAAAGCTAAACTGTTGGATGCTCCCTTATATCAGGACCGCCTGTTTGGCAACAAAGCTGAGGAAGTTCTTAAAAAGATGAAAGATAAAGCTAAATCTATGCAAACTGTTAAAGATTTCTTACAAGTGCAGCCACCCAGATTTAGTAGGCATTGGCCCTCTAAGAATTAGTCCTTTCCGGCTCCTTCTAGGCCTTCTCAATCCAAACCCAGACACAGCAGAAACCCCAGGTTTCAGTCCCAGGGTACGCACAAGACTAAGCAGTGGGAGGCTTCCACTTCTATATATGGGAGTAGAAATTTGTCTCTGACTTGACTTTAAAATTTCCAAGCTCTTCTCAACTGAATGCTCCTTTAGGGGGAAAGATTGGACTGCAGGCCAAAAACTGGGAACTCATTACCCAGGACAAATGGATTTTAAATATAGTGTCCCAAGGATACAGATTTCACTTTCACACATTACCAATGCCAAAAGGTTGGCCAGATCTACCCCCAAATCAGTGGCAGAGGCTCAAAAGCAAATACTCTCCCTTTTAAACATAAAGGCCAATCAGGCTGTACCAGAAGAGGAAAAAGGACAAGGTTTCTACTCAAGACTTTTCCTGGTACCCAGAAAAGACAATGCATGGCATCCTATTCTGGACCTGTTTACTTTAAACACCTTTCTGTTGATTCCAAAATTCAAGATGCTGACTCTTCACCACTTGCTTCCTATGCTAGGAAAAGATGCCTGGATAGTAACACTTGGATTTAAAGGAAGCATACCTGCACATCCCAATCAGGGAATCTTGCAGAAGATACCTACGCTTCAAAACAGGCTACAATCACTACCAGTTCTCTGCACTGCCCTTTGGCTTATCTACTGCGCCCAGGGTATTCACAAAGTGTGTAGCACCGGTCATTGCATTTTGCAGTCAAATAAATATTCAAATATACCCATACCTGGGCAATTGTTTAATTCAGGCAGAAAGCCAGGACATACTTTTGAATCATCTGACCTTTGTACAAAGGGTGCTAACTTGTTTGGGGTACACCATAAACGAAGAGAAATCACATTCGGTATCCTGTCAACAGATTATATTCCTGGGAGCAAGCTTGAATACAACTTCCCAGATTACGCCAGAGAAACAAATTTATTTGACAACCTACTTCAAACAAGTGGCCACAAAAACCCTACTATCTGCAAGGCAAATACTACAAGCCTTGGGGTTCATGGCCTCCTGCATTCTTCTAATTCCGTATGCAAGACTGCATATGAGGAAACTACAATGGTATCTAAAAAGCCTATGGTGTCAACATTCTCAGGATCTAGAAGCAACGATTCTTATCACACCTTGCCTACATCTAGAGTTTCTTTGGTGGGCAGAGGCCTGCCACCAAAACAAGGGACTACCATTCACACCACCTCCTGCCGCCCAAACCCTAACAACAAAAGCATCAGATTATGCATGGGGGGCTCACCTGGCAGGGAAGTGCATTCAGGGAAAATGGAACCCAAGTCAGATGCACCTGCATATCAATCAAAAAGAAATGTTAGCTGTACAGAATGCTCTGACAGCCTTCAAGAACCACATTCGTCCAGGACAATTAATGGTAAAGACGGACAACGCCACTGTTATGTGGTACATAAACAAGCAGGGGGGTACACATTCTTACCCCCTCTGCAGACTAGCCATGGCATTGTTGAACACAGCCCTGAGCTACCAAGTGCATCTACAAGCTCAATTCCTGCCAGGAAAACTAAATACACTGGCAAATGAACTAAGCAGAAACCTTATGGAGCCATATGAGTGGAAACAGGAACCAAGGATTTTTAACATGTTGACAAGCAAATGGGGGATCCCAAATGTAGACCTGTTTGCCTCCTCCCAGAACTATAAATTGGACAAATTTTGCTCAAGAACTCCCCACAAACAAGCTTGAAAAGTGGATGCTTTGTCCTTCAGCTGGAAAAATCTATCAGTTTATACCTTTACTCCTCTGCCTCTGCTCTCCAAAGTGCTACTAAAGATCAGACAAGACAAACCAAGGACGATTTTGATTGCACCAGACTGGCCACGCCAACACTGGTACCCCCTCTTGCGCAGTGTATCACTGTTGGCCCCATGGCACCTGCCTCAGACTCCTGTCCTATTATCTCAGCAGGAAAACCAGATTCTGCACCCTCAGCTTCAAACACTGAACCTAGCAGCCTGGCTAATTACCTAATCTCTCCTTTACCATCCCTCAGTAAACCAGTGATGGATATCATTTAAGAGGCAAGGAAGCCTAGTACTAGAAAATCTTATACTGAAAAATGGAAAAGATTCTGTGCCTGGAACCGATCTCAAGGGATGAGCACAGCAGTGCCCAATTTACCTCAGATTTTACAATACTTAACTGAGATGCTTCACAAGAGCCTGTCTTTCTCCTCCATATAAATTCATGCCTCAGCCATTTCAGCCCATTATAACACAGAACCTTCCCTCCTCTCTCATCCACTGCTCAAGCAGTTCCTCAGAGGGGCCAAAAGTCTCTGACCACCCGGAAAGCTCCAACTCCAGCCTGGGACCTTAACTTTGTATTGGAAAAGCTCCCCCTTCCTCCTTTCGAGCCAGATTTCTTGGAAAACAGCCTTCCTTTTTGCAATCACTTCAGCAAGAAGGGTATTTGAATTACAGGCTCTCATGGCAGTGGAGCATTTCATCATCTTTCATGTGGACAGGGTGGACCTCAGGACCAATCCCACCTTCATGCCCAAGGTGGTATCCACTGTGGCCCTTAATCAGTCCATTCATTTGCCAACCTTCTTTCCTAATCCACAAAACAAAGGGGAATGGATACTGCACTCCTTAGATGTGCACAGACAACGTAGATTCTACTTGGACAAGACTGAACCCCAAAGGAAATCTGACCAACTCATGGTGGCGTTTGCCGCAGGGGCAGAGGGGAAGGCCATTTCAAAGCAAACCATTTTCAAATGGATAAGCCATTGCATTCATTTCTGCTACAAGCACCATGGAAAACCTATTCCACAGGGGATCAGACCCCACTCAACCAGGGCTGCATCTACCTCTACAGCCTTGCTAAGAGGCGTTCCTACCAGGGACATCGTAGAAGCTGCTACCTGGAGTTCTGTACATACTTTCACCAAGTATTGCCATCTGCCAATTTTTTCTAAATCCGGAGTTGGCTTTGCCACTGCAGTCTTGCAGGGCCTTATAGCTGGTCCTAATGCTATCTAAATTCCTCCTCCCATCCGTAGCTTTGGGAATCTGCCCAAATGCGATGACTGCAACAGTAAAACACGAAGAACATAGTACAGTTGTGTACAGTTACCATAAATGTAGATGTTCGAGTGTATTCACTGTTGCAGTCTTGGTTACCCTCCCTCCAGCCCCCTTTCTTCTTTGGATATACCTCTTCTCTCCTTTCCTATGCTCAAAAGCTTTTTGGTATATTTGCTTTTTTGTTGGAGGTATAACCTTGTATATTTATAGATTAAATTGCTTCCCATTCGGGGGGCACCTGACATCTGGGGCAAGAAAAACTGATGTAATGGTGTCGGCTGCATGTTTTATACCCCTGATGACCTGACGTCATGGAAGAAGGGACAGCAACTGACACAGGACCCAAGACTTTGTTAATCAGGCCGACTAAGGGCTACTGCAAGCAGATAACCCAAATGTGATGACTGCAACAGTGAATATACTCAAACATCTACATTTTATGGTAAGTGTACACAACTGTACTTTCAGGGTCTATCAACCTGAATGAAATGCTCGCAGTGCACAGAGCAATTCTAACCTTCCAAGAACATGTGTCACCAGGAGTCTTTTTAATTAAGACAGACACCACAGCTGTCATGTGGTACATCAATAAGCAAGGGGGGGGGGCACCCATTCTTACTTCCTATATCACTTAGCTATGAACATCTAGCAGTCGGCCTCAAACCTGGAACTGCACCTGATAGCACAATACCTTCCAGGGAAACAAAACACTCTGGCAGAGCAATTAACCAGGCAACTCCTGGATCCACACGAGTGGTAGTTGTATAGCAAGTCCTTCCTTCAGATCAGTCAAATCTGGGGGAAACCAGACATGGACCTTTTTGCAAGCTACCAGAACCACCAGCTAGCAAGTTTTACTGTCATTTGCTGCTTGTCTTCCACAGGAAAGAGGCACCATTTTTGGCTTGACCATGAAACTGACTGGGTCTATATTACATGATTGAAAATTCAGATGTTCGAACACGTAATGATCGACCACAATAGAGCAAACCGGCAAAATGTTGAACGGCTGGAAAAAAATAACAAAAACCCAAACAAACCATTAAATTACTTTATGCAGGGGGGCAAGCCCCCCTGCACCCCCCACACCCCTGACTACTTAAATATACCAACTCCGAGACCGCACTACGTTGCAGTAAACGGAAATCTCCCCCTACGGAGATTTCCGTTTACGTGTTCGACATTCTGCTGTTTCGCTCAATTGGGGTCGATCATTACGTGTTCAAACATCTGAATTTTCGATCACGTAATATAGACCCAAACTGACTACCATTCCTATGATCAGCCCTTCTTCCAGTCAGAAAAAGTTAAGCAAACAGCCTTTGCCACCACAGCAGGCCAGCAGTTTGCTTTGGCCGCAAACGGGTGACTCTGCTGTGGCCATTTGTTGTACCTCAAGCCACTCATCTTTTATCTTGGATCCCTCTGGTGTAACAACAACAGCCACATCCTCTGTGGCTGTAGGAGTTCCCTCAGTGGAAAAGGGTAAGCCACTCTTGTTGGTCCTGGGAGAAGGACAGGGTAGGTTCCCTGTTTCAGAATGCTGTGCCCATTCCTGGATAATCAGTTGTTACCATTAGTAACACGGATGACCCCATTTTTCCTGTCAAAAAAAAAAGAAAGAAAGAAAACCAAGGTATGTATCCACCTCTCCTCAAACTTCTTTGTATAGGATAAGTTTACTGGGACTGGCTCAAGGGTTAATTCAGGCTATTGATCTGCCTTGAAAAGTTGTAGTTTCTTTTAAAAAAAGAGCGATTCCTCTCTTCCTGGAAAGGTTCAAGATTGTGAATTATAACTGGAAGATGCAGGGATGGATTCAAGGTTTTGTCCTCGGATTTCTGATTCAGACTCTGAGGAGAACTCAGTTTCTGATCCCTCCTGGGGTGGGGGTGGGGTTGGGGTTCTGAGTTCGTTTTTTGGAATGTCCCAGTATTTTCAGTTTTTCAGTCTCTCAGAAAATACTGTTAGTTGTTACAGAAGGTATTTCCAGATCCTACAGTCATTCTTATTGTCCTGTCTGCTTTAGAGGATGTGTCTTACTGCCTGCAGTTTTTCTTATGGTCAGCCACCTCTCCCTAACTAGACAGATATGATTTATAAAGATGTCCTTCCATATCACTATTGCAGTATTCATAACCTAACAGATCTCCTGCTAAGGATGGCCTAATGACTGATCAATATACTAAAGCCTTTAGTATTTTAGGCATCACACGTCTTGCGTATGCTCCCTGTTCAAGGTGTAGGGCATAAAGGTGCTGTAAGGACAAACACACTGAGAACGTCTTTGCCACCTGTCCAAACGCCATTTTTAAATGTTGGTCTGAATGCCCTTCTGTGCTGGTTACCAAGCCACAATTTGGATAAGTATCCCGTTGGGGTTTCTTATCTTTCTTTATTTAGTGCTGTTGGTTTCTTGTCATCCAGAAACGGAAAATGTCACTGTGGAAGGCAGATTCCCCATAAAGGCCATCATAACCAGTGTCTTTTGTTTGTGTATGGTTGTGGGAAGCACCTAGTGTTCTGTCTGCCAGGCTTTTTTCTGTAAAACCCTATGTAGTTGTCTCTCTTCTTTATCTATTTACCTTGAAAACCAGCATATTAAGCTGTTGGCTCAAGGTGCAATGGTGGTGTCTTCCCATCTCGAAGGTCTGTCAAGAAAAAGGCCAAAGAACTTGGATCTAATACGGCGGTTGTCCACCCTCCTCCAGACATCTCTTTGAGGCAAGTGAATGCCCAGAGAATCATCCGGATATAACGCCACCGTAACGCCATCGGAGGCTGACCTGTATCCAATGACTTGCACATCCTAAGAGGCTTTACAAATGTTTGCTCCTGACATTGAGGGTAAACCTCTGCTGATTATGTCCGAGGGACAGAGGGAGATTCCGCGGATCTTACAAAGGTGATCCCTTCTATGGTTACTGAATCTCAGCAGAGGTCTGACCCTCTGAAGGTGTTTTATGTGGATGTCCCAAAAAAAGAAACAGAAAACCAAACATATTTCACGTGTAGTTAAGAATCTCCAAAATTAATGGCAGAATTTTACTCAGGGTAATATTTTAATGGCTTTAAAGCCTTCTCAATTTGCCTGGTTCTCCCTGGTCTTCCACGCCTCTTAAAAAAAATAAGGGTATTAAACTCTTCAGATAAGGATCTGGATTCTAGGGAAGAGTCCCTGGCTTACTTTTTTCAAATTCCTTTCCCTTTTGTGGTTCAGAGGAACAGGATTCTGTTAGTCCAGATTCTCCTTTGGAGGAACTCTCTTTTGGGGAAACTATTGCCTGCATGATGGAGTCTAAGTCGGATTATTCTCAAGTCTCTGACATTCAGAAAAGGTGTTATGAACTCCTCCAGATGGAGTCTCCTAAGCCATCAGCTCTTTCCCCTGTTCTGGCTGCCCTCCTGGAGAACTTTTCAGCAGCTTTTGTGGTCCCTGATTCTCAGCCCCTTACACCCAAGAAACCTGATAGATTTTACAAGGTGCCTGATGAGTGTAAATTTCTTTATAAATACCCTTCTGCTGATCTTTCTGTAGTATCTGCCTCTTCTGGCAAGCCCTCCAAGCTGCTGCCCTGTACCAAGTTTCTTCCTTCAGATAAGGATAGAAGGCCATGGAGCGGCTGGGCAAAAAAAGGTTTACACTGCTGCCACTTTGCCCTTTCTGGCCATCAACTTCCATACTCGTATGGCCAGGTATATTTTTGACCCTCCTTTCTCAGGTTTCCAAAGTGGTTTCTGACCTTCCTGACTCTGAGGGGAAGGCTTCTGCCCTTTACCTGTTGTGCGCTACCTCTCAAGTTGCTCACTACTATATCAAATGCAGCTACAATGCAACTGATGCCTCCTCCAGGGCTGCTCCACTTTGTTTCTGTTATGAAGTATTACTCTTAGCCTCATCTTCAGGCTTTGCCTAATGACATTAAGGCCAAACTGTTGGATCCTTCTTTGGATAATAAAAATCTTTTTGGTGCTGCTGCTGAAGTTGTCAATCCTTTCCAGGAAAAGGATAAAGCTTGCAGGAGGTGAAACATATTTTTATTTCTCCTGTTCCTAAGTTTCAGAGGAATTACCTCTCCAAATCTGCATTTGTTGTCTGTCTTGCCCTCCACCTAAGGGAAAAAAGGTTTCTCGTTGTGTGCCTCCTACGTATACTCAACCCCCTACCTCCCAGAAATTTACTTTTCAGGGTAAACCAGGTTCCATTTGACAGCTTGTTTCCACTTTCCTCAGCCAGGTTCCTTTATCTCTCTGTCTTTCCCAAATTAAAGATCACAGCAAACCCCATCTTCCATCAGGGATATTTCATGGTTGTGAAATCCATTCCTCCCTTTTTGGGCAGCCATCAACCTCCTTGGGAACAACCTCCTCTTTTACCAGAGGTGCTCCATTCGTATTGGTCTAGGGTGCCATTCATGTTGGCCCTCCTGCCGAGGTAGGGAAGGGGGTTTATTCCAGAATGTTTTTGGTTCCCAGAAAGGAGGACACTTGGAGACTAATTCTGGAACCCAGCCCAACACCTCTCTTAAGATTCCTTCTTTTCAAATGATTTCTCTTCAGGTTGTTTCCCCTTCTTCTACTCCAGGCCTTTCTGGTCTCTGGATCGTAAAGATGCCTATCTTCATAGCCTCATCCATTCCGTTTTAAGTAAATGTTTACATTTCTGTGTCTTTTCCTTGCATTTTCAGTTCTGTTTTGTCCTTTGGCCTCTCTACTGCCCCAAGGATATTTACCAAATGCCTCGCTGCTGTCATTGCCTTTTGCAGAATGAGAGGAGTTCAGATCTTTCCCTTCTGAGACAGTAATCTCATTCAGGCCTCTTCCCGCAAAAATCTGCTTCGGGATTTCTAGTTTACTATTTCCCTGATGTTCTTTGTGTTTCACTGTTGCAATCATCACATTTGGGTTATCTGCCTGCAGGTAGCCCTCAGCCGGCCTGAATACCAGAGTCTTCAGATTTTTGCGTTGGATGCTGTCGCTTCTTCCATGACGTCAGGTCGTCAGGGGTATAAAACATGCAGCCGATGCCATTACATCAGTCTTTCTTGCCGTGCGGTGCCCGAAGCAGAAGCAGTTTGCAAGTGCCGAGCGGCCAACGCCTGAATTTTTTGTTTTCAAGTTTCAGACCAAAGTCTTCAAAAAAAAAAAAAAAAAAAGATAAGTACCCCTTTGGGGATCCTTTTTTCTTGCTCTAACTGATGTCAGAAAAAATTAACAATTGTCTTGCCTCTGGAAAGCAAATACCTCATAGAGATTTGCATTCTTACTGCATCACCTGTTTAGACCCAGACCACGCCGTCCCTCACTGTCGGTTTTGTGCCTTGTTCAACGCCCAAACTATTCGTTGCCGAGCTATTTTTGTAGCTAAATACTTTCATTCTCGATCTCCATACTCCGAAATGGCTTCGTTAAGCCATCCGACTATCGATCTTCCGAAAAAATGTAAGGATAAAGACATTGACAGACCACATAGGTCCAAAACTGCCGACGACACTTCCGTTAAGCTAGTCGCCAGTCTGCCGGTACTCAGTAAGGCGTTTTTGCAGCCCCTGATACCCGCTACTACAGATTCGCAGGCCTCTACTGAGACCCATTTGGAGTCCGGTATGCAGCGAGATTCTTCTTTGACTATGGAACCTGCAGATGTGTCTACCTTGGATAGGTCCAGAGCCACTGTGCAGGCACCGGCTTCTGAGGGTGCATTCAGGCCTACAGACTTTCATATTAAACCGACAGCATCATTTCCAACTAGAAGTACCAAATTCCTCAGGCTTAAAACTCGCACTATGCCTAGAAAACCAACAACCAAAACGATGACTCAGGCCCATATGCCTCAAAAACAAATGTTTAGAATGGCTGAAGACCTTATTACCTTAATTAGGGGAAGCCAGCCTTCCCCCTCTAAGAGACCTAGAACCGATTTTCTTTCTGATTCTTCTGATCTGAAATCTGATATCTCTGCTCCTTCTGATTACCAGGATTTGCCCTTATCTACTTATGAGAATTCTGATGCAGAAGATTCCATTCCCTCTGCTTCTCCTCCAGAAGATTTTTCTTTTGGTGAAACATTGCATACCCTTAGGGAGCATTTCCGCTGGGAAAGCCAGGACTATTCTGAGTCCAAAAAGAGACTTACAGAATTCTTATTCCTGCCTCAACACAGGCCTCTAGCTATTCCTCCTGTTCTGGCTTTTGTAGATGATGTTTTCTTGGAATCTAGCCTTACCACAGACACTTTACCTCCAGTTCCCAGAAAACCTGTCAGGTACTACAGAGTACCTGACTCTCACAAGTTCCTCTTTAAGAATCCTACTGCGGATCCAGAGACTATTTCCCAAGGACCAAAAGGCATTAAGGCTACTGCTGCCAAAAACCCTACCCCTTCTGTTAGAGATTCCAGAGACTTAGACAGATGGGGTAAGAAGGTTTACACTTCTGCTACCTTGGCCATTAGGGCTCTAAATTGCCAGTTTCATATGTTAAAATATCAGCAGCATATTATGGGACTGCTTAAATAGAAAATGATGTTGTTTCCTGACTGTGCCAAACACAAAGACTTGCGGTATTTAATACATTCTGCAGAACAAGTTGGTAAACATACTTTGCAATGTGGTTTTGATGCTTTAGAAGCATCTTGCAGGGCTGCTATCACTGGGTCGGTACTTAGAAGGCATGCTTGGCTTAAGGAACAAAACCTGCCAGATCTTGTTAAAGCTAAATGACTGGATGCACCCTTAAACCAAGACTGTCTTTTTGGCAACAAAGCAGAGGAAGTCCTCAAAAAGATGGAGGAAAAAGCTAAATCTATGCAAACTGTTAAAGATTTTCTACAAAGTACAGCCTCCCAGATTCAGTAGGCATCGGCCTTCAAAGAACTGGTCCTTTCCAGCCTCTTCCAGGCCTTCTCAGTCCAAACCCAGGAATAGCAGACCTCCAAGACTTCAGTCTCAGGCTACGCACAGATCTAAGCAGTAGGGGACTCCAACTTCTAAAGCAGGGAGTAGTAAGCCACCCCTCTACAGAAAAATGGCACAGTGACTTAACCTTAACCCTTCCAAGCCCTGCTAAACTACTTGCTCCCTTAGGAGGAAAGCTCGCCCTGCATGCAAAAAACTGGGAACTCATTACCCAGGACAAATGGGTTTTGAACATAGTTTCCCTAGGATACAGATTCCACTTCCACACACTACCAACCCCAAATGGTTGGCCAGACCTCCCCCCAAATCAATGGGCGGAGGCCCACCAGCAGGTTTTCTCCCTTCTCAGTATCAGGGATATTCAACCTTTCCCAGCAGAACTAAGGGAATAGGGTTTTTACTCAAGACTGTTTCTGGTACCCAGAAAAGAAAAACTCCTGGCATCCTATCCTGGACCTCTCTATTCCCAACACTTTCTGGTGGTTCCAAAATTCAAAATGCTAACTCTTCAACAGCTTCTTCCTATGCTAGCCAAGGATGCCTGGCTGGCAACCCTAGACTTAAAAAAAGCCTACCTGCACATCCCAATAAGAGAATCCTGCAGACAATACCTACATTTCAGGGTGGGCTCCATGCACATTCAGTTCTCTGCACTTCCCTTTGGCTTATCTACTGCGCCCCGGGTGTTCACAAAGTGTCTAGCTCCAGCCATTGCATTTGGCAGGCAGAGAAATATTCAAATTTACCCATACCTGGATGATTGTCTGATTCAGGCAGAAAGCCAGTACTTGCAATTACAACACCTGGTATTTGTAAAGAAACTTTTGTCCTCACTGGGGTACACCATCAACGAAAATAAATTTCACCTAGTACCTTGCCTACAGATTGTATTCCTGGGAGCAAGCTTGAACACAACTTCCCAGATGGCATTACTCACTCCAGAGAAACAAGTTTATTTGACAACCTACTTCAAGCTGTTGGCCACAAGAACCCAGCTATCTGCAAGGAAAATACTGCAAGCCCTGGGGATCATGGCCTCTTGCATTCTGCTAATTCCATATGCAAGACTAGATATGAGAAAACTCCAATGTTATCTAAAAAGTTTATGCTGTCAACATTCTCAGGACCTGGAAACAATTATTCCTATCATTCCTTGTCTAAGGACAGAGTTCCTTTGGTGGGAAGAGGCCTGCTACCACAACAAGGGACTCTCTTTCACTCTACCCCCTGCCGCCCAAACCCTAACAACAGACGCATCAGACTATGCATGGGGGTCCTCACATGGCGGGGTAGTGCATTCAGGGCAAATGGAACCCGAGATAGATGCACCTGCATATCAACCAAAAAGAAATGTTAGCTGTACAGAATGCTCTGACAGCCTTCAAAGACCTTATTCTCCCAGGACAACTATTGGTAAAGACAGACAACACCACAGTTATGTCGTACATAAACAAGCAGGGGAGAACCAACTCCTACCCTCTCTGCAGACTAGCCATGGCTCTGTGGAGCATAGCCTTGAGCTACCAAGTGCACCTACAAGCTCATTTCCTGCCAGGCAAACTAAATTCACTGGCAGATGACTTAAGCAGAAATCTCATGGACCCACACGAATGGAAACTAGAACCCATAGTATTCAACCTCTTGAGGAACAAATGAGGGACCTCAGAGACAGACCTGTTTGCCTCCCCTCAGAACTACCAATTGAACAAATTCTGCACCAGAACTCCCCACAGTCAAGCTTGGAAAGTGGATGCCCTGTCCTTTACCTGGGAAAGCCTCTCGGTTTATGCCTTTCCCCGTCTGCCTCTCCTCTTGAAGGTTCTACTAAAGATCAAACAGGACAAGCCAAGAGCAGTACTGATTGCACCAGACTGGCCACGTCAGCACTGTTACCCCCTATTGCGCATTCTGATACTGACTGCTACAACCATGGCACCTGCCTCAGACCCCTTCCCTGCTGTTCCAGCAGGCGGGCCAGATTCTGCACCCTCACCTTCATATCCTGAACGTTGCAGCCTGGCTAATTTCATGAGCTCTCCTCTAGCATCCCTCAGTAAGCAGATGCGGGATGTCATTCTGGAGGCAAGGATGCCTAGTACCAGAAAATCCTATGCTGAAAAGTGGAAATGATACTGCTCCTGGAGTCAGGCTCAGGGGATGGCCACAACAGTGCCTAGCTTATCTCATATTCTAGAGTACTTAACAGAAATGCTCCACAAGGGCCTATCCTTCTCGTCAATTAAGATTCATGCCTCTGCCACTTCAGCACATTATAATACTGCACCACCCCTCTTCTCTCACCCCTTGCTACAACAATTCCTTAGAGGGGCCAAAAAGTTAAGACCCCCCCCAGGAGAGCTCCTACTCCAGCCTGGGACCTTAACTTTGTATTGGAAAAGCTCACCCCCCCCCCTTTGAGCCAGCTGCAACAGCAGAGTTGAAATTCCTTTCCTGGAAAACAGCCTTACTTCTAGCCATCACTTCAGCAAGAAGAGTGTCAGAATTACAGGCCCTCATGGCAGTGGAACCCTTCATTATCTTCCATATGGACAGGGTTTCCCTCAGGACTAATCCTTCCTTTATAGCCAAAGTGGTGTCTAGTGTGGCCCTAAACCAGTCCATTCATTTGCCTACTTTTTTCCCTAATCCACAAAACAAAGGAGAACGGATACTGCACTCTCTGGATGTGCACAGACAACTTAGATTTTATGTGGACAGGACTAAGCCTCTCAGAAAATCTGACCAGATGCTAGTTGGCTTTGCTGCAGGGGCAGAGGGGAAGGCCATTTGAAAGCAAACCATTTCCAAATGGATAGCCCATTGCATTCATTTCTGCTACAAGCATCAAGGAAAACCTACCCCACTGGGGATAAGATCACATTCCACCAGGGCTGCATCTACCTCTATGGCATTTCTCAGAGGAGTCCCTACCAGGGTCATCCTGGAAGCTGCTACCTGGAGCTCTGTACATACCTTCACCAAGCATTACCACCTGCCTATCGTTTCTAAATCCAGAGCTGGATTTGCCACAGCAGTCTTGCAGGGCTTAATAGCTGGCCCTAAGTCTCTTTAACTATCTCCTCCCTTCCTTAGCTTTGGGAATCAACCCAAATGCGATGACTGCAACAGTGAAACACGAAGAACATAGTACAGTTGTGCACACTTACCATAAATGTAGATGTTCGAGTGTATTCACTGTTGCCGTCCTGGTTACCCTCCCCTCCCTCCAGCCCCCTGACTTCTCTTAGCTCTACCTTTCCTTCTTGTTTATATATATATATATATATATATATATATATATATATATATATATACGTTTGCTTTTTGATAGGGGTGTACCATACCATATAATTGCTTCCTGTTGGGGGGCACCTGACATCTGGGGCAAGAAAAACTGATGTAATGGCATCGGCTGCATGTTTTATACCCCTGACAACCTGACGTCGTGGAAGAAGCGACAGCATCCGACGCAGAAATCCAAAGACTCTGGTATTCAGGCTGGCTGAGGGCTACCTGCAGGCAGATAACCCAAATGTGATGACTGCAACAGTGAATGCACTTGGAACATCTACATTTATGGTAAGTGTACACAACTGTACTTTACATAGTCTGGGGTTCACCATAAATTTACAGACATCAGCTCTGACTCCTTCTCATGGTCATATTTTTCTTGGTTGCAGGTTTCAGACCATACCCATACTGGCATCTCTGCCTGCCCTCAAACCACTGTCTCTTAATGCCTTTTTCCAGTCTCTTCTTTCTCTGGCTTTAATCAAGGTCAGAGAATTTCTCAGCTTCCTCAGGCTCATGGTTTCCACCATTACCATGCTTCCTCTGGCCAGCCTCCACATGAGAATACTTCAGTTGTACCTCTTGTCAGTGTAGCTACAACACTGCCACCCCCTGGACTTCTGGAACCCTTCCTTCCCTGTCACAAGCTCAAGCTTCAGTGGTGGATTCATCAACTTTTTCTTATCCTGGGTCTACCTTTCCAGGCTTCAGTCCCTACTGAAGAGCTCTTTGTAGACTCCTCAGACAGGGGATGGGGGGGGGGGGGCTCCCGTGACTATCTCAAGGTTCAGGGTCTCTGGTCTCTTCATCAGGGGTCAGACCACACTAATATAAAGGAGATGAGTGCTCTGCTTCTAGTGATTCAGGCTTTTTATTCTCTCTCTCATCCTAGTCCCCTGAAAATTTTTGCAGACAATACCACAGTGATGTGGTATGTCAGTAAGCAAGGGGGTACAAGGTCCTATCTTATTTGCAAACTGACTCTTCAAGTCTGGGATCTAGTTGTCCAGTATCAAGTGACTTTTCAGGCAGTTTACATTCCCTAGGAGCATATTTCAGTGGCAGACCCTTTGAGCAGGTAAAACACAGAAGCTCTTGAATGGATGTGCTCCTGGACATTGTCCATCAGTGGGTATTCTTCAGGTAGATCTTTTTGCCTTCACTCTGAACAGGCAGCTTCTATTCTGTTCAAGTCCCAAGCCCGCTGGCTTGGAAATCGATGATGTGAAGTTGTTCTATCTCACCGGTCATTCTTTAAGGCTCCGACTTGGCCAACTGTAAAAGCTCAAGGTCTTCAACCAGCTCAAGGCCAACTCCCTATCCCATGATGCACCCTGATCCTCCCTCAGATCTCATTTGCCACTGCAGCTTGATCAGACATTCACCAGCTCTGGCCAGTGAATATTTTTCTTCTTTAATATGTTATAGCTTTAGTTTTTGGCAAAAATTTAGTAAATCAGCATTAATAGTAGTTAAGTAGTTAGTGTGTGTAGGATTGTACTTATAGGTATATTTGGATTAGATATTAAGTCTTTAAGGCTGTTTTTTGTGGTTAGGTCTTCTGTTCTCCCAATCTCTCTTGAATTAGCATAGTTAGTGTGTTTAAGAGGAGTTAGTGGCCGCGTTTTTCTTTTAGGCCCTTTAATTCTTCTTTCCATTAGTTTAAAGTGTGTGTTAGCTCTTTCATAGTGCATATAGTAGGTATAGCATAATTGGTGTATTTAATAGTGTTAGCCCATAGTTTTTCATAGAGCACAGATGTTCTTCTCTATTAGAGTGTGTGTTTAGCCCTTTTGTTTTTGCAGGGCGTGTACTTACATTTTTTTCCTATTTAGTAAAGTAGTGGATGTTTTTTTAGGCCGTTAGGTTTCATTTTTTTACTAGTGTTAGCGTGGTGTGTAGTGCAATTGCAGCCCTTCTTTTTACACAAGGCGTATAAATAATTGCTGTGATTTTTGATTAGTTTAAGCCCTTTTATTACAAGGCTTGAATAGTAGTTGTTGTGTGAATTGCTTGTGGAAGATATCGCACCAGGAGAAAGAGAAAGCCAAGTATGGCTTTAAGAAGTGCCCTAGATGTGAGCAAAAGATGTCCATAACAGATGGACATATTGAATGTGTTTACTGCTTGGGTGAGGTTCACCTGCAAGAAAGTTTCTCTATATGCCAGTCCTTCAGCTCAAGAGTGTTGCATGAGAGGAAGAGAAAGTTGATGGATAAAGGTCTGCTTAAATCATCTTTTCAGGAATCCTTGGATAAGCCAGACAAACACTCAGAGAAGACGGAGCCATCAAAATCTCCATCTACATCAAAGTCAGCTTCCAGTAAAGCATCGACATCGGTTCCACAGCCTTCAGAACCGACTAACGTTATGGTTCAGAGCTGGTCCCCGACCTTGGAGCCGGTATCTCCAACCTTAAAGTCTCCTATACTGCAGTCTGTGGCCTCGTCACATTCCCCACGGGCTTCAAGTAGACTGTCTGATCTGGATGTGCCCTGTGAGGGGAAGAAGCTCCTACAGGTACTGGCGCTAGCAAAAATTTTATCGGCACTGACCTAGGGGGCTTCGGAGCCAATCCTAGTTCCTCCTACATCTTCTGTTCGTCCTCCAACTTGCATGGACGTTTCTGAGCCGGAGAGCGTGGAACTGATTATCGTGGACCCTTCGGGTCTGACACCTTCTATAGGTTTGTCGGCCCCAGCTGCCCGCATACCCTCGGTGCTGACCAAGGAATCTCTGGGCCGACGCTCACCGGTCAGGTCCGAGGAAGATAGTCGGACTGACTTGTCGGAGCCGACTTTACCTCTCGGGGCCTCGGCCCTGACCTCTGGCTCGGAGCCTTCTGTGCCAGCACAGACTATTTCCATCGGATCTTCGGATCCAAGGGATTCTTCTCGTCTGGACCGAGGGACCTTCAAAGCTATGAGGAGGGCTTTGTCTGCCCTGGCAGTCACTCCGTCACTTCCAGCAGCTCCCTCCCTGAAAGCACCGGTGTCTGCCTCATCATCACACGCTCCTTTGTAGCGTAGAGATCCTAAGCTTCAGGAAGCTCCATTGGGTGAGCCATGTTCTTTTGAAACCTCTCCAGATGCTCCCACTGAAGAAGTGCCTAGGAAGAGACTCTGCAAGACGAAGCATTTGGACTCCCCACAGGAGTCAGTCACTTTGGATACTGACTTAGATGAGTCAGAAGGGTCCCCACGGTCCCCCTCAGAAGGTATCTCCTTTGCAGATATCTTAGAGATTCTTAAACAGAGGGGTGGTTGGAAATCCCTTAAACCTTCTGAGGATGAGTCAATTCTCCTGAAGGCTTTCAGATCTCAACCCTCCACCTCTTGGGTGTCTCCACCCTTTGATGAGTTGCTGGAATTACTCACTCGAAGGGCGTTGGAGTCCCCAGACACCACATAGCCTGTCCCTAGGAGGCCTAACAAATTTATTACCAGCCCATAAGACTGCCTTTACCTTACCAAAAGAGTAGTGGTTGATGCTGTAGTGGCGGCAGCAGCCACTAAGAAAGAATTATTGGAGACTACTACTTCTGTTCATCCTCCTAATAGGGAATCTAGGATTATGGACAGATACGTGAAGCATATGTTCAGTCCACCGGCCTTTGTCCTTCGATCGCTGAACTACCTCACACATTTTACCAGATTGCAAAGGGATCTCCTGAATGAGCTTGGAGATACCCTACAAGGTTCTGTAGCTGCGGGAGTTTTGGACAAAGTAACTTCCCAGCTCTCCACTCTTAATTCGATAGTGAACTCTTCCATGCATCTGTTGTCTTATGCAGTTGATGGTACGAGCAGGGTAGCAGGTACAGGATTCTCTCTCAGACATTCCTGGATGCGCTTATGTTCCTTTGTAGAACCCTTTAAGTCTTCCTTCATTAACACCCCCTTTAACGGTTTGTCCCTTTTCGGACCTAAAGTTAAGGAAACTCTTATCAGGAGTGAGAAAGGCAGAAAGACCGTGTGTACCGTCGGTGTACATTTTTCTACCCCGAACAGACAGGGGAGGTGGAAAGATATGGTTCCAGAAGTCTCAAGGATCTTTCCAAAACACTCTTGGTGACACCCCCCTCTAGAGGCAGAGGAGGGGGTAATAATGGAAGACACTGTCCACGCAGCAGAGGGGGTCCGCAGAACCAGGGTGACAGAGAGCAGTTCTTCGGCAAGCACTATCAGCGCTCCTGAGAGGAGGCTCAACTGTCCATCTCTGGAGGCAGTCGGGGGACGTCTATCTTTGTACCTAGATACCTGGCTAAAAATAACAAAAGACAGCTGGGTACAAAGCATAATATCCAGAGGATACTACTGTGGTTTTGGTGCTGCAGTAGCATTGTCGCCTCACAGTAAGACGTTGTCCTGTTCAATTCTCAGCTAGAGCGTCTTCTGTGTGGAGACATGCGTGAATGGGCATACTTTCGTTGAAGGTTGTGCATCAGGGCTGGCACCTCGGCACATAAAAATCTACTGCCAATCATTAGTGGACCGGAGTTCTGCTGTGGCGACCCCTAACCGGGAAAAGCCGAAAGACACAACAACACTATTCCCTTTGCCACCCCACCCTCCTCTAATAAAGAAAATCCCAGATGTTCCACCCAGTCACAGTGACCTAGCAGCCTTAGAGGTCCAAAGGTTGCTGGACAAAAGAGTCATCCAGCCAGTCCCAGCAGACCAAAGAGGATCTGGTACTTACTCAAGGTTATTTTTAGCTCCAAAGAAAACAGGGGACTGGAGACATATTCTGGACCTAAGCAGACTAAACAAGTCAGTGAAAAAGACAAAGTTCTAGAGGGTCACGCTTCAGTCAATACTTCCCTTTCTGGGGAAAGACAACTGGATGTGCTCTGTAGATCTTCAGGATGCATACTACCACATAAAAATGGACAGACCATCTAGGGATCATCTACGCTTCCAGCTGGGAGCCAGCCATTATTAATTTTGCACTCCTTTGGTCTCACTGCAGCCCCCAGAGTGTTCACCAAATGTTTGGCAGTAGTCAGCGCTCACCTGAGACTGTTAGGATTCCAGGTGTTTCCATATCTAGACAACTGTCTCCTCACTGCCACCACCAAGCATCAACTTATTCATGCGAGGGACACAACCTTACACCTGTGCAATCAATTGGAGATTACCATCAACTCAGAAAAATCTGCCTTATCGCCATCGCAACAGACAGTCTTCATAGGAGCAGAACTAAACAGTTTCTATGACATTAAGTCTGCCTCCAGAAAGAATTTCTCTTTTACGAGAACAAGTGTCAGACCTGCTTCTGAGAAAAAGAAGCCCCAGTCTCAGTGGTACTCCAGTTGCTAGGATCGATGGCAGCAGCAATTATTGCCATTCCCCTCACAGGAATGCATATGCGAATTCTACAATGGCTCCTATTCTCTCAATGGTCCTTTCAGGAACTTCCAATGGCACATCAAATTGTCATAATGAATGTGTGCAAGAAAGACCTTCATTGGTGGCTGACATCTCAACATGTATCTCAGGGACATCCATTCGTTCTACCCAATACCATAGCCATGGTGACCACGGACACTTTCTTGATTGGGTGGGGGGCATTTTCAGGGAAGAGCAGCCCAAGGCACGTGGAAGAAACACGAGGTTCATCTGCATATAAATGTCCTGGAGATGAGCGCGGTACTTTTAGCATTGCAGTCCTTTCAAGACTCTCTATCTCTGGTAACAGTTGCAATTCAGACGGACAACATGTCAGTGGTCTGGTATCAACAAACAAGGAGGAGCCAAATCTTACCCCTTGTGTCAAGAGGCCATGAGAGTATGGCAGTGGGCAATCTCCTCTGAGCGCTGTTAGCAACGCACATCCTGGGGAAATCCAATGTGATAGCGGACAAGCTGAGCAGAGCAATCTTACTGCCTCACGAATGGTCCCTAAAGCAACAAGTAGCGGAAAGGATTTTCCATAGGTGGGGCCAGCCTTGCTGCGATCTTTTTGCAACCCCAACAGACACGAAATTCAGCAGCTACTTTGCCCTAATTCCCCAGTCAGGGGAAGCCCCAAGGAATGCACTGGTGCACAGTTGGCCCCTGGGTCTCCTTTATGCATTTCCCCCTTCCCTCTGATTCCTAAGGTATTACAGAAAGCAAATCTACTGGGAAGGACCATGATACTAATAGCCCCTTACTGGCCTCGGCAAATTTGGTTTCCCTTCCTCCCGCCTTATCGTTTGGAAGAACCCTGGATCCTGGACACAGTTCCAGATCTGTTGACCCATTCATCGGGGGCTCTTCATCCTTCACTTCATTCCCTCAAACTGATAGCTTGGCCGCTCCAATTCCCACAATAGCCAAGATTTACAACCTCTCAACTGAGGCCCAACATCCTC
This sequence comes from Protopterus annectens, assembly GCF_019279795.1. Lineage (NCBI taxonomy): Eukaryota > Metazoa > Chordata > Ceratodontiformes > Protopteridae > Protopterus > Protopterus annectens. The sequence goes on from NC_056727.1 coordinate 988,447,314, forward strand.
TCATGAATTGTCTACCAGAAAATTGTATCTTAGCAAATGGAAGAGATTTGCTTTATGAGCGTCTCAGAATGATGTTGATCTTTACCTAGCTCCGATCCCATCTATATTGGAATTCCTAACTAAACTTTTCAATGAAGGAGCATCTGCAGCTACCATCATAGTTCAATTAACAGTGATATCACTTTTTCATTTTGGTATCCAAGGCACTAATGTCATGCCGCATCAACTTGCTAAAGGTTCATAGGTTCATACTAGGCTATCTGCCCTAGGGCATTTATAAGCCTAGCCAGAGTGTGTTTGGCTTTCGCCACCCATTTTAAATTAATTTTGCTATGCCTTTTTTTGAGGTTACTGTATACTGTGCCTCTGTCTAACAGTGACACAGAAGTGATAGCTGGGGTAAACCTACGATCTCCCATCCACTCATCAAGATGCCTCTTGAAGAGAGTCAATGTGGGACTCTGCCTAACCTAGACTGGGATTTTATTCCAGAGTGAAGGGAGCCTCTGGGTTATGAATCTGGCCCTCCAGCATGTCCTATTTATTTCAGTGCTGAGGTTCAAGTCTCTCGAGCGCGTAGCTCGATGGGATTTGGATTTTCTGAGGTGCAGCATGTCCATTAATTCCGGGTTGGACATGGCTTTATACGTCAGGCACAGATCGCCTCTGAGCAGGCGGTATGCCACTGAGTAGAGCTGGAGTTTCTTTAACCGGGCAGCATATGGCATCTGTTTGAGCCCTTTGATCCTCTTGGTGAGGTACTTTTGGGGTCTTTCCAGTTGCTGCAGGTGTCTGGTAAGGTACATCCCAAAAGGGGCATTATACTCAATTATGGGCCTGATGAGGGATGAGTAAAGAGGCACGATGACCTCTCCTGATCTAGATGTGAATCCCTTCATGATTAGGTGAGCTATATAAAATGTTTTTCTAACCACTTTGGCCACGTGGTTGTCAAATGAGAGATTGCTATCAACTTGGGTCCCCAGGTCCCTAATGACTTCTTCTGTACTTAATGGATTACCACCTATGTGGTAATTTGTGGGCACTTTGTTTTTGCCAAAGGGGATGACTATACACTTTTTGGCGTTTAGCTTGAGGCCATGGCTCTGGCACCAGTTGTCTGTTTCTATGAGACCCTTTTGGAGGATGCTTGTGTCGGCTGGAGAGTTGATTATGGCCCAGTTTGCAGTCATCTGCGAACTTGGTCAGCCACAGTCCTTCCGTGTTGGCCTGTACCGAGAAATATATACTGAACAAGAGATCCCAGGACTGAGCCTTGTGGGACGCCACTTGTAACTGGTTTGGAGTCTGACATGGCTCCAGCAATTCTAACCATGTGGGTTCTGTCCTTGAGCCAGTTTGCAACCCATCTAGTGACATAGGGGTTTATATTTAACCTGGTGAGCTTATCTATAATGCCGGGTGGGGTATTGTATCGAAGGCTTTTGCGAGGTCCAGGTAGGCTGTGTGGACCACCTTCCCTGCGTCAATGGCCTTGGTGACTGTTTCAAAGAAATCGACCAGGTTTAAGAGGCAGGATCTGCCCTTAACAAAGCCAAACTGGGTAGGATCCAGTGTCTGTAGGTCCCCAATATCTTTATTTATGAGGTCCATGATGATCCTTTCCATAGCTTTGCAGACCAAGCTAGTCAGGCTTATGGGGCGATAGTTTCCAGGATCCGTTGAGGCACCACCTTTGTGGAGAGGGACCACTGTTGCTGTACGCCACTCTTTGGGTACATATCCTGTAGTAAGGCTAAGATTTAACAGTAGTTTTATGTTTGGGTTTAGCTCTTCTTGGAGTTCATGTAGGACGCAGCCTGGGACACCATCTGGTCCCATTGATGCTGTGTTTTTGCTTTGGAGAGGTCTCTTACCTGAGCATCTGAGATGTCAGGGGGGCAGCACTCTGTTGGGATAGATATTTGCCCTTTTGGTAGGGAGGGGGGGGGAGTTTGCACTGAACCTGTCAGCTAGGATGTTGGCAATGTCTGTGGGCTCGGTGTATTTTTTGTCATTTTGGACTAATTCTGAGCATATCTGGGAATTCCCACCCAGGTTCCTAACATAACTAAAGAAAGCCTTGTGATTATCCTTAGTGTCCTGTGCAATTTTTCTCTCGAAGCTGGCCTTAGACGATTTTATGAGTGCCCATAGTTTTTTGCTAATACTGATCAGAGATGCCTTCCCTTTTTGGGATTTTGCTCTATCGTGTAGTAGCTTCTTCCTTCTATTGTATAGTTTGTTTATGGTTGGGGTCCACCAGACAGGATGTCTGCCTTTGGAGGATTGGGTCTTGGTTTTATTTGGGATTGCATGATCCATGCATTCCTGAAGGTGTTCATAGAATGCGTTTATAAAAGATTCTGCGGTCTGGGCCATATTTTCCACAGGCCCGGGGGCTTTGAAGGATTTTGCCTCGGTTTTGAGGCGTGTGAAATTTGCTTTAGAGAAGTTTTTCACTGTGGTTTTCTGGGCAGGGGGTGGGGTCGGGATGTGAATGTCCAGTGAGATTAGTTTATGGTCTGATCTTACCAGTGAGGGATACACTTCTGGTCTGGAGCATAGTGTCCCCATGTTGGTGATGATCAGGTCCTGTATGTTTTCCCCTCTTGTGGGAGTGGTAACAAGTTGTTCCATAGCATTTGAGTTTATAAATTCTAGGAACCTTTGGGCTAGGGTGTTGGAGCTAGAGTAATGCTCCCAGTCTATGTTTGGGTAGTTGAAGTCGCCCAATATAATGGTGTTTGGAGAGACCTTTATATTTTTCAGTATTCTCAGGAAGGCCGAGTGGGGTTCCTGTGTTTGGGAGGGTGGTCTGTAGCAGGCTATAAACTGGAAGGCAGTTTTACCCACAGTTAGTTGCACATGGATAGTCTCTGATGCTTCGTGCTGTGCCACCAACCTAGAGGTGTGGGTATCTTTGACGAATATTGATACTCCCCCTCCTTTTGTGGTTCGGTCCAAGTTTTGGGGCCGAAAAGCATGGTATGAGGTATAACCTGGTAGTGCTGGGGTGCTCTCGGGAGCCTTGAACCAGGTTTCTGTTACTGCACAGATATCGATGTTCTCCATGCTAAGGAGAGTTTTGAGTGCGTGCATCTTGAGGTTTAGACTTCTGGCGTTGAGTAGCATTACTCTTAGTTTCTTATCCCTTGTGAATCCTATGGAGGTGGGTTTGTCTTTTGAGCCTTGCCTAAAAAAGGCACTATGGAGGTAGCAAGAGCCTTTGCCAATATCTGAAAGCCCAGGGGTGACAGGTGCAAGCCGTCCCTAGCGAAGCATCGTGGCTTGTCGAGCATGTCATCCCAGGCTGACAGGCATTGGATCCCGTTTGAATGACACCAACACTTAAGCCAATTGTTGAAATTGATCATCTTGTCTTCATATTGTGGCATCATTCTTGGTTAGGGTAAGATGCTACTCAAGGTCAGGGTCATACCGGCCTGGGCTACATGCTCAGAGAGCTCCTCTATGTCTCTTTTGATGTAGTCCAGGGAGGTACATCTCAGGTCATTCACACCAGCATGGACGATGACTGAGTCATATTTGTACTTGCCTTGGAGTGACCTGAGTGCTTGTGTTATGTGGCGGATCCTAGCGCCTGACAGGCAGCTCACAATGACCTTCTCCTTGTTCAGCCTGGTGAGCGGTACGTCAGTGTGCCTGACGATAGAGTCACCTATTACAAGTGTATCAGGTGTGTTGTTTAGCCTTAAGGGCTGTGACTGTTCGGCACACTGGCTTTGTGAGCTATGTGTTGCACGTGTTTTGTTTTGGGGTAGCGGTTGCTTGAGTGTCTGCTTTGGAGGTCTCTGCTGCTTAGGCAGATTTTTATTTAGAGCCTCCGAGTATGTTTTTGTGTGTTTATGTGTTTGGTTTGTTGTCGTGGTAGGTCTATGTGAGACTGGAATTGTAGTGAGTGTGGTTTCCTTCTCCTCCTGACTGGTTACGCCAGTACTGAGTTGAGAGAGCTTAGCCTCCAGTTTGGCTATATGGTTGCATCTCTCACATGTGTTGGAATTTGTTGGGAGGAGGAGAGGGTTGTCTGTGTACATGAGGCAGTTGTAACATTGCCTCAAGATTCCCAGATTCACCAGCTGGACGGGAGAGGAGATTGACAACTGACCTTTGGACATGCTAGAATAGTATTGGGAATTCCTTTATAATTGAAAAAAGGGCCAATGGGGAACAAGGTACTCAAGGGGTGTTTGTGAGGGTGTAGTGCTTTTAATTTTTTAGAGCTGACTTATATAATTGCTTTAGTGAGCAAGTGCCAGGTAACTTAAATGCAATGTGTTACAGGTAGCTTAAATGCAAAAACGACAAACAGTAACTTTCTTTCAAGTGAAACAAGGAAATAAGTACAGTAAGCAATGCAGATGTCACTAGGGATCCACTGAAGTGCTAAAAGGCCGCGTTTTAGGTGGAATTAGCGTTTCAGGGAAATAAACAACAAGCATACAAATAAAGCTAGATTCAGCAGGCCTGGATCTAGTCTATGCTACAGCAAACAAGGTGTACCAGTTTCAGTAAGAAACAGAATATGCAGGCACTATAAGCCTTTAACCAGAAATTCCCTGCTCAGAAGGGCAGAGTCCAGCCTCTCCTCCCACAAGAGTGCAGACTGCAATCCTTCTTAACGTAAAATAACTGGCCTGAAGCCCAAGTGCTTAAATCAGAACTAATACACTTTTAGAATAACAGACACTGAGCTCTCAATCAGCCCTTCTTAAAGGTGCCATTCAATTGAGGCCACCCATCAGAGCTCCAGTCATGCCATGGAATCTAAATTTTGTTCTATCCAGAAGCATAATACCCCCTTTCGAACCAGCCTCATCCTGTTCTTTGAAATTCCTTTCATGGAAGACTATTTTTCTGATAGCCATTACTTATGCTCGGCGGATTTCTGAGCTGCAAACCCTAACCATCAAACCTCTTTATCTGATTTTCCATAATGACAAGAGTTTTTGCCCAGAACTAATCCATCCTTTTTACCAAAAGTTTGTTCAGAGACACATCTTAACCAATCTATTGAGTTGCCAGTTTTCTTTCCCCAATACACAAATAGAATGGAACACATGCTGTACAAACTTGATGTTCATAGCCAACTATGACTTTATCTAGACAGAACAAAGCAATTCAGGTCAACGGATCAACTATCCGTTTCCTTTTCAGAGTCAAAGAAGGGTGCCTCAGTGACAAAAGTAACATTGTCAAGGTGGTTATCAGATTGCATTTCCTTCATTTATAAGTCACAAAATGCCCCCTTACAACAAAAAGTAAAGGCCCACTCTACTAGAGCTATTTCAACCTTATTAGCCTTTTCTGCGAGGTTGCCATTTGACTCTATTTGTGCAGCAGCTACCTGTTCAACACCTCATACTTTTATCACTCATTACAAAGTAGACAGGGCCACCTTTGGTTCCACAGTTCTGAGGAATATACTTCCATAAGCCACCCGAGAAGATGGTGCTTGGGACACTACCCATTAGTAAAGAATAAACGGCGTGATAGAACAACTTCACATAAAGAAGTTATGTACTCACCATAACGTTCCAACCCTCATCCAGTCTACTTGAGGTCTATATAGTGTGCTTTGTCTCTTATCCAACTCGCTGAGTGGCATATTTATACTACTAAGTAGTCACACAGCAAACAAGATCTGAGGTAGGGTCAGGGTCCACCATGGGATAGGGAGTTGGCCACCAGCTGGCTGAAGACCTTGAGCTTTTGCAGTTGGCCGAGTACCCATCAGTAAAGAGTGAGGGTGAGATGAACAACTCACGTGGAACATTATGGTGAGTACATAACTTCTATTTTCTGTATGCCTCCCCTCTGCTACCATGAGTCCTGCACAAGATCAGGCAGAACTCCCCCAAAATGTTGCTATTGACTGCTTTTTGGCCCAGACAGCATTACTTCCCCCCTCTTTCTTACATGGACTGGGACAGTCACCACTAGATGTCTTTCTGTTCCCATATTGCAATATTCATAACCTTTGGGTTTATCCTCTGCTTAGCAACCTGAATATCCAGCCAGTATACAAAAGCTTTAGTCACTGCAAGGTACGTAGGACATCTGACATTGGCCATAGGGTACGTGGGCCATAAAAGTGATGTCTGCACATACCTTTCCTCAGAACTTCTCTGCCCCCAAGTTGAAAGTCAGCTCTTCCTGCCATCTGATCTTCGAAATTAAGATAAGTACCCTGTTGAGGCTGTTTTCTTCTCTTTTTGGTCACTGCATGCCTGTTTAGGTTCATGTCATCCAGGAAAGGAAAGTGTAGGTGTGAACATCAGATCCCCCACAAGGATACCCATGACCTTTGCCTTTTCTGTTTAGGGCCCAACCAAGACCATTAAACCTGCGCAGTTTGTCAGACCTTCATTCCTAAGACTCTTCGCATCATCTGCACACCCTAAATATCTACCTAGAAAACCAGTGTCTTAAATTTCTGGCGATGGAAGAGCTGCCCGGTCAAGCCGTCAAGTCACCAAAAACGAAGGCCAAAGTTTCCAGACCTTAACCTACTGCTGCACCTCCTCCACTCAATTTTCCCCTTGTGGCTGATGTTCAGCTGGAGGAATATTCGGAACCAGCCAAGTTAGGTGTAGCGGGTACCGTTTGGGAGGCCACAGAACCTAGGGCTCAACACACGTCTTTGGAGGTTTTGCAGATGTTGGGCATCGACCATGAAGGGGAACCTCTACTCGCAATGGACCTTCAGACCGGTCCTTCCACTGCTTTAGAACCGTCTGAACCTCGCCTTCCATAGGCCCTACACCGTCCAGGTTTACCTCTTCATCAAAAAGGAAACAAAAGACAAAACATGTCTCTCCTCCTTCAGAAAGCTTGCCTGTTTGGCAAGCTTTCTCTCCAAGCTTATTTAATGCCTTCATGGCCCTTAGGCCTTCTGTGCCTGCTTCCCCTCCAGTTATCAGTCCTAGGCCTCAGACTGAAGATCCTCATTCTCTTGATGCTGAGGACTCTTTAGATTCCTATTCAGAGGACTCCTTTTCCTATGCCTCTCAGATGCCTTCTCCCCTTGAGTATGCCTCCCCTGAGGAGGATTCTGCTAAGGCAGACTCCCCAGGAGAGGACTTTGCCTTTGGTGAAACCATCTCTAAAATGAGAGAGTTTTTAAATGAGATTCCACTGAAACCTCCAAGGTTCAAAAGAGGTATTATGAACTCTTACAAATGGACACCCCCTCACCTTCTGCCGTCCCTCCAGTCTTACCAGCCTTTTTTGGATGCCTTCAGTGCAGTTTCTCAAAACCCTGTTCTCTCTTCTCCATGCCACTGCTATGAAAGTGAGAGAGTTTCTTAGACTCCAGGGACATAAGGCCTCCACTATACCCATGTCGCCAGTGGCAAGACTCTACATGAGAAAACCTCAGTGGTATCTGAGGTCCACATAGACCCAGCACTCCCACCCCTTGGACCACAACATTCCCTTCCTACCATACCTAAGGAACGAGATCATTTGGTGGTTAGAGCCAGTCTGTCTCAACCCAGGACTTCCATTACAACCCATTACCCCAGTCCAAGATATGTACACAGATGCCTCGGGCCTAGGCTGCTATGGGTAGCTTGAAGGTACAAGGGACATGGACAGGCCCCTTCAAGTGGGAGCACATCAACATTAAAGAAATGAGGACCATCTTCCTTGCTCTGAGGGCCTTCCAATACATTCTGAAGCAAGGCCCACTGAAGTTGTTCACAGACAACACTACAACTCTGGTATGTGAACAAACGGTGGGTGGATCTTACTTGCTATGCAGACTTGCACTCCAGGCCTGGGAATTGGCAGTCCAACATGGAGTCACCCTGAAGCCAGTTTATATTTCTTCAGCCCAGAACACTCAGGCAGACACCTTGAGCAGGTCCATGTCACAATTCCACAAATGGATGTTACACAGGGATGTGTTCCTGGGCCTAGTCCACAAGTGGGTATTCCACAAATAGATCTGTTTGCCTCCACTCTGAACAGACAACAACTTCCACTCTTTTGTACCAGGCCACCCAGCCCCTTAGCAAGGGCAACGGATACCTTTTCTTCTCATGGAAGGGGATGTTTCTCTATGCATCGCCCCTCTTCCCACTCCTACAAGAAGTCCTGCTGAAAATCTGGCAGGGCAAACCAAATCTTGTTGGCAACTCCCCTTTGGTCAAGACAGCATTGGATCCCCCTCCTCCTGCATTTAGGCAGGAGCAAACATCACAAGTTACCTCACAGAGTGGACCTTCTCACGCAGGACAAGGGATCCCTAATTCATCCCCACTTGCAATCTCTGAACCTAACCCTGAGGGTGATAGAGGTTTGATCCCTTTCTGACACCTTTACACTGAGGACATGCTTAATGTCCTGCAGGAGGCCAGGAAACCTATCACTAAGGAGATCTTATTTGTCCAAGTGGAAAAGATTCTCCATCTGGTGTCTTCAAAGACAGCTAGACCCATTTCAAGGAGAGGTCCCTTCAGTGCTGTCCTACCTGTGTGAATTGCTGCAAGTAGGGCTGACATATTCTTCTGTTAAGGCCCAACTAGCTGCTATTTCGACTTGTCTGCTTCTTGACCCTCCTCTTGCCTCGCGACTTCCAGTGAAGTTGTTCCTTAAGGCAGTACTGCTTCTCAGGCCCCCAGGAGATTAGTTCCACCCCCGTGGAACCTGAAGTACATTCTAGAGAAGCTCACTGTTGCACCTTTTAAGCCAGCATCAAAAGCCTCTCTAAAATATTGGAAGACTGTGCTTTTGATGGCCCTGACAGCCAGGAGAATATCAAAGCTCCAGGCCATCATGGCCACCCCACCTTTTCTAATCTTCAAGGATAGAGTGACCTTAAGCACCAACCTGTCCTTCATGCTTAAGGTGGTCAATGAACTGTCCCTGAACCAATGTATTCACCTTCCCATCTTTTTTCCACATCCCCAGAATGACATTGAGAGAGTTGTGCATTCCATTGATGTTCACAGACATCTAAGATTGTACCATGACAAGACCAAGTCCCTTAGGAAATCAGAGCATTTTTTTGTCACCTTTCACCCCAGAGCTCTGAGAAAAGTGGTGACAAAACAGACTATTTCTGCCTGGATTTCCAGGGCCATCTCCTTTTGTTACTCCTACTGTGGTAAACATCTAATGTCAAAAATTAAAGCCCACTCCACTAGAGCCATGGCCTCATCTGGAGCCTTCTTCAAAGGGCTGGACACTGCTTCCATTCTAGAGGTAGCTACCTGGACATCTGTCCATACCTTCACCAAACACTACAAACTGGACAATATTTCCAGTTCTAGAGCAGGGTTTGCTAGGGCAATCCTGCATAGATTCTTGGAAAACAGTTCCTTACCAGCCTCCTCCTCTTTTCTTTGAGCTTTGGCGCTCAAACACAGGTTATGAGTACTGCAACATGAGACTATAAGGACATAGAATAGTTGTGTAAAATTTTACCATAACCATAGATGTCCTTCTCTTCCATGTTGCAGTAGTCTATCCCTCCCTCCTACCCTCCTGCATAAATGTATAAAAATGCTTTGTTGGATGACACAGGACTTGTGCAGCTATCTTGGGACTGGGGTCCGACTGGTGCACTCAGTTCTGAGGAAAGGTACATGCAGACATCACTTTTATGGTCCACGCACCCTACGGCCAAAGTCAAACGTCCCATGTACCTTGCAGTAACTAAAGCCTTTGTATACTGTCCAGACATTCAGGTAGCTAAGCAGAGGATAACCCAAAGGCTATGAATACTGCAACATCGAAGAGAAGGCCATCTGTGGCTATGGTAAGATTTTACACAACTATTCTTTACCTCACCGGGTGGATCTTCTCACAGCAGACAAGGAGTCTGTCTGTCTTCCATTCTCACTTGTTCAGTCCTCAACTGATGCTGTGGGTGATTGGGTTTTGATCTCTTTTAGGCACCTCTTTTCTGAGATCATGCTTCGGGTCCTGCAGGAGTCCAGGAAACCCACTACCAGGAAATCATATTTGTCTAAATGGAAAATATTTTCTGTCCAGTGCCTCTCTTGCCATCAGGATTCCCTATCTGTAGGGGAACTCCTGTTTTTTTCTTATTTGTGTGATCTGCTTCATGCTGGGTTGGCATATTTTTAGGTTTGTGTAAAATCTTACTACAACAGTAGGTGTCTTTTTCACTGTTGCAGTACTCATAACTTAAGGGATCTCCTGCCAAGGATAGCCAATGACATTTTCAGCTTGTCTGCCCTTGACTCCTCCTCTGGTCTTTAGATTTGAGGGCAAGCAATTTCTTAAAGGCATCCTTCATATCAGGACTCCCAGGAAGCTCCTTCCTGGGACCTCTGTTTTGCACTAAACAAACGGACTCATGCTCCATTTGAGCCTGCTTCTTCAGCTTTCTTACAAAGTTGTACTTTGAAGGCAGTTCTTCTTTCAGCTCTCACTTCAGCCAAGACAGTGTCTGAACTTCAAGTTCTCGTGGCTGAACGTCCTTTCTTAGTTTTTCACAGAGACAGGGTGTCTGTCTGTACTTACCCTTCTTTTAAGCCCATGGTGGTCAGTGAGTTGTCCTTTTATCAATCCATTTATCTGCTTTCCTTTTATCCCCTCCACAATCTGCCCTTGAGAAGTTTCTTCACACCTTGTTTTGCATAGACAGCTGAGATATTTAGATAAAACTAAAGTTATTCACAAATCTGAGCAGCTTTTTGTTTCCTTTCATCCCAAGTGTTTGGGTTTGGCTGTTTCTAAACAAACCATCTCTTTCTGGATTTCTAAGGTCATATTTTTGTTGTCTTTTTCATGAGAAATGTCTTTCCTCATCAGTAAAGGCTCATTCTACCAGTGCTGTTGCCTCCTCTGGTGCTTTTTTCAAGGGGTTGGACCAGTTCCATCCTTGAGGCTGCTACCTGGTCATCTGTTCATAATTTCACTTAGCATTACAAATTGGATGCTATTTCCAGGGCTCTCCTGCATGGGTTTGTAGAGGGCTTCTCCATGCCATCCTCTTTCCAGGTTTCCTCTTGAGCTTTTGTACTCTCCCTTAGGTTATGTATAATACAAAAGTGATATTAAAGGATATGGTACAATTGTGTAAAATCTTACCATAGCAGTAGATGTTTTTCCCTTCACTTTTGCAATATTTGCTCCCTCCTTCCTGCCCCCTCTGCCCTAACATGTTCTTTCTTGCCCTCCTGGCTGATGGTCTCTTCTCCATTTTCTTTTTCTGGATGTTCACTGGGGAAATTGTGTTACCTCCTGGGGCATTTTTTCAGTTCGGAGTGTGTTCGTCAGTATGTTACCTTTATGCCCTATGCCTTGCATGGGGGACCGTATATGTGACATACAACATCTGTAAATTCTAAATGCTTTGGTATACTTGCCAGTCATTGGCTAACCTTGGCAGGAGATCCCTTAGGTTATGAGTACTGCAACAATGAAGAAGACATCTACTGCTGTGGTATGATTTTACACAACTGTACTGTCCTCGGTCTTTTAAAATTTTTATATACTTTTCCCAAGCCTGACCCATCAGCTGTAGTCTTAGCTAATTCCGCTGCTGCTAAGCACTTGGTTAATTCTAATCCTACCCTTTCTAACAGGGATGGGGAAATTATTGATGGGGAAGGGAAAAGTGTGTTCTGCAGCTTTGATTTTCAGATTTTTGAATTGTCAGGCTCATGTGTTAAAGTTTGTTCTAACAAACAAATTGTGAAGGTATATGAAATGTTTTATCTGCAGTTTCTTTTTGTAAAGAAAAATCTGCTTCAAATAACTTTTTTTATTGCACATAGTTTGCAGTGTGTATATGACCCTGATAGTTCCAATATCCCTAACCCTGGAAGAACTGTTTTAAGGATGTTTGCTTAGCTGCATTCTCAGAGCCTCCCAAATGATGTAAAAATGAGATTTTCAGTTTTCCCTTGGATAGAGATTGTGTTTGGCCTCTCAGCTGCAGAGGTGATCAGTTAAGTGTAATGAAAAGGGCAAGCAGTTCCATGGAATCTCTAAGGTTTTTCAGCCCTCCTTTTCCAAGGGATTTTCTTTCTCTTCATCCAATTTTGGCAACAAAAAAAAGTAAATAAAACAAACTGCCTATACAGAATTTGATAAACAAATAGACTTTTAAGATGTGGCAACATGGTTCCAAAAAGAAGTCTCAAATCTCTAAAAACCAAAGACAGTCCAACAAGTCTGATTATTTAAGAGACCTTATGACCCTCTCCCCATCCTGGCCCCTTTTCTATTCCAAATGTTTGCATCTCCACTCTTCCATTTAGCATTAGATTGTTTCAGACAAATGGGTTCTAAAAATCATTCATGAAGGGTACAGATGGCAGTGGGAGGAAATTCCTCCTTTCCAGGGGATCATTCCTCATCCTGTAGATCAGACTCTGTTTCCACACGTTCATCACTTGCTGTCCCAAGGAGTGATAGAACCTAAGATGGTTCCTGGTGCCAAAGAAAGAAAATTCTTGGAGACCAGTTTTGGATCTTTCTTTTCTAAATCTGTTTGTGGTAGTGCCAAAATTCAAAATGTTGTCACTTAACCTGTTACCTCTTCCTCTTTAAAGTTTCCTGGTAACACTAGACTTAAAAGATCTTCATCACATCCCTATTTATCCAGACGTACGATCTAGCTCCAAGTATAGCTTATTGTAGGTTACAGGGTTTTGACATTTTTCTATATCTGGATGTTTTCCTTATCTTTTTCAAGTTGTGTGAGAGATGTCTGCACAAACTGAAATTCCAAAAAAACATTCAAAAGTCTCTCTTGATTCCTTCATGTAGAATTGTGTTCCTGAGATGTCGAGGAGACACCTCAGTTCAAAGAGCTTTTCTTCCACAGGAAAAAATCTTTATCTAGATATATTTCTAAGGTTTTCTACTCAGACTTTGGTGTGCAAGGGGGATGCCTCAGGATTTTCGGTCTCATGGCATCTATGATTCTCATTATGCTCCTGGCAGGACTCCACATGAGAAATGTACAGTGGCACTTGAAATATCTGGTTCCAGGATCAACACCATCTTTTCAGATCCCAGTGCTGGGGTTTATCAGAAGAGAAATCTTTTGATGGAGACAACAGATATTCTTAAATTCAGGTCTCCCTCTCTCCTCCAAAGCAGTCATCACAGGTGCTTCAGATTTTGCTTGGGAAGCAGTTTTTGGATGGATTAACGTTCAGGGGTGTGGGACACTGAGGATAGATGCAAACACATAAATCTGAAGTAGGAACTTCATTTGTCAGCAACCTTTGGGATACGGATCCGATCTCGGATCCGAGCCGGCAACTTTTACCACAACATAGATCCGAGCTCCTAGCTCCTCCCTTTACCCATAATCCCCTGCCAACCCTAACTGACCCCAGATCTAGTTTGCCGCGCTTTAAGCCAACAAGCTGGATTTTGAGCTCCTGGCAATTTGGAGGTTTTTTTGTGAGAGAAATCTTAGAATTGTTGTACTTTCTTGTGTGATTGTGTGAGTTTGTTTAGGTTCCCTCTTAAATATCTATTTTTGTTGTAAAATTTTTCCTCCCTACCCTTTCTGGTCCGAAGTGTGTGTTTGTGGTGTGTTAGGGGCCTAGTGAGTGTGTTTTACGTTCATTATGTCGGAGTCCCCTAAAGCCATCTTTTCAAAATGTACCGAGTGTGGCCATAAGCTCTCACCGGCAGATGGCCACACCCGGTGCGTTAGGTGCTTTGGGGTTGAACATCTTTTTTCGGGATGCACGATTTGTGCAGCGTTCAACCCCAGGGCACTTAAGGACCGGAGATTGAAGCTGATTCTGGCGGGCCTTTTGCCCCCAGACTCGGCTCCGACCTCCGGTTCTTCGGTGGCCGCTACCCAGTCCTTGGTAGTAGCCACCCCTGCCTCCCTTCCTCCGGTCGGGACTCAACCTCCCGTTTTGGCTCCGGAGGAGAGGGAGGCTGGAAAAACCAAAAGGAAGGAGAAGCACCATAAGCGTCGGGCCGAGGACTCTTCCTCGGCCCCGCCCGCCAAGCGGGTTTCTCCATCCAGGGTTTCTGGATTGCCTCCGGTCCCCTTGTTTTTCACCGGGACCTGGGGAGGAGGCAACCCGGTCCCCGTCGAGGTCATCGAGGCGTCACTCTAGGTCTGCCTCGGTGGCCTCGTCGAGGTCTACATTTAGTATGTCAGATGCAGACATGGACCGGATGATGAGGAGGTTCATTCAGGCCCAGCTGCAGATGGGAGTGCTCTTGCCTCCCCCCCCTCCGGGGGGGAGCTCGACCCCATTTTTTGCCCCAATCTCTCCTTCTCTGTCCCGCTTCCCGGGTTCGGAGCATTTGGAGCCGAGCCGCGTCGGATCCGGGGGTGTGTCGGAGCCGACAGTACTAGTTACTTCGGCTCTGACTGGTCCCTCGAGTTTGTCGGATCCAACCTCTCGGAGCCGTGGGCGGAGCTTCGGATCCGAGGGACTTTGTGTGACTTCGGCTCTGTCCCGATTGGAGCACACGGGTCCTTCGGATCCGAGGGTCTCAGCCACGGATCCAGATCTGGTCCCCGCTTCGGATCCGAGTGGGAGCCGACTCTCGGAGCCTATTGAGAGTAGCTCCCCCTCGGCTTTCGCAGTGGTGGAGAGGGCACTGTTGAGTGTATCCGGACCCCCGGTCCTGGCTTCGGCTCCTCCCTGCACTCCCTCTCAGCTGGTCCGGGCTCCCATCACCCGGCCTTCGGGACAGCCTGCTTCAACGTCTCTGGGTGTTCCTGCTGAACGTGATATTGCTGGTGAGTCTTCCTCGGACAGCCCCCCCAAAGAGGTCCCTCACAAAGCCAAGTGTAAGAGGAGGCACATGGACTCCCCTAAGTCTCTTACCGAAGATACGGACTTAGATGAAGGGGAAGGCTCCCCAAGGTCACCCCCCGAGGATGTCTCCTTTGGAGACATCATGGAGATGCTCAGGATTGGGGGGGGGTGGTCTGCCCCCAAGGCTTCCTCTGATGAGTCCGTATTCCTAGAGGCGATCGAAGCAGGGCCATCTACCTCTTGGGTGTCCCCTCCCCCCGACCCCCTGGTGGACCTTATTTCCACCAGGGCTTGGAAGGAGCAGGACACTGTGGAGCCAATCCCCAAGCGCCCAGATAGGATCTTGAGTCCCCCTGCTGAGAGAACCCACTGGAGCAGAGGTCCCCCTGTGGATGCCATGTTGGTGGCGGCGGCCACCAAGAGAGAGCTGGCTCAGGAGAGCTCTGCGGTCCACCCTCCGAGTAAGGACTCTTGAGCGATGGACCGCCTGGGGAAGCGGGTCTTTAGTTCAGCAACCTTCTCCATGAGAGCGCTGAACTATATGGCACACGTCATCCGGATGCAGCGGGATCTAATAAAAGAATACGCTGCATCCCCCCCAGAGTCCATGTCGGAAGGAGACAAGCATCTGTACTCCTCCCGAATGTCTACTCTACATTCAGTTTCTAACACCTCTATGCGGCTCTTGTCACACACCACTGAAGGAGTCGCTAGAGCCGGCGGAGCCGGCCTGGTAATCAGGCATCAGGCCTGGCTCTGACACTGTGACTTCTCGGAACCCTTTAAGGCGTCATTCGCGAATGCCCCCTTTGATGGTTCTGCACTTTTTGGCAAAACCGTTCGCGACACCTTAGTCCAGAGCGAGAAACACGGGAAGACAAGCAGGGCTTGCAGAACGTCGCTCATGTGGTGGCTCCGGTCCCCGAGTCTCCACACGGGACGACCATTTTCGATGCCTTCCCCCGTCGCCACAGTGACCACGGACGCCTCTTGCCTGGGGTGTGGTGGGGGGCACTATTCAGGCAGAATGGTCCAAAGCACGTGGAACGACACAGAGACCTCCTTGCATATCAATGTCCTAGAGATGAGGGCGGTGCTTTTGATGTTGCAGGCACTTCACAGCCTTCTACCGATTGGGACAATTGCAGTACAAACGGACAACATGTCAGTTGTCTGGTACATCAACAAACAGGGGGGAACCAGGTCTTATCCCCTTTGTCGTGAGGCCATGTGAGTGTGGGAATGGGCGATTTCCACCAACCGCTTTCTTATTGCAACGCACATTCCGGGACGGTCCAACATCCTAGCAGACAGGCTCAGTAGTTTGATTCTGACTCCGTACGAATGGTCTCTCAATCCTCTAGTAGCGAAACAAATATTTGCCCTATGGGGGCAACCCTGTTGCGATCGTTTTGCCTCTCCTTCAAATACCAAATGCAACAGTTACTTCGCTCTAATTCCCCCCCAGGGGGAGTCCCCGAGAGACTCTCTAGTACATGCTTGGCCTCCCGGTCTCCTTTACGCTTATCCTCCGTTGCCTTAATGCTGAAACTTTTACAGAAAGCCAGTCGGCTGGGGAGCAAAATGATCCTCATTGCCCCATTCTGGCCTCGTCAAACATGGTTCCCGTACCTGTGGTCTCACCTAATTCATCCACCATGGATTCTGGATCCACTCCCGGATCTCATTACCCACCCTCTGGGTCTCCAGGCCCCCAACCTGGTCAACCTCAAGCTGACGGCTTGGTTGCTCCAGTTCCACTCCTGATTAGGACTCCCGGAATCTCCTCACCAGTCAAAGCCATCCTAGTAGCAGCACATAAACCTTCCACCAGAAGAGTCTACCGAAGCAAGTGGAAATGTTTCTCAATCTGGGCGGAACACCATCACTTGGATCCTTTCACTGCGCCTTTCACGTCGGTTTTGGAGTTTTAACTACCCTTTTTCATCAAGGGGCTAGCTGCTCTACAGTCAAGGTACAACTGGCAGCGATTTTGCATTATCATGTAGGGCATGAATCAGGCCCTCTGATGACTGCTAAGCTTTGTAAAGCTTTCCTCAAGGGTACTTTCCTTCTCAGGCCTCCATTCAGGGAGGTAGTACCCCCATGGGATTTGTCTTTGGTTCTCCAAGCCTTGACTAGCCCCGCTTTCAAGCCGGCGGCCACGGTTGATCTTAAATATCTCTCTTGGAAAATGGCCTTCTTAGTGGCCATTACTTCAGCTAAAAGGGTCTCTGAACTTCAGGCTCTATGCGTTAAGCCGCCGTATTTATCCTTCCATCCAGATAGAGTTTACCTCGGGATCAATCTGTCCTTTCTGCCTAAGGTGTCTTCAGAAGCTAATATTAATCAATCTATTAATCTTCCCATGTTCTTTCCCCATTACAGAACAAAGGAGAATATAAACTGCATTCCTTGGATGTGCACAGACAATTACGTTTTTATACTCATCGAACTGCTGGTCATAGGCAATTTGACCAGTTGTTTGTCTCCTTTGCCAAAACAAGTTTAGGCAAGTCAATTTCTAAAGTTACACTATCACGGTGGATAGCTAATTGTATCCTCTTAGCGTATCAGAGTTCGGGAAGGCCTGCACCTCAGGAGGTTCGAGCTCATTCTACTAGGGCCGTCGCTGCTTTGGCGGCTTTTAAATCTAGGGTCCCCTTAGATGATATTTGTTCCGCAGCCACTTGGGCCTCATCTCATACCTTTATCAGCCATTACAAACTGGATGTTGTCTCCAGAGGTAGGGCGTCCTTTGGCTCTGCAGTGCTCCGGAATGTTCTTCCATAAAGGCCACCCAGGATTCAGGTAGCTGGGGACTCTGTCCCAAAGGTTGCTGACAAATGAAGTTCCTACTTCAGATTTAGAAGTTATGTACTCACCATAATGTTCCATCTGAGTAGGTATCTTCATTTGTCTGCAACCATCCCCCCCTTCTTCCCCCTGACCTTTAGGATCTGTCTTGGATTAGCCCCTTCCGGGGCACTTTTACATTGCTTATATCGGACAAACTTGATCTGAGGTCAGTTAGGGTTGGCAGGGGATTATGGGTAAAGGGAGGAGCTAGGAACTCGGATATATGCTGTGGTAAAAGTTGCCGGCTCGGATCCGAGATCGGATCCGTATCCCAAAGGTTGCAGACAAATGAAGATACCTACTCAGATGGAACGTTATGGTGAGTACATATCTTCTAAATATCGAGACGATCTTTGGCCTGTTCAAGGCACTCAGTTGTCTGGACCATCTTTGGTTCCTGGGACCCAGTCATGTGGTACATCAACAAGCAAGGGGGGATCAGATTTACCCCTTTTGCAGACTAGTCATGTTGGCTTGTGATTTAGCTTCATAACAGAATCTCATTCTACAAGCATCCTGCATTCTGCCAGAGCAAAATTGTGTGGCAGAGAAGCTGAGCAGGACCAGGGCAGACCCTCATGAATGGAAACTAGATTTGTGGAGTTCCAAGATTTGATCCATCTGTCGGGAATTCCTCAAGTAAATCTTTGTCGTCTCTCTGAATAATCAACTGGCAAAATTCTCTTTCAGGAATCTATGCAAGAAGACCTTGGAAGACAGATGCCTTTTCTTTTCTTAGGACTGGAATGCTCCTGTATGCATTTACACTAATATCCAGGGTACTTCTGAAGGAATCCCCCAAGATCATTGTAGTGACTCTCTTCTGGCCCAGACAACCGTGGTTCTCCCTTCTTTTGGAAATGGCCAATGGCAATTACCACAAGCTTCTTCACAGACTGGATCTCCTTACAGAATACTAGGGATGTTTGATATTACCTTGTATAAAAAGGTTAAAAAGAACACACATTTACACAGTGCCAGAATGCATCCACCCTATGTGTTTCATAATATTATCAAGAATCAGATGTTGCAAGTAGCTAAGCTTAACACAAGTGATAATCATATGTGTACGGATGAGTAGTATGGCTAATGATTTTGTGGCAAGGGGTTATAACAAACAGAAAGTAGCTACTATGGAAGGAGAAATTCAGGAAAGAGAACTAGTGACATCAGACCAGTTTTTTTCAGAGAGAAGAAAAAGACAATACATTTTCTGAATCAAAACTTAAGATGTGTACTGACTTATAATAGAAATACACAGAAGATTACAAATTTCAGCAAAAAGTACTTGGCCGATGGTTTAACTGCCTCAATTTAAAGAAATGGAAATAGGCAGCTAAGTTTTGCATACAAGAGATTTCAAAATTTGAAAAATGTATTCTGTTATAAAGTGCAAAAACAAATTTCATATCACATTAGAAGTTTGAAACAAGGAACATATAATTGCAATAGATGTTGATACTGTAAATGTATACAGGTAAGCATATTATACATCCCTTGCATAAGAAAAAAAATGATATAAAGTGTATGGCACTTACACGGAATTTGGTTTATATGACTCTTTGCCAATGATGTGATGCATTTTATATAGGCAAAGCCAATCAGAAATTAAAAGAAAGAATAGGTGACCACCTGTCAGAAATACGAAGATCAATAGAGACTGACGCTTTGTTTAAACATATTAAGAATACAGATGAAAAGCACACTTTTAAGTTTGTAATACCAAGTGTTATTTATGAAGGAAGCAGAGGTGGAGACATAAGGAATAAAAACTGAAAAAGTGGAAAATAAGTGGATTATTAGATTTAGGACACAGAGACATCCAGGTTTAAATGCAACCTTTAGTATAAAAGCACTTGTAAAGGAATTAAGAAGTAAAGTAAATACCTCTTTAAATTTGTATTTATTTTAATTAAGTGATTACTAGTTGTGATCTTTTAATTGATTTGGTCATGTGGACTGTTTAATATATATATAAGGAGTGATTTTATTCATTGTGGTTATCTGCCTGATGTTGCTTTTTAGCGAAAGTGTAACTTGCAAAGTTTTATTAAAGTTATTTAGTATTGGTACTTGTGGTTCTGGATTGCTTTGTTGTTTTTACATTTGGCATCTTTTAGTTGTCAGCTTTGTCACTGTGACATGACTTTTTGCTTGTTTTATTTGATGTTTGATACATCCTAACATCAGTAATTTTCAGTTGACTGCCTGGATAATTGGGTTTATTTCCTTTTATGCACTTGTTTTCTGAGGACATGCAGCAGGTACTAATTGAGGCAAGAAAGTCTTCTACTAGAAAATCCCTGGCCCCTACTCAGCATGGTTTCAGGCCTAATCATAGCACTTCTAATACCCTTCTATCCTTCATTCACTTTGCTGCTGAAGCCAGGGACAAAAATCTTCACTTATCTTGCCTCTTCCTCGACCTCTCTAAAGCTTTCAATACTGTCTTTCATTCTAAGCTACTTGCCAAACTTACTGACCTTAACTTCTCCTCCTCTACTATTCACTTCTCGAGCTCTCTCTCAAACAGACTCCAGTCTGTTAGATGGTAATCCACCTGTTCCCCTTCCTACCTGTCCAGACTGGTGTCCCTCAATGGTCAATCCTTGGCCTTCTTTCTGTCACACAAAACACTTTCTCATGTGTGAAAAATGGATAACAGAACACCAACTTATACTTAGCCCAAAAGAAAAAGACTAAGCTCCTCCTTTTCCTTCTCAACTCCCTTTCCCACCATAAGTCCACCTTTACCATTACTTCTCTCAATAACACCCGATCAAAGCAGATCTTCACACCAAACTCCTCGGTACTGTAATTGATAACCAGGTAAAATTAGACAGCGATATACAACACTGTATTAAAAAAAAAAAAAATTGTGTCTTCTCTTTAGAAATAAAAAAATCCCAGCTCCCAATTCCAAACCCGCTCTAGCTCAAGCCTTCCTCCTCCCTTGCCTTCTCTACACCTCTCCTATCCTTACCCATCTCCAGTCATCCCTACTAATCAAACTTGAACAAATCTATAACAATATAACCAGATTAAGCCTGTAGCCAACCAAACAGATCACATCATTGTTTTGCCCTGAATTCCCCCATCTCCTGCTTCTTTTCCAGCTGCAGCACGTGCACTTCCTATTAAATAAACCTTTAAACTGCCCCTCTCTCTCTTCCATAGTATCCCCTTATATCCCAGCTCGCTCACTTTGTAGCTTTGACCAGAACTTTGTAGATATCTATAAACCAAATAAAAATATTGGCAAACTCATACAGAAATTCAGTGTCCCAAGCTTGGAATAGGCTACCCCCTAACATTTGTAGTATTAATAGCACCATCTGCTTCAAAACTGAAGTCAAAACTTACTTTCTTGAAAAGAATATCAGTAATAGGATGAGACACCTAATTGCATACTATGATATCTCTATAGCATACAAGTCTCTACCTAATATTGCTGCTCCCAACAGAGCAGTAATCATATTCATTTCATCTTACATCTTTATTCTGTTTTATTATATTTACTACTACCTGTCTATATATTATATAACACTTTGTACTGTTGGTTATCATGTACAAATTCTTGATTTACATACACATATTTATATTACATTTTCATATGTAACATTCTTAGTATTTCTGTATTAACTTTTTTTCTATATTCTAATATCTATGTTCAACAACAATTCTTTCTAGATGAGTATATACAGACATATTATTTAATGTAATGAAATATTATTGTGGTTTAATTGTGAGTGTAAAAAACAAGAAGGTGGATTGGTCTATAGCCTTTGTAAAGACGTGGATAGTATATTGAGATTATTTAGTTATTATAAGTATGTATGAAATGTACACTATATGCAACATTAGTTATTTGTATAATATATTTTTTAAGGTAATTCTTACATTTGCTTGAGATGAAATTTTACCATTCATGGTAGTTCTTTTACTAAATAATATCAGGAAATGAAAAACAAAATGCAAATTTTATGTGCTAAGCAAGTGTTTTTACTATGAATGTATGTCAATTGTATATATATATACCAGCACATCTTGGTTTGTTTTGCTTTGATCTAGGCAGATGTGCTGTAGCTGTAAGGAATATATCTTTTACCTTTAAGGAGTATCCTGACTTCAAGAACTTAATTGATTCATTTAGGATCAATTAACTAATTAAAGGATATGGTTGAATGATATATAAGTCAGCAGTATTTTAGAGTGTTTTAAACTTGTCTGAAGAAGCGTGCACTTGGCAGCACGCGAAAGCGCTCACATCCTGGATTTTTATATGAATTAAAGTTTTTGCATCAATCGTGGTGTTGGTCTACTTCTTCTTTACTACTATTGGCTTTTTGTGGCTGACCAACTTCAAGGGGAAGGTGTGTTCTTTATCTCAATTATATCTTTGCTGTTTGGCTTTCACCGACCCCCTACACGATGGAGAACACTAATATTGAGCTCGAATATCATCCTGAAAGAAATACTTCTAATTCCAGATGGGTCCAACTGATGGAACAGAGGTCAAATCCGTTATTAAACATGGACTTATCTATTCAACCAAATGCAACTGAAACAGGTACTGCTAGTTTGCTTAATGACTTTAATCCGCTCTATAAAGAGCTAGAGAATGATCTATATAAACAATTTAGACTTATATGGCAACGCCGGCACCTAGAGGCATGTCTTTATCATAAAGTAGTACCCAGGGGAATGAGGGTACTATGCATGCCCTCGTACGGAAATAGCCATCCCATATTACTTAAGAACTGGCAAAAGTTAAATATAGAACTAGGCTATAAATATATACAACTCATTATTGATTACTTTCAACCTATTGAGGCTGAACTAACAACAAAAACGGAGTCATTATATAAAGACATTTGCAAAAGATTTAAAGGCGAAATGTTTATGAACAAAATAGACAGCCTCATCAATCAGGTCAGTGCCTATGGGGAACGTCTGCAAATTGTTAAATCACGCAAACTGCAGCGAGATGTCCATGATTTTTCCAACGGCCAAGTGTTCCTATGGCCACGCTATAATCAGAGGGAAGGACGGCAACAAACTAATGATATTGAAAGTGAGACGAGAGGTCGAGCTGAAAATATTGCATCTGTTTCTTTAAAAGACCTAGTAAACTCCGGTGAAGTCACCACGGCCAGCGTGATGAGTAGCTCATGTGCATCTACTGATGACAGCACTCCTCCACCCAATCAACAAGCGCTGACACACGTACGTGAGCCGGGAGCCAAACCCAAACTACAACAGTCTAACCTAGATTCTTTTTTACCCCTACCTGTACGCCAGCGGAGAGAATCGAGAGGGAGGTCGACGAGTCATGGAAGGCGGAAGAGGCATACATCAGGGGAATCAACGAACAAAAGGGGACGACGAATAGATTAAAGGACTTAGTGTTCAATTTATCAGACAGAACGCTAACCAGTATGGACTATCAGGTATTAAATAGAGGATTGAGCTTTATTCCTGCTCAAATCAGTGATGTATCTGTTTTGCTAACTGAACTACGTTTTTTTACCCGTAATATAGCGTTAGCTTTGTTTCATAAACCATCCAATATGAATAATGATGCTTCAAGTGAGGGGGTGGGTGCATTTGAATGCTACAGAAAGAAGAGTACCTTCTCACCTGTTTTACATCCTTATGTTGAATGCTTTCTTAAGGCTTGTGAAAATGATCTATATAAACACTATGATAGTCTTGAGCAAGGCTCTAAAATGCTTTTTCATAACATCTCTAAGGATGAAAGACTAGCAATGAATGCTTTGTTGAAAGATCAAGAAGTAATCATTAGACCAGCAGACAAGGGAGGGGGTATTGTTGTTCTTAACACAACTGATTATATTAAATATATGATTACACTTCTAAAAGATGACTCTACTTATAGAGAAATAGATAGGAAGACAGTTGATAAATTGGTATATGAAGTGCACCATGATTTGTATGACATGATGGTAAATAGGCAAATTAGTTATGACTTTTATTTATTTTTATTAATTGAACATCCGCTCATACCAAGCATCAAGGGGCTCCCTAAGATGCATAAGGGGATAACACCACCACCCCTTCGTCCTATTGTTGCAGGACATCAGTGGGTTACAGAGAATATGTCCATATTTGTTGAAAATAAGCTAAAACCTATAGTAAACAAAATCAATACTATTTTGAAAGATTCCTATCAATTGATTGATCACCTTAATAGCATACAGGGTAAGATCCTGGAGAAACATCTATTAGTCACATTAGATGTCAAGAGTCTTTTTACGGTGATACCCAATGCATATGGCTTGGAAGCCATAAGACATCTATTGAATGTTTTTGGCCTCTATAATAACAGTGAACAAATTCTACTTAATGCTCTACTAGAATTAGTACTTACAAGAAATGTCATGATGTTTAACAACGCATATTTTCTACAACAGTGGGGGGTAGCCATGGGCACCCCCTGCGCCAATTCATATGCTAATTTGGTGGTATATGAGTGGGAGACTACCAGTCTGTTTCCACACACAGAATTTAATAAAGTAATAGCATACTACAGATTTGTAGACGATATACTGATGATTTGGGATGGGACACCAGAACAACTTAAAGCTTTCATTACAGATCTAGAAAGGACTACAGATTTTATGAGATTTTCTTTAGAATACTCATATTCCAATGTTAACTTTCTAGACTTAAATATTACAAAATCAAAGGCAGGCAGGTTAGTCACATCCCTTCATCGAAAAGACTGTTGGAAGAACACATTATTAGCACATGATAGCATGCATCCTAGGTTTATTTTTTCAAATATAATCAAAGGACAGTTTAGTAGGATAAATAGGATCTGTCAAGACAAAGAGGAACGTAATATTGAATTTGATAAACTTGAATGTCTCCTCCTAGACAGAGGGTACAAACAGGCAAATATAGCATATGTAAAAGAAAGATTCATCAATGATCAACAGCTTAAACCTAGAGTAATGCATCACTATCATTATGGTCATGGACATCACAAATCTACAGAACAAAAGCAAGTAAGATGTATTATAAGTTACACAAGTGATAATAAGTATATCACTGATATAATTAGCAAAAATTGGTCGATTTTGACAGCTAGTGATGAAATAAGGAATCTAGTAGGAAGTAGAGCATCATTTACGTTTAAGAATATGTTAAATCTGAAAAGAATTTTATGTAATGAGAGGTTTTTTGACAATACCATTAGTAGTACCAATAGAGGCACTATTCCTTGTGGAGGATGTACATTCTGTAAATGGGTATCGACTGATAAGAAATTCTCCAGTCCTGAATT
The DNA here is from genome assembly GCF_019279795.1 of Protopterus annectens. Lineage (NCBI taxonomy): Eukaryota > Metazoa > Chordata > Ceratodontiformes > Protopteridae > Protopterus > Protopterus annectens. Next base: position 988,472,232 of record NC_056727.1, read on the forward strand.
GTTAAAGGAGATTATAATAAATTGTACAGCGAGCTGCAATGATACAAATGTTGTCTATCTAGCTACTTGTATGTCCTGCCCTGTTTTTTATGTGGGCATGACAACAAGGAGGCTCAGGGATAGGATACAAGAGCACCTATATGCAATAAAAAAGCAGGATCAAAAGAATGCATTGTTTAAACATGTTTCTGAATATCCGGACCACACCTTTGTCTTTAGAGTTTTACAAAAAAGGACACCTAATTTAAGAAAAGGCGATAACTTTAATGATTTAGAGAGTTTGGAGCTGAACTGGATATTCAGAACTAGAGCACATAAATACCCTGGCCTCAATAGCTATGTTAGTATCAGATCACAGCTAAAGAAAAGGAAATATTATTCATAAGTATCCTGCAACATATACATATATATTCTATCAGGAGCGCCTGTGCATTTGGTATGGCTATATAAATAGTTAGATGCATATTATATTTCATATGCTTTTCTACATATATATATTTATTTTACTTTATTCACATCTTATTTAGCTATATAAAGTTTGTTTTAATTTAAGATGTATGTTCATCCTATACTATATACACTTCTTTTTTGACCATTCGGTAGGTGATACCACACTTACAAACCATAGACATGATCTAGTGATTATGGGTGAGAATGTAATATTCTCCAATAGGTTATTCAATACAGTTTTTAAGTATGTGGTTGTTTTTTCAATACACATTTTGATATAAATTTTATCAGCTATTGCACTTTTTAGTTATTTTATATGTCTTCCTCTTTTAGGAATAATTATATATTTATTTTTAGTATTTCTTAAATTCTTAAATACTTAAAAGTTCTTTAATGAGTTTATATAGAATATATAGGCCTGTATAGAACATGAATTTTTTTTGAAAAGAATATCAGTAATAGGATGAGACACCTAATTGCATACTATGATATCTCTATAGCATACAAGTCTCTACCTAATATTGCTGCTCCCAACAGAGCAGTAATCATATTCATTTCATCTTACATCTTTATTCTGTTTTATTATATTTACTACTACCTGTCTATATATTATATAACACTTTGTACTGTTGGTTATCATGTACAAATTCTTGATTTACATACACATATTTATATTACATTTTCATATGTAACATTCTTAGTATTTCTGTATTAACTTTTTTTCTATATTCTAATATCTATGTTCAACAACAATTCTTTCTAGATGAGTATATACAGACATATTATTTAATGTAATGAAATATTATTGTGGTTTAATTGTGAGTGTAAAAAACAAGAAGGTGGATTGGTCTATAGCCTTTGTAAAGACGTGGATAGTATATTGAGATTATTTAGTTATTATAAGTATGTATGAAATGTACACTATATGCAACATTAGTTATTTGTATAATATATTTTTTAAGGTAATTCTTACATTTGCTTGAGATGAAATTTTACCATTCATGGTAGTTCTTTTACTAAATAATATCAGGAAATGAAAAACAAAATGCAAATTTTATGTGCTAAGCAAGTGTTTTTACTATGAATGTATGTCAATTGTATATATATATACCAGCACATCTTGGTTTGTTTTGCTTTGATCTAGGCAGATGTGCTGTAGCTGTAAGGAATATATCTTTTACCTTTAAGGAGTATCCTGACTTCAAGAACTTAATTGATTCATTTAGGATCAATTAACTAATTAAAGGATATGGTTGAATGATATATAAGTCAGCAGTATTTTAGAGTGTTTTAAACTTGTCTGAAGAAGCGTGCACTTGGCAGCACGCGAAAGCGCTCACATCCTGGATTTTTATATGAATTAAAGTTTTTGCATCAATCGTGGTGTTGGTCTACTTCTTCCTTACTACTATTGGTTTTTTGTGGCTGACCAACTTCAAGGGGAAGGTGCGTTCTTTATCTCAACTATATAATTGCAATAGATGTTGATACTGTAAATGTATACAGGTAAGCATATTATACATCCCTTGCATAAGAAAAAAAATGATATAAAGTGTATGGCACTTACACGGAATTTGGTTTATATGACTCTTTGCCAATGATGTGATGCATTTTATATAGGCAAAGCCAATCAGAAATTAAAAGAAAGAATAGGTGACCACCTGTCAGAAATACGAAGATCAATAGAGACTGACGCTTTGTTTAAACATATTAAGAATACAGATGAAAAGCACACTTTTAAGTTTGTAATACCAAGTGTTATTTATGAAGGAAGCAGAGGTGGAGACATAAGGAATAAAAACTGAAAAAGTGGAAAATAAGTGGATTATTAGATTTAGGACACAGAGACATCCAGGTTTAAATGCAACCTTTAGTATAAAAGCACTTGTAAAGGAATTAAGAAGTAAAGTAAATACCTCTTTAAATTTGTATTTATTTTAATTAAGTGATTACTAGTTGTGATCTTTTAATTGATTTGGTCATGTGGACTGTTTAATATATATATAAGGAGTGATTTTATTCATTGTGGTTATCTGCCTGATGTTGCTTTTTAGCGAAAGTGTAACTTGCAAAGTTTTATTAAAGTTATTTAGTATTGGTACTTGTGGTTCTGGATTGCTTTGTTGTTTTTACATTTGGCATCTTTTAGTTGTCAGCTTTGTCACTGTGACATGACTTTTTGCTTGTTTTATTTGATGTTTGATACATCCTAACATCAGTAATTTTCAGTTGACTGCCTGGATAATTGGGTTTATTTCCTTTTATGCACTTGTTTTCTGAGGACATGCAGCAGGTACTAATTGAGGCAAGAAAGTCTTCTACTAGAAAATCCCTGGCCCCTACTCAGCATGGTTTCAGGCCTAATCATAGCACTTCTAATACCCTTCTATCCTTCATTCACTTTGCTGCTGAAGCCAGGGACAAAAATCTTCACTTATCTTGCCTCTTCCTCGACCTCTCTAAAGCTTTCAATACTGTCTTTCATTCTAAGCTACTTGCCAAACTTACTGACCTTAACTTCTCCTCCTCTACTATTCACTTCTCGAGCTCTCTCTCAAACAGACTCCAGTCTGTTAGATGGTAGTCCACCTGTTCCCCTTCCTACCTGTCCAGACTGGTGTCCCTCAATGGTCAATCCTTGGCCTTCTTTCTGTCACACAAAACACTTTCTCATGTGTGAAAAATGGATAACAGAACACCAACTTATACTTAGCCCAAAAAGAAAAAAGACTAAGCTCCTCCTTTTCCTTCTCAACTCCCTTTCCCACCATAAGTCCACCTTTACCATTACTTCTCTCAATAACACCCCGATCAAAGCAGATCTTCACACCAAACTCCTCGGTACTGTAATTGATAACCAGGTAAAATTCGACAGCGATATACAACACTGTATTAAAAAAAAAAAAAATTGTGTCTTCTCTTTAGAAATAAAAAAATCCCAGCTCCCAATTCCAAACCCGCTCTAGCTCAAGCCTTCCTCCTCCCTTGCCTTCTCTACACCTCTCCTATCCTTACCCATCTCCAGTCATCCCTACTAATCAAACTTGAACAAATCTATAACAATATAACCAGATTCGCCTGTAGCCAACCAAACAGATCACATCATTGTTTTGCCCTGAATTCCCCCATCTCCTGCTTCTTTTCCAGCTGCAGCACGTGCACTTCCTATTAAATAAACCTTTAAACTGCCCCTCTCTCTCTTCCATAGTATCCCCTTATATCCCAGCTCGCTCACTTTGTAGCTTTGACCAGAACTTTGTAGATATCTATAAACCAAATAAAAATATTGGCAAACTCATACAGAAATTCAGTGTCCCAAGCTTGGAATAGGCTACCCCCTAACATTTGTAGTATTAATAGCACCATCTGCTTCAAAACTGAAGTCAAAACTTACTTCCTGAACTCAGGATCCTGCCCTTGCCATAATCCTCCATGATTCCACTCCAGCTTACTTCCCCCTCACTTCCACTTTTCAGAACCTGTTTCAATCTGTCAAAAATTCAATATTCGTATTATGCTTCAATGTAAAGAATATGTTCATACTGTTCTGCTTCCTCACATTGTACATTTTATTTTATTGAGTTGAACATTTTTTTTGTATATGTTGTAACCTTTATTTTCAGTACTTTCCTTTGGATTTGTACTTCTGCTTTCAGCCATATTTTTCTTCACTGGAAGTATATTTTATGTTGCTTTGTTATTTCTCTTTAGCTCATTTTTTTTCTCTACATTGCATTGTTAATGTTTATATTCTTTGGTTATACATTTTCTAGTATGTAATCTCATGTTAATTTTTCGATTCTCAGCTAGAGCGTCGCGTGGAGACATGCGTGAATGGACGTACCTTCGTTGAAGGTTGTGCGTCAGGGCTGGTAACTCAGCATGTAAAAATCAACTACCAATCATTAGTGGACAGGAGTTCCGCTGTGGCGACCCCTAACCGGGAAAAGCCGAAAGATAAAACAAAAATCGCATGTTAATTCTGCATTCTGGAGATTTTCTCCTCATGTCTCCACTGAAAACGGGTCATATGGCTCAGTTGGACTAACCCGTTTAACAAATGGCAAATAAAATAATAAATAAATATATTAGCAAATAGAAAAGTTTTTTTTAGTTAGTGCCAACAACATAAACAGCACGCATTCAGGACTAGTTGTTATCTGGTTTTACAATACTTTTGAGTTACTATCCAGTCGCCTTTGTTATAACTCAGAGTTCATTTATCAGCCATTTCAGCATGTCTGCCCATGGATCATAGGTTCATAGGTAGGTATGAGGCTATCGGCCCTAGGGCCCATACAAGCCTAGCCAAAAAATGTACCCTGGCTTTCGCCACCCAAGAAAATTATTTTCCTGTGCCCCTGTCGAGCAGAGCCACAGAAGTGATCCCTGGGGTGAATTTCCCATTTCACATCCAATCATCAAGATTTTTCTTGAAGAGTGCTAATGAGGAGCTCTGTTTGACAAAGATAGGTAGTCTGTTCCAGAGTATGGGAAGTCTCTGGGACAGGAATGTATCCCTCCAGCATGTTCTGTTTATTGTGGTGACAAGGTTAAGGTCCCTAGAGCGTGTAGCTCGGAGGGATTGGGATTTCTTTAAGTGGAGCATGTCCAACAGCTCTGGGTTTGACATAGCTTTGTATGTTAGGCAGAGATCGCCCCTGAGTAGGCGATATGCGATGGAGTAAAGCAGTAGTTTTTTGAGACGGTCCGCATAGGGCATCTGTTTGAGGCCAGTAATCCTCTATGTGAGGTATTTCTGTGGTCTTTCCAGTTGTTGTAGATGTCTTGTGAGGTACATACCAAAAGAGGCATTGTACTCTATAATGGGTCTAATGAGTGATGAGTAGAGGGGAACAATGACCTCTTTTTTTCTGGATGAGAGTCCTTTTGTGATGAGATGAGCCACGTAGAAGGATTTCCTGACCACTATGGCAATGTGATTATCAAAGGAGAGACTACTGTCCACCTGTGTCCCAAGGTCTCTTATCACATTTTCGGCATTAATGTGGTAGTTCATGGGTACAGAGTTTTTACCAAAGGGGATGACAATACACTATTTGGCATTGAGATTCAGGCCATGGCTTTGACAGGTATCTGTCTCAGTGAGGCCCTTTTGTAGTTTATCCACATCGTTAGGAGTTTCAATTATGGCTCCTAGTTTGCAGTCATCTGCAAACTTTGTTAGCCAAAGACCTTATGTGTTGGCCTGCACTTCAGAGAAGTAGAGACCAAACAGGAGAGGACACAGGACTGAACCCTGTGGTACTCCACTTGTCACTGGTCTGATGTCGGATTTGGAATCCGCTACTTTCACAGTGTGGGTTCTGTCCGTGAGCCAGTTGGCAACCCATCTTGTGACATAGGGATTTATACCTAGTTTAGTGAGCTTATCTATAATTCCAGAGTTGGGGGATGGTGTCGAAAGCCTTGGCGAGATCTAGAGAAGCTGTGTGAACCATTTTACCCTCATCTATGGCTTTGGTGACTGCTTCAAAGAAGTCAATCAGGTTTAGGAGACATGATCTGCCTTTTACAAATCCAAACTGAGTAGGGTCCAGAGTTTGGAGATTACCAATGTTTTTGTTTATGAGTTCCACGATGATACGATGTGATAGTGTTCAATCTCGCCGTTTGTTCTTACACATGGGTTCGGAGCCGATCCTCGGCTCCGTGCCGGCCGCTTGCAAGCTCTGCATCGAGAAGAAGCTCGAGACAATCTAATACCCACAATCCCCCTCTGCCTTTACCTCAGATCTAGTTTGCCGCTGCTGCGTTCGCATCGCTGGGAGCTAGCTCGAGCATCTAAAGTTAAGATATAACTTTTTTGTTATATTTTATTGGATATTTTTGTTCTTTGATAAGGATAACTTGATATACTGAGTGTTTGTGTGTTGAGTGGGTTAAATTCTCGGTACCGTTAATCTTATTAATCGGTTAGAGTTTTCGGGCCTACCAACCCTTCTTAGATTTAAACCGGATTCGACATTTAAATCGGATTTGACACTAATTTTTCGGATTTGACTATAATACTGGACTTGTCTTTTCTTGTATAATGTCTGATAAGGTAAAATCAGGATTTAAGCGTTGTCAGTGTGGCCAGAAAATGTCAGTGACTGACAACCATAGTTCCTCGTCTACTGCCTTGGCCCTCTCCACTTGCAAGAGGACTGTTCTATCTGTCACTCTTTTAGTGGGAGGGTCATGACAGATAGGCGCAGGAAACTCATGGACAGAGGTTTATTAAAACCTTCTTTTCAGGAGGCTCTGGATGCTTCTGACCAGGCATCAAAATCCTCTAAGGAATCGAAGACGTCGGAGCCCAAGTCATCGGCTCCGAGCTCTTCAGCAAAAGTTAGATCACCGGTTCCACAGACTTCGGGGCCGAGTGTTCAACTGGTATCGGTTCCTGAGCCTCGAGTCTTGGAACCGGTGATGGAGCTCCCTCCTTCCACCTTATTGAGGTCGGCTCCGTCTTGGTTCCTTCGACCCGTTCTTCTTCCAAACTCTCCGATATCGATGTGGATCGTGTGGTGCAGAAGTTATTGGAGCATTCGGCCCTGTCCAAACTTATTTCGGTTTCCACCCAGTTGGTGTCGAAACTTGAAGGCCTCCCAGTGTCTCCATCCATTCCTCCTCCGAGACCTGTTCAGTCTTTGGAGCCGGAAGAGGCTGATCTTCTGATTGTGGAGCCCTCGGGTCCAGAACCGTCTTTTTCTCGGTCTGTTCCTCTCACCTCGACTCCGTCGGACCCGATACCGGAGTCTCGGAGCCGACGATCTGTCCTTGGTTCCGGGGCCGAGAGTCGAACCGACGTTTTGGTTCCGACTCTTCCCCTTGGGGCCTCGGCGCGGATCGATTCGGCTCCGTCCTCGGGCTCGATGCCTTCGGTGCCTGTTTCGGGGATTCTTCCCATTTCTTCGGAACCGGGGGATTCTTCGATGTGGGACCCGGGGGCGTTCGACCTAATGAGGAAGGTGTTGTCTACCCAGACAACCACATCAGTGGAAGCAACCTCTCCTCCCCATAAAGGGCCGTTATCCTCCTCTGCACCCACGGCCACATCCAAGCGTCGGGCACCAGTGTCTCAGCCACCCCTGGAGGGTGCCCCCTCTTCCTCGGAGGCTTCTTCGGATGCTCCCCACGAAGAAGTCCCTAGGAAAAGATTGTGTAAGAGGAGACACTTGGATTCTCCACAAGAATCCTTGACATCTGATACTGACTTAGATGAGTCAGAAGGGTCCCCTAAGTCACCTTCAGAAGATGTCTCTTTTTCGGACATATTGGAGATCCTGAAACAGAGAGGTGACTGGCAGTCCCTTCCCCCTTCTGAGGAGGAGTCAGTTTTGCTGAAGGCATTTGGTGCTCGCCCTTCTTCCTCCTGGGTCACTCCGCCCTTCGACGAATTAATGGAACTAATAGCTCGAAGGGCGTGGGAGGCTCCTGACACAGTGGAACCAGTCCCAAGGAAACCCAATAAATACATCACGGCACCTCAGGACAAGACCTACTTAACAAAAGGAGTTCCAGTGGACGCTATGGTGGTGGCAGCGGCCACGAAAAAGGAGATGTCGGAGTCTTCCTCATCTGTCCATCCCCCTAATAAAGATTCTAGGACGATGGATAGGTACGGGAAGCGCATTTTTAGTTCAGCGGCTTTTTCCATGCGATCCCTGAACTATTTGACCCATTTTACACGTCTACAGAGGGATCTAGTCAAAGAGTTGGGAGATACCCTCCAGGGTACTACAGATGCTGCTGTCTCAGAGAAAGTGACAGCGCAACTTAATACCCTTACATCCATTGTGAACTCGTCCATGAGGCTGATTTCCTCGCAGCGAAGGTTCGAGTAGGGCAGCAGCTTCAGCGATTGCTCTTCGCAGACAATCCTGGATGCGCTTATGTTCCTTTGCGGAAGCCTTCAAGTCTTCACTAACGCCCCATTTGACGGTGCCACTCTCTTTGGCCCCAAAGTAAAGGAGACCCTTACCCGGTGTGAACAGGAGGGAAAGACTCTGTCTGCTGTCGGAGTCCGTTTTTCCACCCCAACCAGACCGTACCCCAAAGGGCAGCGTGGTGGAAAAATGTGGTTTCGAAAACCCCAAGGATCTTTCCCAGGCACACAGGGAGATGCCCCCTCTAGAGGCAGAGGAGGGGCAGAGGTGGAAGACGCCGCCCTGGCGGCAGAGGTCCGCAACATCAAGGTGACAGGGATACACTCCCTGGTAAACCTTTCCAGCACTCCTGAGAGGAGGCCCGACTGTCCTGCTCTGGAGGCAGTCGGGGTCGCTTAGCTTTATACCCTCAGGCCTGGCAAAATATAACTACAGACAAGTGGGTAAAAAGCGTGGTTACCAGAGGTTACAACATACCCTTTCTATCCCATCCCATCCCAAAGAAAAGACTCCCAGATGTACCGCCCCATCTGCGAGAGCCAGCAGCTATAGAAATTTCAAAGCTGCTAGAAAAAAGAGTCATCCAACCAGTCCCAGCGGACCAGCAAGGATTCGGGACTTACTCAAGGTTCTTTTTAGTTCCAAAGAAAACAGGGGACTGGAGGCCCATCCTGGACCTAAGCTACCTCAATACCTTCGTCAGGAAAGAAAAGTTCCGAATGGTCACGCTTCAATCGATCCTTCCATTCTTACAGAAGGACGACTGGATGTGCTCAATAGATCTAGAAGATGCATACTACCACATCAAAATGGCCAGGGCATCCAGAGATCATTTGCGCTTCGGCTGGGGCCAGTCACTTTCAATTTCGAGCCCTGCCCTTTGGTCTGACCTGAGCCCCAGGGTCTTCACCAAATGCATGGCAGTGGTAGCGTCTCACTTGAGACGCCAAGGATTCCAGGTGTTTCCGTATCTGGACGACTGGCTCCTTTCTGCCACCACCCAGCGTCAACTATTACAGGCCAGAGACTTTACTCTTCAACTGTGTGTTCACCTAGGAATTTCCGTAAACTTGGAAAATCCTTGCTTCAGCCATCACAAAGTATCTTGTTCATAGGAGCAGAATTAAACACACGTCAGTTAATTCTAAGACTTCCCCCAGAAAGGATACTATCACTTCAGACTCACATACGTCTTCTGCTTTTGTCAAGGAAATCTCCAGCAAAACTGGTACTGAAGGTTTTGGGACTCATGTCAGCCTCTCTTATTGCAATACCCTTGGGAAGGCTGCACATGAGAGTCCTACAATGGCTACTGTTTGCACAATGGTCGTTTCAACAACTACCTCTAACACACGAGATTCTTATAACGAAAACATGCAAAACACATCTAAACTGGTGGCTTCAAACGTGCAACCTTTCCAAGGGGAGACCATTTGTGCTACCCACGCCTACAGTTACGGTGACCACGGACGCTTTCCTGATAGGGTGGGGGGGGCATCTTTCAGGGACAGACAGTCCAAGGCGAATGGACCAATTTGGAGTACAATCTGCACATCAATGTTCTAGAGTTGAGGGCAGTGTTTCTAGCGTTGCAACACTTTGCTCCCCTTCTTCCTCTGGGAACTATTGCAGTTCAGACGGACAACATGTCAGTAGTCTGGTACATAAACAAGCAAGGGGGAACCAAGTCCTATCAGCTATGCAGAGAGGCCATGAGAATCTGGCAGTGGGCAGAGTCCACGGGTCGCTTTCTAATAGCAACGCACATCCCGGGGTCATCCAACGTCATAGCCGACAGGCTGAGCAGAGCAATTCTGTTACCGCACGAGTGGTCCCTAAAACAGTCAGTGGCGAAAAGGATTTTTCGCGTGGGGCCAGCCTTCCTGCGATCTGTTTGCGTCTCCAATGAACGCCAAATGCAGGAGCTACTTTGCCCTATTACCCCCACCAGGGGAAGTCCCCAGGGACGCACTGATTCACGATTGGCCCCCGGGACTCCTGTACGCATTTCCTCCATTCCCCCTGATATCAAAGTTTCTCCAGAAAGCCAGAAACCTACACAGGACAATAATCCTCATTGCCCCATTCTGGCCTCGTCAAATTTGGTTCCCCTTCCTGAAGACGCACTGCATTCGGGGACCCTGGATTCTGGACCCAGAGCCAGATCTATTGACTCACTCGTCAGGGGCTCCCCATCCCGCGCTCCGGTCCCTCCATCTAGCAGCTTGGTTGCTCCAATTCCCAACTTAGCCAGGTCTGATCTTCTTTCGCCAGCAGTTCGGAATATATTGGTGGCTTCTCATAAAGCTTCCACTACTAAAACATATTCTAGTAAATGGAAGCGATTTGTATGCTGGGCGAATACACAGCAAGTGGATCCTTTTATAGCTCCCTTGAATAAAATATTAGAGTTTTTAACAGACTTATTCCATCAGGGTGCTTCTCCTGCTACACTAAGAGTTCAATTGGCTGCCATTTCAAATTTCCATGTGGAAGAATGTGGGGCTCCTGTTATGGCCCACAGACTTTGTAAAGCCTTTTAAAAGGGTTTTCATATTAGACCACCAGTCAGATCTCCTACGTCACCTTGGAGTCTAAACTTGTTGTTATCTAAATTAATGTTGCCCCTTGAACCAGCCTCCTCTTGCCCATTAAAATTTTTGTCCTGGAAGACCCTCTTTTTGGTAGCCATTACTTCCGCTAGGCGAGTATCTGAACTTCAGGCTCTCTCAATCAAGCACCCTTATTTGATCTTTCACTCTGACAGAGTTTCTCTTGAACTAATTCATCCTTCCTCCCTAAAGTGTGTTCTATTAACAATATTAATCAGTCCATTGAATTACCCACCTTCTTCAAAAATCACTCCAACAAAATGGAGTATATGTTGCACAAATTAGATGTTCACAGACAACTAAGATTTTACTTGGATAGAACAAAAGATCACAGAAAAACTGATCAACTTTTTGTGGCCTTTGCTGATAGCAGGAAAGGACTAGCGGTTACCAAAAGAACTCTTTCTAAGTGGTTAACGGATTGTATAATCTATGTCTATGATTCCTCAAACCTAACTCTCTTACACAAACCCAAAGGACATTCCACAAGGTCAGTGTCTACATCTCTGGCTCATGCAGCCCGCCTACCACTAGACGCTATTTGTGCGGCTGCTACTTGGTCTAAGCCACATACATTCATTTCTCATTATAAGGTAGACAAGGCTTCTAGGGACAGGGCAACCTTTGGTTCCACTGTGCTCAAGAACGTCCTTCCGTGAGTTCCTCAGGAACAAGGAGCTAGGGACGCTACCCATGTGTAAGAACAAACGGTGAGATTGAACACTATCACATATAGAAGTTATGTCCTTACCATAACGTTCCATGTGGAGTGTTCATCTACTTTGTTCTTACATCCCCACCTCCCGCCCTTAAGAAGAACGTTCTTTTGATGCCTGGCCGGGAGCATTCTGCTTCTGCTTTGCAGATGTTGTGTACATAGTTGGCATATATATATATGTCTATGTGTCTTTTTATATATAGTTATATATAGACTCTTAGTTCTGTGCATATGTGATGTAAGCATGAATGTGCTCTCTCTAGAGACTGGTTTGCTTGCAAACTAGATCTGAGGTAAAGGCAGAGGGGGATTGTGGGTATTAGATTGTCTCGAGCTTCTTCTCGATGCAGAGCTTGCAAGCGGCCGGCACGGAGCCGAGGATCGGCTCCGAACCCATGTGTAAGAACAAAGGCAAGATGAACACTCCACATGGAACGTTATGGTAAGGACATAACTTCTATTTCCATGGCCTTGCAGGCCAGGCTCATGAGGCTAATGGGGCGGTAGTTCCCAGGGTCCGTCATGGCTCCCCCTTTGTGGAGTGGGATAACTGTCGCTGTGTGCCATTCAGTGGGTACAAAGCCTGAGGTGAGGCTATGATTGAACATGGTACTTAGGTAGGGTGCCAGTTCATTCTGTAGTCCATGTAGAACGCAGCCTGGGATATTGTCAGGTCCCATGGATGCTGTGTTCTTGGCTTTGGAGTGTGTGTTTTTTACCTGTGCAGCCGTGATTATAGGAACTTTGCATTCTTCCGGTATAGAGATGGGCCCTCTAGGGGGTGAGAGGGGGGTAAAGTTAGCACTGAACCTATCTGCTAGGATGTTGGCAATATCAGTTTGTTCTGTATATTTAGTGCCATTATGCTGTAACTCAGAGCAGATCTGAGTGTTCCCATTTAGATTCTTGACATAGCTATAGAATGCTTTGTGGTTGTCTTTAGAGTCAGTGGCAATTTTGTTTTCGTAACTAGCTTTGGAGGATTTTATGAGGGATCTCAGCTTCTTACTGAGGTTGACCAGGGAGTTCCTCCAGTCATGGGATTTTACTCTTTTTTGCAACAGCTTCTTTCTTCTGTTGTAGAGTTTGTTTATGGCAGAGGACCACCAAATTGGCTTCCTTTTTTTGGAGGATAACATCTTGGTTCTATTAGGGATAGCATGATCCATGCACTCGTGTAAGTGCTTATAAAGTGCATTTGTGTAGCATTCGGCAGTTATAGCTGTATTGTCCGTCTGCATGGGTGTCATGAAGTTTGCCATTTCTGTCTTAAGAAGTGTGAAGTTGGCTTTTGAGAAGTTTTTTTACGATGGTTTCCCTAATTGGGGCTGGGGGTGGGATGTGGATGTCTAGGCTGATTAGCTTGTGGTCGGATCTGACCAATGAGGAATTGACCTCTGCTGTGGAACACTGGTTTCCCATGTTGGTAATGACCAGGTCTAGGATATTGCTGGGGGTGTGAATAAGTTGATCCAAGGCGTTGGAAATTATGAATTCTAGAAAACGTTGAGCAAAAGAGTTGGTACATGAGTAGTTTTCCCAGTTAATGGTGGGGTAGTTGAAATCGCCCATTATTAGGGTGTTGGGTTGTACCCTAATACTTTCCAGTGTATCAAGAAATGAGGAGTGTGAATCCTGGGGCATGGTGGGGGGTCTGTAGCAAGCTACAATTTGGATTGCAGTCTTGCCCAGAGTTAGTTGCACTTGGATAATCTCGGATGCATTATGCTGTGCAACTAGCCTGGAGGTGTGGATATCCTTAATGAATATGGACACGCCTCCGCCTTTAGTGCTTCTTTCTGGGTTAGGTGGCCGAAAGGTGTAGTATGAATTGAAGCCTGGTAATACAGGGGTGCTCTTTGGAGCTTTGAACCAGGTCTCTGTCACTGCACAGATGTCAGTGTTCTCCATTTTAAGGAGTGCCTCGAGTGAGTGCATTTTGAGGGTTAGACTTCTAGCATTGAGTAGCATTACCCTCAGATTTTGCTTGTTTGTACCTGTTACGGTGGTGAATTTGTCATTTGAACCTTGCCTAAAAAAGGCACTATAGGGGTGGCAAGAGCCTTAGCCAGTATCCGGAATCCTAAGGGCGACAGGTGCAGGCCATCTCTGGCAAAGCATCGTGGACTGTCGATCATGTCGTCCCAGGCAGACAAATACTGGATCCCCTTAGAATGACACCAGATGCTTAGCCAATTGTTGAAGTCAATCATTTTGTCCTTGTACTGTGGTATTATTCTGGGTGATGGCAGGATGCTACTCAGGGTTAGGGTCATACCTGCCTGGGATACAAGATCGGAGAGCTCCTCCATGTCTCTTTTCATGTAGTCCAGGGAGGTACATCTCATGTCATTCACACCAACATGGACAATGACAGTGTCATATTTGTACTTATTGTGGAGTGACCTGAGTGCATGCGTTATGTGGCGGATCCTGGCACCTGACAGGCAGCTGACAGTAACTTTCTCCTTGTTTAGTCTAGTGAGTGGAACATCAGTGTGCCTGACTATAGAGTCACCTATGACTATAGTGTTGGGTACGTTGTTATGCCTTATGGGCTGTGGTTGAGTGGCACACTGAGTTTGTGGGCTATGTGTCATTTGGGTTGTGTTGGGGGGGTGGAGTTTGCTTGCGTTTATGCTTTGGATGTCCCTGATGCTTGGGCAGGTTTTTATTGAGAGCCTCCGAATGTAGGTGTGTGTTTTGTGTTTCTATGTGTGTGTTTTGGTGGTGTAGGTTTTGAGGGACTATGTGATGAGTGTGGTGTGGTGCAAGTGTTTACTTTCTCCTCTTGACTGTCTAGTCCAGTCTTGGGTGAAGAGAGCTTTACTTCCAGTTTGGCTATATAAATGCATCTTTCACAGGTTGTAGTGTTGGGTGGTAGGAGGAGAGAGTTGTCTGTGTACATGAGGCAATTGCCGCATTGCCCCAATATGCCCAGATTCATCAGGTAGACAGGAGAAATCAGTGGGAGCTGACCCTTAGACATGCCTGGATAAGTGCTTATTTATTAAGTACTAAAAACTGCTTTCCACTAGACAAGTGAGGAAAGTTGAGTGCTGTAGTAATTTGCAGCTTATGTAGTGCTTACAATGAGTTCTGAACAAGTGCTGAGTTCAAATAAACAGATTTGAGTGCTGAAACTAGAAAACTGGCTAGTTATAAGAAAAAAAAACTAAGCTAGAAGGCTTCCCTCCAACACAGAAGGGCTTGGGGGCTTAGAAGCCTACAAACAGTCTATACCACTTAACAGGAAAGGCAGGAAACAAGCTTAAATTTATTTTTTTTTTTTTTCTGTTTCCCAGATGCTCTCTTTGTACACAGTAGCAGTGTCTGAATTCAGAATATGATCTCTCTGCACTCAGGTTAGTGGGCAAATGAGATGGGCCCAGAAGGAGTATCCAAACACAAATTTACAAGAGGGGCGGGCAGTTTCAAGGCCACTAAGATTAACACCAAAACAAAAACAGGGAGGGTGGCTGGGACTAACTGAAGAGCAGAGTCAAAAGTTCCAGTTCAGTTAATATTCCTGCAACACAGTTAAATCAATTTAAATACTGTATTATTTGAAAAAAGTGCAGATAAAGGTACTTAAATTCTCTTATACGTCCAGTTGAATACAGCTAGATCTTAGCCGGCCAAAGCTGAGGTTTTTAAGTAGAAAATATTTCAAACTGTACCACTTAAATAGGCAAGGACAGGAAATCAAAGAATGTGGCTACCCCCACATCTGCAATTACAACAATAATAAAATTCAAGCAAGCACTGACTGAAGAGCAGAGTCAAAACTTCCAGTTCAGTTAATATTCCTGCAACACAGTTAAATCAATTTAAATACTGTATTATTTGAAAAAAAGTGCAGATAAAGGTACTTAAATTCTCTTATACGTCCAGTTGAATACAGCTAGATCTTAGCCGGCCAAAGCTGAGGTTTTTAAGTAGAAAATATTTCAAACTGTACCACTTAAATAGGCAAGGACAGGAAATCAAAGAATGTGGCTACCCCACACCTGCAATTACAACAATAATAAAATTCAAGCAAGCACTGACTGAAGAGCAGAGTCAAAACTTCCAGTTCAGTTAATATTCCTGCAACACAGTTAAATCAATTTAAATACTGTATTATTTGAAAAAAAGTGCAGATAAAGGTACTTAAATTCTCTTATACGTCCAGTTGAATACAGCTAGATCTTAGCCGGCCAAAGCTGAGGTTTTTAAGTAGAAAATATTTCAAACTGTACCACTTAAATAGGCAAGGACAGGAAATCAAAGAATGTGGCTACCCCCACACCTGCAATTACAACAGTAATAAAATTCAAGCAAGCACTGACTGAAGAGCAGAGTCAAAACTTCCAGTTCAGTTAATATTCATGCAACACAGTTAAATCAATTTAAATACTGTATTATTTGAAAAAAGTGCAGATACAGGTACTTAAATTCTCTTATACGTCCAGTTGAATACAGCTAGATCTTAGCCGGCCAAAGCTGAGGTTTTTAAGCAGAAAATATTTCAAACTGTTTCCACTTAAATAGGCAAGGACAGGAAATCAAAGAATGTGGCTACCCCCACACCTGCAATTACAACAGTAATAAAATTCAAGCAAGCACTGACTGAAGAGCAGAGTCAAAACTTCCAGTTCAGTTAATATTCATGCAACACAGTTAAATCAATTTAAATACTGTATTATTTGAAAAAAAGTGCAGATAAAGGTAGTTAAATTCTCTTATATGTCCAGTTGAATACAGCTAGATCTTAGCCAGCAAAAGCTGAGGTTTTTAAGCAGAAAATATTTAAAACTGTACCACTTAAATAGCCAAGGACAGGAAATCAAAGAATGTGGCTACCCCCACATCTGCAATTACAACAATAATAAAATTCAAGCAAGCACTGACTGAAGAGCAGAGTCAAAACTTCTAGTTCAGTTAATATTCCTGCAACACAGTTAAATCAATTTAAATACTGTATTATTTGAAAAAAAGTGCAGATAAAGGTACTTAAATTCTCTTATACGTCCAGTTGAATACAGCTAGATCTTAGCCGGCCAAAGCTGAGGTTTTTAAGCAGAAAATATTTCAGACTGTACCACTTAAATAGGCAAGGACAGGAAATCAAAGAATGTGGCTACCCCCACACCTTCAATTACAACAATAATAAAATTCAAGCAAGCACTGACTGAAGAGCAGAGTCAGAAGTTTCCGTTCAGTTAATATTCCTGCAACACAGTTAAATCAATTTAAATACTGTATTATTTGAAAAAAAGTGCAGATAAAGGTACTTAAATTCTCTTATACGTCCAGTTGAATACAGCTAGATCTTAGCCGGCCAAAGCTGAGGTTTTTAAGTAGAAAATATTTCAAACTGTACCACTTAAATAGGCAAGGACAGGAAATCAAAAATGTGGCTACCCCCACACCTGCAATTACAACAGTAATAAAATTCAAGCAAGCACTGACTGAAGAGCAGAGTCAAAACTTCCAGTTCAGTTAATATTCATGCAACACAGTTAAATCAATTTAAATACTGTATTATTTGAAAAAAAGTGCAGATAAAGGTACTTAAATTCTCTTATACGTCCAGTTGAATACAGCTAGATCTTAGCCGGCAAAAGCTGAGGATTTTAAGCAGAAAATATTTCAAACTGTTCCACTTAAATAATCAAGGACAGGAAATCAAAGAATGTAGCTACCCCCACACCTGCAATTCCTAACAAATAATAAAATTCAAGCAAGCACTGACTGAAGAGCAGAGTCAAAACTTCCAGTTCAGTTAATATTCCTGCAACACAGTTAAATGAATTTAAATACTGTATTATTTGAAAAAAGTGCAGATAAAGGTACTTAAATTATCTTATACTTCCAGTTGAATACAGCTAGATCTTAGCCTGCCAAAGCTGAGGTTTTAAGCAGAAAATATTTCAAACTGTACCACTTAAATAGGCAAGGACAGGAAATCAAAGAATGTGGCTACCCCCACACCTGCAATTACAACAATAATAAAATTCAAGCAAGCACTGACTGAAGAGCAGAGTCAAAAGTTCCAGTTCAGTTAATATTCCTGCAACACAGTTAAATCAATTTAAATACTGTATTATTTGAAAAAAGTGCAGATAAAGGTACTTACATTCTCTTATACGTCCAGTTGAATGCAGCTAGATCTTAGCCGGCCAGTGCTGAGGTTTTTAAGATCCTCCTCTTTCATTGCAGTCTCATGTCAAAATGTTCTTGAAAGGGGTTTTGCATAAGAGTCCTCTTAGAAAACTGGTGGCTCCTCCTTGGGATCTTAATTTTGTGTTAGAGAAACATATATACTTGCCCCATTTGAACCTACTAATCTGGCTGACTTTTGAGTTCTTGATATGGAAAACAGTTTTACTGACTTCTCTGACCTCTGCAAGAAGGGTGTCTGAGTTGCAAGCTCTTATGGTGAGTCAACCTATCTCATTTTCCACAGAGATATAATTTCTTTTTTCCCCCCAAAATCTCTTTATTTGTATTTTCAGACATTAACAGTGATGCATCCAAACAAACACAAAACAAACAGTACATACAAAAAGGAAACACTCAAAAAACTAATAACACAAGAAGTATATGTACACTAGAAGTCACTACATCATCAAATGGTGTATAAAAGATTTTTAACAACTCTTAAGAAAGTGAGGGATAGTATAAGGGACATATTTTATGAAGAAGATAAATATAGAAATTCAGCCAGTTATTATACTTAATGTAATTAGGGAATACAATTAGATATATAAAGAGGAAAAAAGGGAAAGACGAGAAAAAAAGAAACACTAAAAACTGGTTATAATGCAGTTATTACTTAGTATACATTTGTCTTATGTCAGTGTACAGACTATCTTTCTTTAAGAATTACATCTAGTAAGTAACCCCAATATTTCTGATAATAGTGTTTCTTTTTTGTTTTTGTATAAACTAGTTTGTGAGATGAGATATATTTAATAGCAAGGTTGCTAAAGCTTTCCCATGTAATTGGAGATGTGACATTCCAATTTTTAGTGATATAAAATTTAATAAGGGCACACATCGTGATAAGGACATTTTTTTTATTTTTGGAAGTTGAGTCATGTTAATGTGCATTATAGGTGTCTCCCATGACAGGGTTAATTTTTCATATCCCATCTTCTCTAACCTAGCTCTTAAAGAGCACCATAGGTTGTGTACCTTGCTACATTTCCAAATGACATGGAGAATATCAGCAGTTTGGTTTGGGCAGTGAGGACATATAGGCGAGAAGTTGGAGATGAACTTATTTAGTTTTGATGGGGTATAGTATACATTGTTATTATCATTATGTATGTATATAGCAGCTTTTTAAAAGGAATGAATTTTATCGTATTCTCAATGGCCAGTCTCTTATTTTCTTCTGTCAGAGATTGTTTTTTTTTCTTGCCAATAGTTTGAAAATAATAGAGAATTCTGGTGTTTTATGTTCGTTACAAGTTTATATGTCCTAGAAGTTGTTTTCCCTTTCATGTCGAGGTTTTCTAGTATTAGTTTTACTAAGTTAATGTCCTGCAAGTCGACTTGTGTTTGTGAAAATTTAGCATTTATGAGATAATGGATTTGGGTAAGAATAACAGTATATTTCTTAGTAAGATTTTGTTCTAGACTTATTTGTTGTGTATTGGATTCTCTCCATTGGTATATTTCCCATACTGTGAGATCTATTATCAGTGGGTAGTTTGTTATATTTAAGGTTTATTGTTTATTAGTAGGTTGAGATTTAGGTGGAGTGGTTGTATAAAGGCAAGATAATCTAATAATTGCAATGATTTAAATAATTTCTGTGTAGTACGAATCATGTGTTTAATTAGTGGGTGTATATTCTTCGTGAGCATGCCATTTTGATTTAAGTTTAAAAGTAGTATGGATTTGCTGTTATACCCAAGGGATTTCAGTTGTTCAGACCTGATTTTGGTTCATTGGGGTGTCCAGGTATTTACATACGGGTCATGGCTTATTATCTGTATTAGTCTGTAAGCAGTAATTATACTATAATATAGTTTGAAATCAGGTAACCCCAATCTCCCTTTATCTTTGGTAAGTGCAAGTTTGTCATATTTAATTCTAGTGGATTTGGGGTACCATAAGAATCTTGATATAGCTTTTTCTATATCAAGGAAGAATTTATGGGGGATATTTGAAAAAGGAGCATTTAGTTGAAAGAGTATTCTCAGTAAAAAGTTCATCTTAGCAACACTAGCTTTTGAGAGTAATGACATATTAATATTCTTCCACCTATTTATATCACTTTCAATAATGGTTCATGTGCGCAATAGGTTATTCATTATCATATCCTTAAAGTCAGGAGTAAATATTATTCCTAGGTATTTTATCTGGTAACTTATCTTGACCTCACTCATGGGAAAGTAAAATTCTTATGACCTATGCGATTCATGGGAAATATGTGGGATTTGTTTAGATTTAAATTATAGTTAGAGATTTCAGAGAACTCATCTATAGCTTTAAGTATTTTTGGGAGGTCAGTAGTGGGAAGTTGAAAATATATATTTAAGTCATCAGCAAAAGCAGAGCGTATAAGATTTGTATTATAGAGTCTAGGTATGTGACGGAAGGTTTTTTGTGAAATAAACAGAAGGAGAAGTTCTGTATAAAGATTAAAGAGGTATGGGGAAAGAGGGCAACCTTGTCTTGTACTATTGGATAATAGAGTTAATTTTGAGCTTATTTATCTGAATAGTGATAGAAGCTTTCTGATATAGAACCTTAATTATCCTTATGACTTCCTGAGGAAAACCATATAAAGGCAATATATTAAATAGGAAATGTAAATTAACTCTATCAAAAGCTTTGGTTGCATCTGCCGTGAGGACATATCTGGGGCATTTGTCACTGTTAAGAAGTCTGATAATGGTATCTAAGAGGAGGGTGTTATCACTTGTTTGCCTGTTTATCATAAAGGTAATTTGTTCTTGGGAAATGATAGAGGGGAGTGCATTCTTAAGTCTATTTGCTATAACATGAGCTAGGATCTTAAGGTCAGTATTTATCAGGGCTATTGGTCTATAGTTTGCTGGATCTGTTGGGTCAGAATTCGGTTTTGGAATTAGCACTGTTTTGAAGTTATTTAAATAATTATCTGTTATTCCATGTTGTATTATAAAGTTGAAAACTTTTAATAATACTTTGGAAATAAGTTCCATGAATAGTTTATAAAATTCAGAGGTGTAGCCGTCAGGCCCAGGGGATTTTCCAGGTTTGAGTTTGCCTATTGCATCTTTTATCTCATTTAGTTGCAGGGGTGATTTTTAGGAGGTTTTTTTTTTTGATCTTCCGTAATTTGTGGAAATTTTATATTATGTATAAAATCACCAAAATTGTGTGTAGATGGTGATAAGGGTGTGTTTAGTTTCTTATATATGTCTTCAAAAGCATCTACAATATCTTGGTCCTTGTGCTTCACAAGTCCTTCATACACTATTTCTTTAATTCTCGGTGGGCCATTTTTTATGTTAATTAGTCTAGCTAGGAATTTTGAAGGTGTTTGTGCCCATTCTGAATATTGATATATTGACCTTAATTCTAACAGGGAGATATTTTCTAGATAGTGTTTATGTAATTGCTTTTGCCAGTCTATTACTTTTTCCTCCAGGTCTTTAGAGTATTTTTCTGAAGTTCAAATTCAGCAATATTTATTTGAGTTTCTAGTTATTTTTTAAAGTTATTGTACTTTTTTTTGAGCCGTGCAGATGTTTTGGATAATTATACCCCTAATGTCCGCTTTGGCAGCCACCCATTGTATATCATAAGGAATTTGAGTGGATATAAAGTCATTTTGAAGCTGGGCTATGACATTCTGGATTTCCTGTGCTGTTTGTTGGTTTTGAATGATTTTAGGATTTAATGTCCAATTATTGAAATAGGGAACATTTTGTTTATATGTTTGAAATTTATTAAGAGACTGATTTTTGAATGGTCTGAGATAGTTCTAGGTGATGCAGCATAATTTAGTCTGTTAGAAAGCAATGATTGGGAAATTAGAAAAGCATCTATTCTGGACCAGGTTTTATGAGTGGCTGAGAAGAAAGTGAATCTTGATATTGTTTCATCATATTGGAATTTAATATAGGGGTTAGTTAGCTCAAAAGTATTTTGTAATTCTTCAAGTGCTATAGTGGTATGTTGTGACTGCCTATTTTCATTATGTGATCTATCTTTGTCTAGATTTAATAAAGCATTCCGGTCCCCACCAATGATATACAAAGGATTTGGGTGGTTAACTAGTATATTAAAGATTTCATAAATGAAGAGATGTTGATTAGAGCAGGGGCTATATATATTGAGAAAGAATAAAGGTTTATTTAGAGTATGATATTTGCTAGTAAGTAATACCCGTCTTCCATTAGAATCAGCTTTAAAAGAAGTAATTTCTCCTTGGAAAGATTTATTTATTATAATGGCTACCCCCTAGATAAAGAATTATGGCCTGCAGCTAATATTTGCTTAACCCATTTCCTTTTCCTTTCCCGATCCCACAGTTGATCATCCAAGTGAGTTTCTTGCAGGAAGGTTACATTAGCCTTGCTTTGGTACGTGAGATGCATTATTAAATTTCTTTTTTTTTTATCCACTATCCCTTTAATATTCCATGAGTCTATTGATACCATGTCTTAATTTGCTTATCATGATGTTCATTGCCTGATAAGCAGAGTAATAGTAATAAAACTTGTCCGTTAGTGTATTAAACTTTGAAATTGATGCAGTGACTTCTAAACTCCTATACCCCAAATAGGTGCCTATCCACCCATCCCTCTGTATTGGTAATTGTGCATGAGTTGAAAAGCAAAGAAAAACTATTACTTGTATTAAAGTTATATATAAATAAACGGGAACACGAACAGGTCCACTGATACAAATTTATTGTGTTAGCGCTTTCATGCACATATCTTCGTGCACTTCTTCAGACACTGAAATTCTACCCAAAAGCTACTAATATAGCTAAATAATTAGCGCCAATAAAATCTTTAATTGGCAATTAAAATAGCAACAACAATGAATACTAAATAATTCACCATTTTAAAACGTCCTAAAACCTGGATATTAACTTGTTAAATAAATCTAAAAATAAAAATAAATCTATAAACACCAACAGTGATATTGTTTTGAATGACATTAATCACAGTAAAATTAGGAGCATAGGTGGAAATTGCAGCACCAAGCACATAGTATATTTAGCTCTGTGCAAAAAATGTCCAGCCTATTATATAGGCAAAACAGGAAGAGAGTTAAAGAAACGTATTTATGAGCATTATTATAAAATTAGGAAAATGGATAGTAAAAATGCCCTATACAGACACATCAAGGAATATGGTGAGGGACACACATTCTCCTTTATGATAATAGATGAGGTGAAGGAAATTCCTTTTGGAGGGGATTGGAAAACAAGACTGGCCTGTAAAGAAAGCAAGTGGCAGATTTTAACTGATTCCACCAGGAATCCAGGTATTAACGATTTTATAAGTATAAAACCATTTTTAATTCTTGATATATAATATTTTTATGGCTGCAATATTTGATGAAATGTAAGTACACATAGTGAATTTAATTTATGTTTTAGTATTTCAATCACAATACCATATGAATAATTATTTTTAGTGACTTTTAAAATCAACTTTTAAAATCAATATTCATAATTATATATACATTTGTATTTACTTTTGGTATGTATATACATAAATCACCAAGATTTATATGTTTTTTATATAGGTCCAATATTAGTTATGTTACAAATGGAGTACTGTTTCTTTAAATTGAGTAACAAAGTTTTGGCGCCAAAAACTGTTTTTAAATGAGTTAATTAAATGTTTTGCACTAGTTCTGATGAAGTCTGCGATGGTGCAGATGAAAGCGCTCAACTAGTGCTTAAGGAATGCTATCGTTGTAATAAAGGATTTATTTTCAGTCTACAGCGCCTTTTTTGCTTCCTATGAGTTTGGAACTTCTGAGTTTGTTTACATAGCAATTGTGCTAGTGCTTCATTTGCTTCCTGCAAGTCTGGAACTATTGAGTTTGCCAAGGGAAGCTTCTTGTGTTTTTCTAACTACAAAGTATTGGATTGGGTTTTCTCTACCACAAGCTAAACGAATAGTCAGGACTTCCTGAGCAACCAGGCATTTGCTCTACAACATTTCATCAGCTTTTACAAACATTCTAAGGTACTTTTTTATGGTTGTTGTGGTCTCCCCACACAGACTGTTGTGAGTTGTGTTCAAGTTACTTTGCATCATTTGGAAGAGTTACAGGAATGTATATGCCTGGGATATAAACAGATTTAGTCCTACTTTACTTTTGAACTTCTAAACATCAGTGTATAACAGTGTATGAGTTTGGAACTTCTGAGTTTGTTTACATAGCAATTGTGCTAGTGCTTCTAGTGCTTCATTTGCTTCCTGCAAGTTTGGAACTATTGAGTTTGCAAAGGGAAGCTTCTTGTGTTTTTCTAACTACAAAGTATTGGATTGGGTTTTCTCTACCACAAGCTAAACGGATAGTCAGGACTTCCTGAGCAACCAGGCATTTGCTCTACAACATTTTATCAGCTTTTACAAACATTCCAAGGTACTTTTTTATGCTTGTTATGGTCTCCCCACACAGACTGTTGTGAGTTGTGTTCAAGTTACTTTGCATCATTTGGAAGAGTTATAGGAATGTATATGCCTGGGATATAAACAGATTTAGTCCTACTTAACTTTGAACTGCTAAACATCAGTGTGTAACAGTCTTCTTGTTACACTTTAGTTCAACATCTTGCCAATTCGGCGAAGCAGTGAGGTTTCTGTGGATTTAAAAGAAGTGTTTTTTCATCTTTTTTTCGTTCTGTTTTATCAGTGACATAATTCAAGTTTCATATATCCGTGTCATTTTTTTGAACTTTAGTAGCTATCCCAGCTACGGTCCACCACTAGTCTATCTGCAGGATCTGATTATATTTTATCAGTTGTTTGTTCTTGCACAACCTTAAATCTAAAAATTGCAAACAAACATTAGAATGTAAATTACTTACAAAAATACATCACATACTTATATTAAAAAATAATAATAATATTAACGTTCCATTGCTTTTAATTTAAGTAAGCATTTGATCGAACAAGCTTCGTTGATGCCAGGATAGGCATAAGCATTTGTTTTCAGCTGCCACAACAATTCCTGTTCTTCCAATTTCAAGTGCCAAGGTCCCCCCCTAGGATTTCTGGGCACTTGTTGTACTACCATAAATTTAAACGTGTGGGTATTGAACTCTGAAATATGTTTAGCCAAGGCACTGGTATTGTTAGCTTTGGCTATAGCGTAAATGTGCTCGTAAATCCGCTGTTTAAAATGACGTTCAGTTTTACCAAAATAGAACGCAGAGCACAATTGGCACAAAGCAACATATACCACACCTTGGCTTTCACAATTAAACTTATTACAAACATGATATTTAATACCTCTTGTATGAAAATATTGACCTGTTTGAATATATTTACAATAGTGGCATCTGCCACATTTGTACATGCCTTTCTGATAATTATTATTATTCGTCAAAGGCAATTCCAAAAGTGTCTTCAAATTGGGACCTTTCTTAAATACTATTCTTGGTTTAGGTCCTAAAAGCTTGTGAAGAGCTTGTTGTTGTAGAATAATGTCCCAATTGTAGTTCAAAATGTCACCAAGTTGACGTGACATGTCATTGAATTGAGTTGAAAAACTAGTCATGTAATTGTTCTTGTTACTTGGTAAAGAGGACATTACCTCGCCATTAACATCCAAATAAACAGAGCCAATCGTTTTGTTGATCTCTGGATGCCCACTAACTAAAATGGGGCCTAATGCATCATTGGATCTTTTCTCTGTAACTTCCTCAATAATACTCTGGATCAAATTTACAGGATAACCTCAACCAAGGAACATCCCTTTTAACTTATTCGATCAAATGCTTACACCTGTTCGTGTTCCCGTTTATTTGTTTTTTCTTAGTTTTAATTCATTTTTGGAGTTTTTTAAAGTTATATATACATTTAGCAGAGGGATGTCAAAAGCACCCAGAATGTTCCAAACGTGAACAATCATCAGCTACAGACTGAGCACAGCCTGCACCTTTTATTTGTTATTTACAGTATAATGATTTTCTGACCTCTTAAAATAATACGTTAGTTATTCAATTACATGGTATGTGTAAAGTAAGAGAAAGTAAATTCGTAGAAAATGTTTATAAAAAGAGGCAATAATATGTTGTAGTTCTTAATATTTTAAAAGTTATTAAAAAGTTTGCTAAATAACATTTTATATAGAGCAGATCTAAAAGCTTAAAAGAAAAGGCAGCACTTTGAAGTTCCAAAACAGTTAGAATAATCGTGTTATAAGCAACTAAGTATATTCTTTAAAGCTACTGGAAATTTCCTTTTATAAATATACTGGCAATATACATACAACAACATCTGTATTTTATCCAAATATGCACAGAGATATCATTTCTGTGAGAACTAATCCTCCTTTTATGCATAATATGGTATCTAAGTTTACTTTAAGCCAAACTATCTTCAAGTTTTTTTTTCTTGAACATCAAAATAAGGAAAAAAGATATTCCGTATCTTAGATGTCCATGGACAAACTGAATACTATCTTGACAGACCTAAATCTTTCAGATTTTTGGATCAGTTCATTTCTTGTGAAGGTAAGAAGAAAGGACAAACTGTGTTAAAATTGACCATTTCCAAATGTTTGTATAAAACTATGATTTTGTTGTACTCAACATAACAAACCTATTCCAGGCTCCATCTGTGACGTTTTGCAAAGGGTTGGATTGTAGAAGAAGCACCTACTTGGTCCTCTGTACATACTTTACAAAACACTATAAGCTAGATTCCTAATGTAGGTTTAGATTAAGCTTTTCTAGGACCATTCTCCAGGGGATCCTGAACCCTTCTCCTTCCACCACCCAAATGTTGTAAGCTACGATAGTCTACCCATGTAGCTACGACTACTGCAGCAGTGTTCGTGCAAGCATCTACAGTTATAAAAGTAACTTACACAACTGTACTTTTCTGTCGTTGGTTTTGACAGTGTATGGACCAAAAATAATATGTAGAGAAAACTTGCCACTATTTTTTTCTGGTTAACTTTTAATGACTGTTCTAGGACACTTGAGAAAGCACAGTTTGCTGACTCCCACATATCACTGGTACAGTGGGTTGAACTTCAACAGTAACAAATATGGGCCATGCACTGTAAGACAATTGCAATTGGAATGAAGAGGGGAATACAGAGTTTGAGATGTTCTCATGAAGTAGGAAACTGTAAGAGATTTTGAAATGCCGAATTTTGACCGCATAGCTGCTTAGACCAGTCTTGTAAAATGCTAAAAAAATACTTGTATGCAGAAATGTTTTAATAGATTTATTTGTTTGGATTTTTTGTAGGGAATGGAATAGCTGCCCTTGAATCTGTTCCAACTGCAATTTATTCCTTTCTACACTGCATGGAGTTAGATCCAGAAATCCCTGAACAGTACAACAACTTTGAGAGAACAATCCTCTACAGTATCTCATTGGGTGGAGACACAGATACAATAGCTACAATGGCAGGAGCTATTGCAGGTGCTTATTATGGAATAGATCAGATACCACAAACATGGATTCAGAACTGTGAAGCCTCTCAAGAGATTGAGCAACAGGCAGACAAAATCTATGAATTACTTAAAAAACAGGATTCCTCTGCTTCAATCTAGTACTGAATTCAAAGCTGGGAATTGGAGATAAAATGCTAATCCTTGAGAAATCCATTTAAGAGTTTGCCAAATTAAAGGCTATGTATTAGACCCTTATTTTTTTTCGGCTACATTTTCCCAGTTTGGCTGTCAAGTGGAGTTTTCCATCATTAAGTT
Source organism: Protopterus annectens (assembly GCF_019279795.1). NCBI lineage: Eukaryota > Metazoa > Chordata > Ceratodontiformes > Protopteridae > Protopterus > Protopterus annectens. Next base: position 988,499,811 of record NC_056727.1, read on the forward strand.
AGTGAGATTTAGAGGTCTGCAAGGAAAACATTAGCACTGGCATAATTTGAGTTTTGTAGTGGTACTGCTGTGTGTCCTCCGAAAGCTGTCTTGAAATTTCAGTCTCATTTCCAGTTCAGCCAGCTGAAAACATAAACTAAAATCAGGTCAAGCGATAGACTAAATGAATCACTGACTTGTGGGATTTTGGTCTTGAACTTGTGTTTATAGTGTGTACCATGGGCCACATTAAACAGTTTAATTCCTTTAACTCTGTAAAGTGTGCCTCAGTTATAGTGCATGAAAGTCTGAAAAAGTTTCAAGTTTTGTCCCTTATGATAGCACTTTCAAGGGGAAGTCAATTTCAGAAAAGTATATCAAATACTTTTGAGTGAGTCATGGTAGCGAAGACCATGTTCTAGTCTGTTTTGAAGCACTTCTGTTTTGCTTTATATTCAAACTAAGCTAAGAGTCTTGTTGAATTAAGACAGGCCAGTGTTGCACAGACTAATGTACTGGGTGGGTACAACATCATGAGGAGGAGCCGCCTTCCTTAACAAAGAGGTGGCATGTATTATAGTCTCTTGAGTATAGAGAGAAAGTATGACTGAAAGTGAGATCAATTCTTAGCTGTGGCAGTGCTGACTGCTGCTGCCACTACAGTTGGAGAAGCAGCAGTTTTCCGAGTGGCTTACTTCAGAGTCGTATTCCAGGAATTTGACTTTTGCTTTTTTCCCCAAGATCATTCATTTAAACTGTATTAAATTTGGCAGTCTGAGCACTAATTTGGTAAGCCTTTTAAATGAAAATTGTGTGTATATGTTTATGTATATTATATACATATATATGTATATGTGTAAACATTTTAGCATTATCAATTCTATTTACAGACTGCAGTGGAGTTTTGAGTAAGAACTTGCATCACATTGAGGGCAAATTAATGGCAATTTAGTGTTTATTAGAGCTAATTCTCTGAGGTGATGTTTTAGCATCTTATGTCAGTATTCAGAAATTTTGCACAGTCTTTGATGTATCATTGCCTGCTGTTGAGGGATGCTCTTTTAAGTTGAGTGTGAATCACTGCAACAGTGTTAACCAGAGTGGGCTGTTTGGAAAGGTTATGTTTGTAACTAGGTACTTGAAATGTATGAAGTTACTTTTGGAGTTGTGGTGGTTAAAGTTTGCCAGAAAAGAATGTTTGCTTCAATTTTTTTCTTCGTTTTTCTTAAAGAAGCTTTTTGATTAAAAAAATGCAAATTCTTGTCTGGTTATACTTGGTTTTGCATTACAAACTTTAAGCATGACAAATTAAGAAAACATTTGAATAGGACAACAGCTGAGATTGGAAGCAGAAGGTTCTACTATTGCAAACTGTTCTACTTAGATCATTGTGTGTGTGTTTGGGTGTGGTGTGTGTGTACACGTCAGCAAGCAAAGCTCAGTACTTTTGTGCCTTTAGCATGTGAAGTGACTGAAGATCTTACTTTAAAAAGTTACTGTGAGTGTTCCAGAATGAACTGTTTTATGCAGTATTTTTAGCGGTTTTCACCAGAATCCAACTTTTCACAATACCTATGCCTCTGTGTAATCTCATCTGTATGCACCCTCCAGCCTTTTCCAAATTGGGTATGGTCCTTGGTCAAGTTTGGTTTGTGCTGGTAAGTGCGTGTATGTTCCTGTCATTCTTGCTTCATTTCTCTTGTGGTAAATACATGATCTGATGTTGTACTTTTCATTCATTCATCATTCCTCAACTGATGGGTTCGGATCCGAGACTCTGATCTGCTTTGGCCACTGCTATCAGATCATTGGTTCCAAGAATTGTCAGGCTCCTCCCTTTGCCCATAATGCCATGCCAACCTAATATACCTCAGATCTTGTTTTCCGCCATTCATCTTCAGATGCGAATCCTGTTGCTTTTGAGTTTTGGAGTTTTATGTAGCCTTTTTTCATGAGTTATTGTCTCAGATTTTTTTCTGTTATATTTTTTGTAGTTATACCTCCCACCCTCAGTCTTTTTAGCTAGTTTCCATACTTCTTTTAGCTATTGTTTCTCAGTACCTACTTGAAGTACCATTGCTGGTACTCTTTCCCTTTCGACTACTTGAGTACTTCTTTCTACCATTGTTAGTAGTTTCTTGCTAACTTCTTTTCCTTTTTCCATCACTAAAACAAAACAAAACAAAAAAAAGCTTTTCTGTTTTAGTGTGTTTAGGTGTTTCTGTACTTGCACAATAATGGCTGACAAGTTAACTGGGTTTAAAAAGTGTGTTACCTATGAGCAAAAACTTCCCAACTCAGATGCCAACAGGGAATGCATATATTGTTTAGGCCCTGCGCACTTGGATGTGGATTGTTCAGTCTGCTGTTCCGTCTACTCTGGATTTAACTACAACACACCAGCAAAGCAGAAACCAAATATGAAAACACAATTGAATAGGAACTGGAAACTCCAGAAAGCATAACACCAAGATAAACTTTCAATCTGTGCATTTATTCATTCTGGTACCAAAATGCCGAGGTACCAGAATAAATAAATGCACAGACTGAAAGTTTGCCCTGGTGTTATGGTTTTTGGAGTTTCCAGTTTCTATTCAGTTATGGTCTGGATTTAACTCTAGAGCCTTAACTGTTCTGAGGAGTAAATTCGTTTTGAGGGGCCCTGTTCCTTCTTCCTGTTCTTCTTCAGTTGCTGGGGCTGAAATCCTTGCCAAAAAACCTGACAAGGGTAATTCAGATTCAGCTAGCAGGGAAAAGGAGTCCCGTAAGAGGTCTCCAGACCGTTCTTCTTCGTTGGCTCCTTCATTTCAACCATCTTCTAAGATGCATAAGAAGTAGTTTCCATCTTCCTCATATCCAAATGTTTCAAAACATAGATCTCCTCAGATCCATACCCCCTTCCTCTGTCTTTCCCCTTAACAGAGAGTCCAAGGCTTTCGACAGATTTGGAAAGTATGTGTACGGTTCAGTGACCCTTGCCTTCAGGTTGCTAAATTATCTAGCTCATTTTTTGAATTTACAAAGAGACTAAAGAGTTTTCCAGATCTCTTTCTGGGTCCATGTCTACCGAGAATGAAAATAGAATCTCCTCACAACAGGCCACCTTTCATTCTGTTACAAATGTATTTATGTATCTATGAGGCTGGTCTCCCATGCAGCAGATGATACCTCACAGGCGGCATGTTCAGACATAGCCATTAGGAGACATGCCTGGATGCGACTGTGCGGTTATGCAGAGCCCTTAATTCTTCATTCAGCAGTGTGCCTTTTGATGGCTTTTTCTTGTTCAGCGCCAAAGTAAAGGACACACTCTGCAGATGTCAGCAAGAGGGAAAGATCCTGTCTGCTGTGGGGGTGCGTTTTTCATCCCCTCAAAGACCTTTTTCAAGTAATCAACGAGGAGGTAGAAAAATGTGGTTTAGAAAATCCCAGGGTCCTTTTCAAAATGTGGAGATAGTACCACCAGAGACAGAGGGGAGAACTCAAATGGAAGAAGCTGCCCTTGCGGCTGAGGTGGCCCACAGAACCAGGGCTTCCTTCCTGGATAAGCCCTGTTAGTGCTTCTGAAAGGAGGCCCAACTGTTCCCCTCTGGACACAGTCAGGGGACATTTGTCTCTGTACCAGAGAGCCTGGCTATCTATAATAAAAGATTTCTGGGTGCAGAGAATCATATCCAGAGGTTATAATGTACCATTTTCCCTAATCTCCCCGTACCAGTGTAAAAAAAAATATTCCAGATGTTCCACCCAGACAGAGGGAAGCAGCAATTGTAGAAATAAAAAATCTGCTAGAAAAAGAGTGATCCAAGAGCCCCACCAGAGAGGATTTGGAACTTTCTCAGAATTCTTCTTGATGCCAAAAAAGACACATGACTTGAGACCAGTTCTGGAGCTCAGCAAATTTAATTAGTCCATACAATATCACTGTTCAGTCCTTTTAGCCTGTGCTGCAAAATGATCAGTGGATGTGCTCAATAGATCTTCAGGATGTTTACTATCACATCAAAATGAACAGGTGCTCCAGAAGATACCTGCGCTTCTGGCTGGGAGCCAGTCACTACCAGTTCAGAGCACTGCCCCTATGATACCACTACATCCCCCAAGTTGTTCAAATGTATTGCAGTTGTAGCAGCTCACAAAATTGCTGGAATTCTGAGTATTTTCATATCTAGACAACTGCTTCCTAACTGCCCCAACCAGGCATTGACCTGTATAGGTAAAGGACTGCTTGCTCCAATTGTGCATTCATCTAGGAATCACAGTCAATTACAACAAATTACAACTTACACCATTGCAGAGTCTGGAGTTCATAGGTGCTCATCTGGGCACAGTCAGTCAGATAGGCTCTCTTCCTTCAACTCAAATATAGACACTGAGGTCCCAAGTCAAGAAAGTGATTCTATGTTCTTCTTTTCCAGTTTGATTAGTCATACTAGCCCTGGGATCTATGGTAGTGGCTATCATCCTCGTTCTTCTGGCCAGGTTTCACATGCGAATTCTTCAATGGATACTCGGTCCACATGTCCACTTTTCAATACCGTTAATTTCTCCAGTCAAGATCATACAAAAGATGTCTTCTTTGGATTCATTTAGACGAGCTCTCTAAAGATCCCCCATTTGTTCTTCCCCTGCCCATGGCCACAGTGACCACAGATGCCTCCCAACAGGGGTAGGGGGCCACCACATGGGAAAGACAGTCTAAGGTACATGGTCCCCTGAAGAGGCAGACACATAGCAGTCTCCTGGAAATGAGAGCAGTCCTCCTAGCATTGCAGACTTTTCGAGACATTCTCTCATCCAGGATAACTGCCAGCTAGGTGGGCAATGTCAGTGGTCTGGTATGTAAAGAAACAGGTAGGAAACAGATGATCTGAAGTAGTTTACTTCATTTGGTCTTCAACCTGTGGGTCCTCAGATCCATATCAGATCCGACACGGCTGCATTTGTCAGCTACGGCTCCGAGCTTCATGCTCCTCCCCTTAGCCATAATGCAGCTGTCTCCCTTCTCCCTTCAGAACTTGTTTGCCACCTGAGAGGAAGCAGCATGGTCCAAACTTCATTGCAGTTTACAGCGTAAAAGTTTAACTTTTGATATCTTTCTAGCTAGCCCTTTCATTCCTAACTTTTTCTGTACTTTCACAGGGATATTCATAGTTTTCTTAGGCTTTTCTGTCTTCCTCCCCTCTTTTCTTTCTTGTGTGTGTGTGTGTGTGTGTGTGTGTGTGTGTGTGTGTGTGTGTGTGTGTGTGTGTGTGTGTAAGTGAGTGTGTGTGTGTGTGTGTAACAGGCGAAGGCATGGTGGACGCCCCAAAGCCTGGTTTCAAGAGATGCACAGTGTGGCCATAAGACTTCCCCGGCAGATGGCCACACTCTGTGTGTGGTTTGTTTGGGGGTGGCTCACCTCCAGTCCCCCTGTCCTATTTGCTCCAGATTTAATCCCAGAGCTCTTGCGGACAGGCAGGACAAACTTATTGTCAAGGGCCTGTTGTCCTCCACTGCTGGGATGGGCATCCCCTGCCAAGAAAGCTGCGGCTGCTGCTTCGTCTTCCCCTTCCTTGGCCTCTGGGACTCACCCTCCTGCTAAGAGGCCCTGGGAAGGGGATAAGGTCAAGAAGGACCGGCCTCGCAAACGCTCCCCTGACTGCTGGTCGGAGGCCGCCCCCCCCCCCCCCAGCTGAAAACAAATCCTGTGTCCAGGCCTGTTTCACCTCGGCTCGGGTCCCCAAGGTTCTCCCCTGAGCCCTTGGTTCTCGTTAGCTGGACGCCCCCTAGGCCCTCTCCCCACTGGCTGTCCCCGCCCACTTTGGAAGTGTCCTCCCACTCCACCCAGAGCCTTTTGGAAGTGGAGATGGACAAGATGATGTGGAGGTTTATCTGCACTCCACTCCAGATGGAGGTCTTCCCAGGGCCTTCTCCCACCAGAGCGGGCATCTTCCAACCATTATTTAGACCAATTACTCCTTCTCCAATCCGAGCTGTGGTTTTGGAGACAAATCCAAGGATGGTCAGAGTTGAGGGGTCGGTGCCGATGGTACCATGTACCCTGACGCCAGCCAGTGCCCTGACAGTGTCGGATCTGACTAGATTAGATCCAAGCTCTCAGAGCCATATCCTCGGGGTCAGATCCAAGGGGGTGTTGTCTGCACTGAGCTTGTCGAAGAGAAGCGTCCCCCTCAGTGTCTCGGCTCCTAGAGGCTTGGCTCCGACTCCCCAGTCAGATCAGGGGGTAGCAACTTCTGCCAGTTCAGCCCAGGAGGTACATTCCCCCTCTGCATTCGACGTGGTGGCGAGGGTTCTCGCAGGGTCGAGGCCTCTGACTATTTGGTCTTTGGAGTCCATCCAGACCCCCCTGGTCTTGAGTGCAGGTCCAACCATCGTGCCCTCTCAGGGACAGCCCATAGCCGTAATTCCCCAGGATGTTCTGACCGTGGAACAACCTGCTTGCGAGACCCCCCCAGAGAGCCCTCATGAGGAGCCCCCCCCCGCAATTATATGTGTAAAAGGAGGCACTTGGACTCTCCTCCAGAATCCCTCACAGAAGACACGGACCTGGAATTATGGGGAAGGTACCCCAAGATCACCCCCAGAGGATGTCTCCTTTAGAGACATCGTGGAAATCGTACACCAAAGAGGGGGGTGGTCTGTCCCAAAACCAACCTCTAACAAGTCTGTGTTTCTGGAGGCATTTGGCTCGGGCCTGTCTACCTATTGGGTGTCCTCTCCTGCCGATCCACTCGTGGATTTGATTACATCTAGGGCATAGAACGAGCCGGACACAGTAGAGCCGATACCCAAATGCCTAGACAAGGTCCTGAGCCCTCCCGTAGACAAATTACAGTGGCACAAGGGGTCTCCCTGTAGATGTTATGCAGGTGGTGGTGGCCACCAAGAAGGAACTCACCCAGGAGAGTTTCACGGTCCATCCGCCTGACCGAGAGTCAAGGACGTTGGATCGCTTTGGGAAGCAAATCTATGCTTCAGTGACCTTCTGCATGACGGTGCTGAACACATGGTTCATGTTACTTGATGCCAAAGAGAATCTGGTCAACAAAGTCACGGAGTCGACCCCAGGGTCCATGTCGGCAGAGGACAAGAAGACTTTCAATGCACGAATGGCCACCCTAAAATCTGTAGCCAACACATCCATGCGTTTGCTCTCCCATGCCACAGAGGGAGCCGCATGGGCGGCAGGGTCTAGCATTGCCATCCGGCATCACGCCTGGCTCCTCTTATGTCAGTTCTCGGAGCACTTCAAGGCGTCTTTCACCAACACCCCTTTTGATGGTTCTTCCCTCTTTGGAAAGACAATCAGAGAGACTTTAGTCCAGAGTGAGAAGGACGGGAAGACACTGTCTGCTGTCGGGGTTTGCTTCACACTGCCTCAAAGGTCCTTTTCCAGGAACAGCGAGGCCAGAAGATGATGTAGTTCCGCAAGTGTCAGGCATTTTCCCAGGACACTCAGGACTCACTGTCCCCCTGTGGCAGAGGGGGATATGACAGACACCACCCTAGAGGCAGAGAGGGTCCTAGGAATTTCAGGTCCCAAGAACCTTTCTCGGATAAATCCAGACAGCAACCCTGAAGGGTTGCCCGGCTGTCCATCTCTGGAGGCAGTCAGGGGTCGTTTGTCACTTCACCCACTAGCATGGGAGTCCATCACTACAGATCAGTGGGTGTTACGAGTCATATCCAGAGGATATTTCGTTCCCTTCAAGGATCCACCCCCTTCCAACAAAACCCTCCTGGATGTTCCACTCACGCAGCGGGAGGAAGCAGTAGTACCGGTAGACTCACTACTGAGAAAATGAGTCATCTAACTGGTCCCCCCAGACCACTCTGGATCCGCGGTATATTCCAGGTTCTTTTTAGTGCAAAAAAGACGGAGGGACCTCCAGACCAGTATTGCATCTGTCCCAGTTGAACCTGTCAGTAACCATGACAAAGTTCCAGATGGTCACGATTCAGTCTATTCTGCCTTATCTACAAGACAGAGACTGGATGTGTTTGATCGACTTCCAGGATGCGTACTATCACATCAAGATGCACAGTTGCTCCTGGAGGTTCCTTCGCTTCTGGCTGGGAGCCAGTCATTACCAAATATGAGCCCTCCCCTTCAGTCTCACCACAGCCCCCCAGGTGTTTACCGAGGTAATAGCAGTGGTAGCAGCTCACCTGAGGCTTCAGGGCATTCAGGTCCTTCCATACCTAGATGATTGGCTTCTTACCGCCCCCCTCAGAGCATCTACTGTGTGAGGCCATTGGCTCCTTCTTTTAGTTAGCCAACAAGTTGGGCATCACAATCAACATGAACAAGTCTGCCCTCCAACCGGTCCAAGTTCTACATTTAATTTGGGGCACGGCTGGACAAAATACAATCACAGGTGTTTCTCACTTCAGACAGGTTATGCAGCTTGAGGCTACACGTCTTACACATCCTTCAAACCTAGTTACCAACAGCCAAAGCGGTGTTGAGAGCTTTTGGTTCTATAGTGGCAACGATAAATCTTCTTCCCATGGCTCGCCTTCATATGAGGGTACTGCAGTGGACTCTAGCAGTACAGTGGTCGCCGTTAGACTTTCCCTTATCCTTCCCAGCTACAGTGGTCGCTGTTAGACCTTCCCTTATCCTTTGCAGTGAGAATTTCAAAAGTGTGCAGGGACTTCCTTTGGTGGTGGATTCAGTCCCCGGATCTACTCAAGGGTCGTCCCTTTCAACTTCCTTTACCCCAAACCATGGTGACCACGGATGCCTCCCTACTTGGGTGGGGGTATTGCTTGGGAAGGACAGTCCAAGGCACGTGGTCCCCTTTCGAGACCTATCTGCTTGTCCGTGTTCTAGAGATGACAGTGGTGGTTCTTGCGTTGCAGGCCCTTCATGCTCATCTTCCTCTGGGAACGATTACATCTCAGACAGACATGTTAGTGGTCTGGTATATGAACAAACAGGGGAACCAGATCTTATCCCTTATGTTGAGAGGCCATGAGAGTGTGGTAATGGGCGGTCTCCACCGGCCGTTTTCTGGTGGCAACGCACATTCCGGGACTGTCCAACATTTTAGCAGACAGGCTCAGCAGATCTAGCCTGATGCCTTACGAGTGGTCTCTGAAGTCTTCAGTAGTGGAGCAGATCGTCCTTGAGTGGGGTCAACCTTGCTGCGATCTCTTCGCATCTCCATCCAGCATGAAATGCAGCTTTTTTGCTCTGAACCCCCCCCTCTGGGGGAAGGCCCCAGGGATGATCTGATTCATGCTTGGCCTCCCGGGCTTCTTTATGCTTATCCCCCTCTTCCCCTCATGTCGATGTTTCTGCAGAAAGCCCAAAGGCTGGGGAGCACTGTGATCCTCATAGCCCCATTCTGACCTCGGCTGGTTTAGTTTCCCTTACTCAGGTCTCACCTAGTTGTTCCACCATGGATCCTGGATCCGGTCCTGGATCTGCTGTCACATCCCTCAGGGATGCCTCACCCAGATTTGGACAGTCTGAAGCTCACTGCTTGGCTGCTCTGGTTCCCATGTTTCTTAGGACTCATGGTCTGTCATCTCCTGTTAAATCTGTTCTGGTGGCAGCTCATAAATCATCCACCAGGAAAGTTTATCATAGTAAATGGAAACTTTTTTCTATTTGGGCTATTGAGAGGTTTTTAGACCCTTTCACTGCACCACTTTCAGCTGTCTTAAATTTCCTAGCTAGCATTTTTCATCATGGTGCTAGTTCCTCTACGGTGAAAGTTCAACTAGCCGCCATTTCTAATTTTCATGTTGGGGTAGACATGTCTTCATTAGCTTCTTCTAAACTTTGTTAAACCTTCCTCAAAGGTGCCTTTTTTTTCAGACCTCCGGTTAAGGACCCCGTCCCTCAGTGGGAGCTTACTTTGTTATTGCAGACATTGGTTTCTCCTCCCTTTGAGCCTGCGGCATCTGTGGATCTGCAATTTTTGACCTGGAAAACTGCCTTCTTGGTTGCCATCACATATCTGCTAGAAGCGTGTCAGAGCTTCAAGCTCTTTCTATCAAAATCCCTTACATGAGCTTTCACAAAGATAGTGTGTCGCTACACACTAACCGGTCCTTCCTTCCCAAGGTAGCTTCGGAAGTCAATATAAATCAGATTATTAATTTACCAGTATTTTTTCCGAACTACCAGAACAAAGGGGAATACAAATTGCATTTACTGGACGTACGTAGGCAGTTGAGGTTTTATCTGCACAGGACTAAACCTTTCCGCAAGTCTGATCAGCTTTTTGTGTCCTATGCCAAGCCCTTCTTTGGTAAACCTGTCTCAAAAGTGACTATTGCTCGCTGGATTTCACAATGCATTGGCTGGGCTTACTCAGATAGAGATTTGTCTCTTCCAAGAAAAGTGGAGGCTCATTCGACCCAATCTATGGTTACGTCAGCAGCCTTTTGGTCTAGGGTCTCTTTGGATGATATTTGTTCAGCTGCTACTTGGACCTCATCTCACACCTTTATCTCTCATTATAAACTGTAAACTGGATTTGGTCTCTAGGAGTAGAGCATCCTTTGGCTATGCGGTGCTCCAGAATATCCTTCCACGAGGGCCTCCCAAGAGTTAGGTAGCTGGGGACTCTGTCCCACAGGTTGAAGACCAAATGAAGTAAACTACTTTAGACAAAGAAGTTGTGTACTCACCATAACGTTACATCTGAGTAGTTTTACTTAATTTGTCTTCAGCTGTTCCCTCCCCTTTCCCCCAACCTTATACTTTGGGATTTGACACATCCTTTGTACCGGACAGTTGTTGCTGGGATCTTTGGTTCTGTCAGGGTTAAAATTCTTTTATGATGTTGGTTTTGGAGGATAAGGTGGTGGTAGGTCAGGTATCTGTTACGTTAGGCAGCAAAACTCGATCTGAAGGGAGACAGGGGCATTATGGGTAAGGGAAAGAGCATGGAGCTCAGAGCCGTAGCTGGAAAGCACGGCCGGGTCTGATCCGATATGGATCCGAGGACCCACAGGTTGAAGACAAATAAAGTAGAACTACTCAGATGGAATGTTATGGTGAGTACATAACTTCTTTTTACCCACTTTGACAAGAAGCAGTGAGAGTGTGGCAGTGGGTGATCTCTTCTAGTTACTTTCTGATAGCAGCACATAACCCGGGGAAATCCAGCATGATTGTGGACAAACTAAGCAGGTCCACTGTGACGCCACCCAAGTGGTCTCCTAATGTTAAAGTGGCAGAGAGCATTTTCCATCAGTGGGGACAGCTGTGCTGTGATCTGTTTGCCTCTTCCCCTCAACAACAAATGCAGCAGGTTCTATGCCCTGAACCCCATCAGGGGAAGTCACTGAGAGATGCTCTAATCCATGATTGGCCCTTTGGTCTCCTTTATGCTTATCCACCATTATCTCTAATTCCCAAATTTGTACAGAAAGCATTCTACTTGATACTTGAAGAGCACAGTTATCCTCATTGCACCCTTCTGGCCTCATTAGATTTGGTTCCCCTTCCTCTAGCCTCACCTTCTGCATCCACCCTGGATACTTGATCCCAGTCCAGATCTCATGTCTCACTCGACAGGTATGACTCATCCAGACTTAATAGGCTTCAAACTAACCATGTAATTTCTACAGTTCCATTGATTGCTAGACTGCTCAGGGTCTCCTCCCTGATCCATTATATCTTGATAGCTTCTCAAAAAGCTTCTACTAGAAGGATTTACAAGAGTAAATGGAAAACATTTGATCTGATGATGTCAATCTTGATCTATTCTTGACTCCTAGGTTACAGTTCCAGTCCTCAGAACCTATCCGGCCATTACATAGCATGCATCAGGCAAAAAAATCTCTCAAGCTGTCTACCCACAATGCCCTTCTCTACATTACTCAGATCTCATTTGCTGCTCTTACAGAAAGATGTGTCAGCCGACTCCTCTCACGTAGAGAAGTAAACATTTATTTTTTTCTTGTATTTTCTCTGATTAGCCCTTTCTACTTCATAGTTCTATAGTTTTGTCTTACTTTAGTCTACCATCTGGCAGTGAGTGTTTCCCTTCCTTTTACTGCTGGTATTGCCAACTACCATTGTTGGTAGTTCCCTTCTCCTTCTTGCCATTAGGTGATCTCCCTACCATTGCTGGCAGTGTTTCTCCTTGACATGTGAGTAGCTTTTTGCTTCTTTCTTCTTCTTACTTTTCTGCCACCCCTAGTCTTTTTTCGGCAATGGCAGATAAATCTAAGGATACTACAATTGGATTCAAGTAGTGTAAAGAGTCCGGCAGGAAGATGCCAAACTCTGATGGACATGAATGTTGCATGTACTGTTTGGGTGTGTCACATTTGAATATCGAGTGCTCTGTTTGCTAAGGATTCAGTAATACAGCCCTGGTAGAGCATAGAAACAAGCTCATCCTTAAAGGGCTTCTTAAAGCCCCCTTTGAAGAAGCCTTGTCCAAGGCCGACAAGTCTTCTCCGGCCTCTGGTACTAAAAATTCTTGTTCGGTGCTGACATTTTCTTCAGCACAGACACACAAGAAGCATAAGCGTTCCTCTTCAGAACTGAAATCTAAGGTTCCAAAGCTTTTGGAACAGAGTGACTCTTCAGCATCAACCCCCCCCTTACCGATGCCTTCAACACCAACCACGACTACCATACAGGCTATGACGCCAACTGCTGCTACTTTGGCTGCAATTCCGACAGTGGCATCCTTTCCCCTGCTGCCGTAACATGCAGATATCTACTACGGCTCCGCAGGTGGTGCCAAAAATGGTGTTCCGATTCAACCCAGGACTACTTATTCTTTATCTATTGACCCTTGTTTGGGGTAACTCCCCAGTCCATTTTTAGAGAGACCCGAGTCCCCATCTGTCTTGTCTGTTCGCTCCACCAGGAGTCTTTCGGAGGTTGACATAGTGAGGTTGGCGGATCAAATTCTGATAGTTAGGGGGCTTCCCCATCTTCTCAGCCCCCTCTCCCTCCTGGTGCAGGGGGTTTCTCTCCTACAACCCCTTCGTATCCTCCTCCTCTGACCTTCTCGCAGGCTTTAGAGCAGTCTACTCCAACCACACAGATTCCAATGACCTCGGCACCGACAACTTTTTTGCCTTCGGTACCGGATACGGCTTTGACTCCTTTGGTGCCTTTGGGACGGGGTGGGCCAGTGGAGTTTGAATCGACTTCAGTTTTTTCTTTGTAGCTAACCTTACCTTTTCAGGCTATGCCAACTGAGGACTTGTCCTCGGTTCTGTTTTTAGAGTAGGTCTCTCGGGGCAGGGTGTGACCCCGGTTCCAAGTTTGTCTATCTCTGTTCCGGGCTCCCATTCCTTCTCCGGGTGGGGGGGGGCCTGCCTTTCAAGCTATGGAAAGAGCTTTGGCCACTGCCTCGTCTCCGGTGGTTTTTGTGTTATCAGAGTCCCACCTCTTGACCCCTGCTTTACCGGAGCTACCACCAACCTCCACCCCCATACAGCAAGCTCCAAGGTTGCAAGAGATACCTGCCCAAGGTTTACCCTCTTCTGAATCCTCTTCATATGCTCCCTCTGAAGAGCCTTCTCAGAAGAAATTATGTAGGAGGAAACACCTTGATTCTCCTGAAGAATCCATCATGGAGGACACGGATTTCAATGAGGGGGAGTGCTCCCCCCAGTCACCTCCAGAAGTCGTCTCCTTTGGAGAAATTCTGAAGATCCTAAAACAGGGGGGTGATTGGAAGCCCAAAGACTCTTCTTCTGAGGAATCCGTATACTTGCAGGTTTTTGGAGCTCGCCTGTCTACCTCCTGGGTGACCCTGCCCACTGGCGACCCAATTAAATTTATCGTTCAGCCAGCCTGGAAAGCTCCTGACTCTGTAGAACATATCTCCTCCTGGAGACCTGATAAAATTCTTTCCGCTCCTGAGGATCATCCACACTGAGCAAAAGGTTTAGTATTTGATGCCATGGTGCTAGTGGCTGCCACCAGAAATGAATTGGCTGAGGAAAGTTCTACTGTACATCCCTCTAACCAAGAGTCCAGGGCAATGGACAGGTTCAGGAAGTGGGTTTACACATTATCAACCTTCTCCATCAAGTCTTTGATTTCTTGGCACACTTTACTAGGCTTCAGAGGGATCTGGTCAAGGAGCTGTCAGATACCCTGTCAGGAGCAGTAGCTGAGAGGATCAAGGAAAAAGTGGCCTCCTAATAAGCTACCCCTGGAGTCTATCTCTAACTCGTCCATGAGGCTTATTGTACATGCAGCCAAAGGAGTGACCAGGTCAGCAGGTTCAGGTGTTGCTATTCAACGACACTCTTTGATGTGCATTAGTGAGTTTGTGGAACTATTCAAGTCTTCTTTCATCAGTGTTCCCTTTGGCGGATCCTCATTGTTTGGCCCCAAAGTTTAGGAAACTCTGTCTAGTTTGTGGAACTATTCAAGTCTTCTTTCATCAGTGTTCCCTTTGGCGGATCCTCATTGTTTGGCCCCAAAGTTTAGGAAACTCTGTCTAGGTGTGAGAAAAATGAGAAGACTGTCTGCCATGGGTGTACATTTTTCCACTCCTCAATGATCCTACTCCAGGAATCAAAGGAGTGGCAAAATATGGTTCAAGAAGTCCCAGAAGCCTTTCCAAGACACGATTGGTATAGACTCCCCTTAGGGCGGGGTGAGTTACAGTGGAAGATGCCATCCCAGAGGCAGGGGTGGCCACAGAACCAGGGTTCCAGGGAGTCTTTCTGCGGCCAACCTTACCAGCGCTCCTGAAAGGGAGCCCAATTGCAGTCTCTGGAGGCAGTCTGGTGAAGATTCTCCTTGCACCCAACAGCCTAGCAACGCATAACTACTGATGCCCGGGTGCTGAGGATGATTTCCAGAGGTTACTTAATCCCCTTCACACTTTATCCAGGGAACCGTACAAAACTACCGGACATTCGACCGAGTCAGAGGACCAAACAACATTAGAAATACAAAAGCTGCTAGAAGAGAGTCGTCCAGGAAGTTCCACCAGACCAATTAGGATCCAGATTTTTCTCAAGGTTCTTTTTAGTGCCAAAAAAGACAGGGGACTGGTTTTGGATCTCAGCATTCTAAATAAATTTGTCCAAAACTCAAAATTCCAGATGATCATGGTTCAGTCAGTGCTTCCTTTTCTAGAGGAAAATGATTGGAGGTGCACTATCGGTTTTCAAGACATGTATTACCACATACAAATGGACAAATGATTAAGAAAGCTTCTCTGTTTCCAGCTAAGAGACAGCCACTACCAATTCAGGGTGCTGCCCTTTGGTCTCACCACAGTCCCCCAGGGTATTCACCAAATTTATAGCAACAGTAACAGCACACTTGAGGCTGCACAGATTCCGAATGTTTCCATACCTAAACGACCGGCTCCTCACCGCTTCCACCAGGCTTAGCATTTGGGTATCACGGTCAATCTTGCGAAGTCTCAACTGATCTCCTCTTAGGTTATGGAGATTATTGGAGCTTGTCTCAACACTCTGTCTTGTGTGGCCTCTCTACCCCACCACAGGTTGCAGAAACTACAATTGCAGATTCAGCCTGTTCTTCACTCAAGCAAGGACTTCAAGCATTGGGCACCATGGCAGCAGCAATCACTCTAGTCCCTCTAGCAAGATTTCACATGAGACTTCTCAAGTGGCTTCTTGTGAACCAGTGGTCAGTTCTAACCCATCCTATGAATCACCCAGTTTTTATAACCAGCCGATGCAAAGATGACCTATCCTGGTGAATGTAGTCCAGAGAGGTTCTTTTGGGCCGTCCCTTTGTCCCTTCTCAGCCCAAGGCCATAGTGACCATGGATGCATCCCAGATGGGATAGGGGGCATTATCTGGGGAAGACAGTTCAAGGCACTTGGTCCCCTTTAGAGGCCTGCATATTAGTGTTCTGGAGTTGAGGGTGGTACTTCTAGCATTGCAAGCATTTCATTCTGCCTTACCTCTTGGGACGATAGCTATTCAGTCAGACAATATGTCCATAATCTGGTACATCAACAAACAAGGGGGAACCAAGTCCTTCCCACTGTGTTGAGAAGCCCTTCGAGTGTGGCAATGGGCCATAACTTCCAACTGCTTTCTGATGGCAATGCAGATCTCGGGAGTTCATCTGAATTGTAATGTGTCACAGCTGGTTTCTGAATCCCGAAGTGGCAAAGAAGATCTTCCTTCGCTGGGGTCAGCTTTGCTGTGACCTGTCTGCTTCACCCCTGAACAAGTACTGAAGCTATTTTACCCTAATTCCCCCTCGGGAAGTCCCAGAGAAACCCTCTTCTCAATTGGCCCCCCCGGGTCTCCTCTATGCCTTTCTTCTGATTCCCCTTTTCCTCAAAGAGTAGCTCAGTTGAGAAGCAAGGTAGTCCTCATTGCACCTTACTGGCCTTGACAGATTTTGTTTCTCTTTCTATGGCCTCATCTACTTCGATGTCTGTGTATTCTGGACCCAGTTCCTAACTAATCCCTAGGGACTAGTGCATCTCAATCTACAAACTCTCAAGCTGACTGCTTGGTTCCTCCAATTCCTTTAGTCACTCATAAACCATCCACCAGGAATCTCTCTACCTTAGTAAATGGAAGAGAGTTGTTGTCTGGGTTTATGATAATGGTCCTGATCCTTTATCCGTTTCCCTGGAAAAAGTTCTGGAGTTTTTAGCTGCCATTTTTGGTAAAGGGGCTTCTGCTTCTACTATTAAGGTTTTCCTAGCAGCCATTTCAAATTTTCATAAGTTTCTATGACCAGCCTTTGATTTCTCACAGACTTTGTAAAGTTTTACTTAAGGGGACAGTTCATCTAAAGCCCCCATTCAAAGATCCTCTGCCCACTATGGGACTTGACGATAGAGCCCGCAGGTACCTGTGATTTTAAAGTTCCTCTTTTGGAAAATGCTTTTACTTATAGCTGTCATCTCTGCGAGACGAGTTTCTGAATTACATGCTCTGTGTTCAAAGCCCCTTTATCTAGGTTTCCATAAAAACAGAGTTTCACTCAGAACAAACCCATCCTTTCTTTATAAAGTGGTTTCAGAGTCCAACATCAATCCGTCTATAGATTTGCCAGTATTTTTCCCAAATTTTTCTAATAAGGGTGAATATTGTTTACACCTTTTGGATGTCCACAGTTACGTTTTTACCTGAACAAAACAGCAATTCAGACAATCAGAACAGTTATTTGTTTCATTTGCGAGTGCAACCTTGGGTAAACCTGTCAGTAAGGTTACTTTGTCAAGATGGTTAAGAGACTGTTTCCTTTATTTACACTAAAAAGAATCTAAAGTTTCCTTTGCCGTTGAAGGCACATTCCACCAGATCTATGGCAACATCAGCAGTTTTTCATTCTAAAGCTTCCATGTTCTAAATTTCTGCAGCTGCAACATGGGCTACCCCACATACCTTTATTACTCATTACAAATTGGATATGGTCGCCAGTGGGGTGAGCCTCCTTTGGTTCTCAGGAATGTACTTCCGTAGAGCCACCAGGATCTAAGGTAGCTGGGAACTTTGTCCCAGAAATCAAGAATAGATGAAGACTGACAACATGAGGTAAAGAAGTTATGTCTTGCAATAATGTTCCATCTGTGTTGCCAATTTTCATCTAATCTTGCATCCCACCTCACCTGCCCCCTCCTCTGGAATCCTGTTGCAGTGACTTGCTATCCTGAAATTCTCTATTAGGATACACCTTGAAGGCTTCTGACTTGAGTTAGGTCTCACTGTATTGTTTCTGTAAGTCTGCAAACTCTATCTAATGTAATGTAGAGAAGGGCATTGTGGGTGGGCTATTAGCTTGAGAATTTTTTTGGCTGATGCTAGGTATGTAACGGCCAGATCGGTTCTGAAGATCGGAACCATAACCCAGAAGTCAAGAATAGATGAAGATTAACAACACCAATGGAACATTATGGTAAGACAGGACTTCTTTTTTGCTGGGACTTTAGCAAAGACCTGGATCTTTTTTCAACACCAGTGCCATTTGTCCTTGGATTTTTAGCTTCAGTTTTCAAAGAAGGGGCTATCTTTTCAATATTAAAGTTCAGTTGGCTGCCATTTCTTAATTTGTACGTGGACGAAAATACCCTAGCCTCTTCTAAACTATGTAAAACCTTTCTCAAGGGATTTAACTGTCATTCTTCATGCCTTAACACAAACTCCTCCTGAACCTTCAACCAAAGCAGAACTTACATTTTTATCTTGGAAAACCGTTTTTCTGGTTACTATCACATCAGGTAGATGAGTATCCAAACTCCAAGCTCTATTTTCTAAACCTCCTTACCTGTTATTTTTTTCACATAGATAGGGTGTCTTTGCAAACAAATCCATCTTTTTGCCTAAAGTAGCTTCTGAGTCTAACATAAACCATGTCAATAATTTACCAGTTATCTTTCCTTTTGAATGTGCATAGACAACTTTGCTTTTATCTCCAAGTAGCCAAAGGCTTCAGGTCATCTGACCAGTTATTTCCTTTTCTCCCAACAGATTGGACAAACCAGTATCCAAAGTTACATTGGCCAGATGGTTAACTGAATATCTCATCTGTTTCTGGTAAAAGTTTATTCTTGCCCAAGCCTCCTAGAGCTCATTTCATGAGGTCTGTGGCAGTTTCTTCAGCCTTTTGATCAAGGGTTACCTTGGATGACATTTATGCAGTTGCAACTTGGACTAATTCTCACACGTTTATTGCTCATTACAAATTAATTTGATTTTCAGGAACAGAGCGACCTTTGGCTGTGCAGCACTCTGGAATATTCTTTTATAAGGGCCTCCCAGGGTTACAGTAGCTGGGAACTCTGTCCCATCAGCTGAGGAATGAATGAAAAGGATAACATCAAATAAAAAAGTTATGTGTCCACCATAACGTTCCAACTGTGTTGGCCATTTTTATTCTTCCTCAACTTCCTGACCACTTGCCCCCTTCCTTTGCTTCTGGAAAGCTCTAATAGTTGTACAGGAACCTTCCTTCCTTGTTTGAGCTCCAGTTTCCTTTTTGCCTTTGTTAATTTATGTAATAGGTTGTTACTTTATATCTAGGGGAAGCAAACTCAGTCTGAGGTATGTTCAGTTGGCATGGCATTATGGATAAAGGAAGCTCGAGAGTTCTTGGATCCGATGACCTGGTAGAAGCGGCCGATTCATATCCCAGTCTTGAATCTGAACCCATTAGTTGAAGAAAAATGAAAATGGACAACACAGATGGAAAATTATGGTGAGTGCATAACTTTTTTTATTCTTAAAACTAGTCATGCGACTTACTGTTTTTGCTAACACCAGTGCATCTTCAGCCGGTTAACACGGTGTGTTCCGGTTAGCAGGATGGCCACAAGATTTCCAAACTGTATAATAATTTTTGAGCCAAAGCATTATACTAGCTTCTGTGACCTACTCAGAACAGAATTTCTGTACCAGAACAAAGGTTCTTTAGAATTACAAGCTAAAACAAAAAAAGTGTCGGGGGTAAAGAAAGGAGACCTTAAAAAAAAATCTTCCTTTAAGGAATTAGACTGACTTGAGAAGTTGAAAGAAAAGAATGTAGTCTTTTGACATCTTTCTGAAAGACTGTGTCATCTTCTCCGACTGTCACCATGGGGAGTTTTCTGGCAACTGGTGTAAATCATCTTAAATGGAGCAGTCAGAGGCTTGAAGATTTACAGCTTTCACTGTTTCAAGTGGATGCTCTCAAATCTTCACCTAAACTGCTTGATGAGCAGCCTTTTCAGTATAATCCCTATATATCTCAAAAACACACGTGCCTTTATAGGCTGACCATCTTATATCTTTTTTAAATGTTTACTGCATATCACTGACTTATGGGTACGAGATAGTTTAGAGCCTTCAGCACTATTGTTAGCCCCCAAGTAGCCAGAAACCATGTGCTATAGATGTTCTTCATGTTTCACTGTTGCAGTCATCACATTTGGGTTATCTGCTTGCAGTAGCCCACGGTCGGCCTGATTATCAAAGTCTTGGGTCCTGCGTCGGTTGCTGTCTCATCTTCCATGACGTCAGGTAGGTAGGAGTAAAAAGCATGCAGCCAATGCCATTACATCAGTCTTTCTTGCCATGCAGTGCCGGAAGCAGAAGCAGTTCGCAAGTGCTGGTCAGCCGACTCCTGAAATTTTCATTTTCGAGTTTCAGAACCGAAGTCTTCAACTAAAGCTAATTACCCCATTGGGGAACCTTTTTCTTGCTTTAAACCTTCCAAGCACTTCTCAACTGACTGCTCATTTAGGGGGAAAGATTGCTCTGCAAGCGCAAAAAACTGGGAACTCATTACCAGGACAAATGGGTTTTAAACATAAGTTTCCCAAGGATACAGATTTCACTTCCCCACATTACCAACCACAAACAGTTGGCCAGATCTACCCCCAAATCAGTGGGCAGAGGCTTAAAGGCAAGTACTCTCTCTCTTAATATTAAAGGCTATTCTGACTGTACCAGAAGAGGAAAAGGGGCAAGGTTTCTACTCAAGACTTTTCCTGGTACCCAGAAAAGACAACTCATGGCGTCCTGTCCTGGACCTGTCTATCCTAAACACCTTTTTGGTGATTCCAAAATTCAAGATGCTAACTCTTCACCAGTTGCTGTATGCACTATCAGTTCTCTGCACTCTGCACTGCCCTTTGGCTTATCTACTGTGCCCAGGGTATTTACAAAGTGCCTAGCTCCAGTCATTGCATTTTGCAGGCAAAGAAGTATTCAAATATACCCATACCTGGACGATTGTCTAATTCAGGCAGAAAGCCAGGACATACTTCTGAATCATCTGGCATTTGTACAAAAGGTTTTAACTTGTCTGGGGTGCACCATAAACAAAAATAAATCACATCTGGTACCCTGTCAACAAATTATATTCCTGGGAGCAAGCTTGAACACAACTTCCCAGATGGCATTCCTCACGCCAGAGAAACAAATTCATTTGACAACTTACTTCAAACAAGTGGCCACAAAAACCCTGCTATCTGCAAGGCAAATACTGCAAGCCTTGGTATTCATGGCCTCGTGCATTCTACTGATTCCATATGCAAGACTTCATATGAGGAAACTACAATGGTATCTAAAAAGCCTATGGTGTCAACATTCTCAGGATCTAGAAGCAATGATTCCTATCATACCTTGCCTATGGTTAGAATTCCTTTGGTGGGCAGATGCCTGCCATCAAAACAAAGGACTACCATTCACTTTACCCCCTGCCGCCCAAACCCTAACAACAGACGCATCAGATTATGCATGGGGGGCTCACCAGGCAGGGAAGTGCATTCAGGGCAAATGGAACCCAAGTCAAATGCACCTGCATATCTATCAAAAAGAAATGTTAGCTGTACAGAATGCTCTGACAGCCTTCAAGGACCACATTCTTCCAGGACAGTTAATGGTAAAGATGGACAACACCACTGTTATGTGGTACATAAACAAGCAGGGGGGGTACCCATTCTTACCCCCTCTGCAGACTAGCCATGGCTCTGTAAAACACAACCTTGAGCTACCAAGTGCATCTACAGGCTCAAATACTGCCAGGAAAACTAAATACACTGGCAGACAAACTAAGCAGAAATCTCATGGACCCACACGAGTGGAAACAAGATTTTCAACATGTTGATCAACAAATGGGGGATCCCAGATATAGACCTGTTTGCCTCCCCACAGAACTACCAATTGGACAATTTCTGCACAAGGACTCCCCACAAACAAGCTTGGAAAGTGGATGCTTTGTCCTTCAGCTGGAAAAATCTATCAGTTTATGCCTTTCCTCCTGTGCCTCTCCTCTCCAAAGTACTACTAAAGATCAAACAGGACAAACCAAGGATGATACTGATTGCACCAGACTGGCCACACCAACACTGGTACCCTCTCTTGTGCAGTGTGTCACAGCTGGCCTCATGGCACCTACCTCAGTCCCCTACCCTGCTGTCTCAGCAGGAGAGCCAGATTCTGCACCTCCCAGCTTTAAACTCTGAACCTGGAAGCCTGGCTAATTGCCTAATCTCTCCGTTACCATCCCTCAGTAAACAAGTGTTGGAAGTCATTTTGGAGGCAAGGAGGCCTAGTACTATAAAATCTTATGCTGAAAAATGGAAATGATTCTGTGCCTGGAACCACACTCAAGGGATGGCCACAGCAGCGCCCAATTTACCTCAGATTCTTCAATACTTAATTGAGATGCTTCACAAGGGCCTTTCCTTTTCCTCCATCAAAATTCACACCTCAGCCATTTCATCTCATTACAACACAGAACCAGCCCTCTTTTCTCACCCACTGCTCAAGCAGTCCCTCCGAGGGGCCAAAAACTTAAGACCACCCAGGAGAGCCCCAACTCCAGCCTGGGACCTTAATTTTGTATTGGAAAAACTCACTCTTCCTCATTTTGAGACAGCTGCAACTGCAGAGTTAAAATTCCTTTCTTGGAAAACAGCTTTCCTTTTAGCAATCACTTCAGCAAGAAGGGTATCTGAATTACAGGCCCTTATGGCAGTGAAGCCTTTCATCATCTTTCATGCGGACAGGGGTGTCCCTCAGGACCAATCCCTCTTTCATGCCCAAGGTGGTATCCAGTGTGGCTCTTAGTCAGTCCATTCATTTGCCAACCTTCTTTTCTAATCCACAGAACAAAGGGGGACAGATACTGCACTCCTTAGATGTGCACAGACAACTTAGATTTTACTTGGACAGGACTAAACCTCAAAGGAAATCTGAACAACTGCTAGTGGCATTTGCTGCAGGGACAGAGGGGAAGGCTATTTCCAGGCTCACCATTTCTAAATGGATAGGCCATTGCATTTATTTCTGCTGTAAGCACCATGGAAAACCTATCCCACAGGGGATTGGACCCCATTCAACCAGGCCTGCATCTACCTCTACAGCCTTTCTCAGACGTGTCCCTACCAGAGAAATCCTAGAAGCTGCTACCTGGAGTTCTGTACATACTTTCACCAAGCATTACCATTTGCCAATTTTCTCTAAATCCAGAGCTGGCTTTGCCACTGCAGTCTTGCAGGGCCTTATAGCTGGTCCTAATGCTATCTAAATTCCTCCTCCCATCCTTAGCTTTGGGAATCTACCCAAATGTGATGACTGCAACAGTGAAACTTGAAGAACATAGAACAGTTGTGTACATTTACCACAAATGTAGATGTTCGAGTGTATTCACTGTTGCAGTCCTGGTTACCCTCCCTCCAGCCCCCTGACTTATTTTGGCTGTACCTCTATTCTCCTTTACTATACTTAAAAGCTTTTTGGTGTATTTGCTTTTTTGTTGGAGGTATAACCTTGTATGTATATATTTAATTGCTTCCAATTAAGGGGGGCACCTGACATCTGGGGCAAGAAAAACTGATGTAATGGCATTGGCTGCATGCTTTATACCCCCTGACTACCTGTCGTCACGGAAGATGAGACAGCAACCAACGCAGGAACAAAGACTTTGATAATCAGGCCGACTGAGGGCTACTGCAAGCAGATAACTCAAATGTGATGACTGCAACAGTGATTACACTCGAACATCTACATTTATGGTAAGTGTACAGAACTGTACTTTCTGAGGGAGACTTTGAAAGGGCCAAACTTTGCTGGTCCGTCATCAGTCCACTTTCTGTGAGCGACCATTGCTAATCATTTCATGGCTTAGTCAGTCCGTACCTTAAAACAGGCATAAATATTACCCTCCATAACACCACCAGTGGCCCCAGTCCAGTGTTCATCTGTCTTCCATTTACTTCATAATAAATATCAGGAGGAGAAAGAGAAAACAACTCCTTTTTTTTTCTTTACCAGAGAATGAAATGTTTGCTTCACAATGGGCACAAATTTTGAGGTTGTCTGGCAGTACAGAGGGGTTAAGACTGTGAGCTATAGTTCATGTTGTGTAGGGTTTGATTCCCTCAGCCCTAATTTGACTACCTTGTGACCTTCAGCAAGTCATTTAACCAGATATTGCCCCTGGGTCCTAGATGAATATAGACTTTTGTGTCCATTAAGCCTATCTGTTTAACCAGTGAATAGTTTTAGGTTGGGGATTGGCATAAGGGTTGAAGTGTTTACCTCAGACGCACAATATACTCAGGGTCTGATTCTCACCTTTGAAGAAAAATTGGCTGGACTTACAGTGGCCTGCAAGGACAGCTAGACTAGTACGTAATTATTGACGTTTCTGTTTTTTGTTTCCTCTTTAAGATTTATTAATTATGAATATATTGTGTTTTTAGGTTTTTATCGCTTAACTGGGTAACTCCATGAGGCATACTTGCCTGTTTTCAGCAGAAATACAAGAATACTTTTACACTGTTTGGTTAAGTGACTTGCCCAATTGCACTATGAGTGAGTGAAGATAGAATAAATCTCAGGACTGCAGAATGAAGATCATTAGCAGTGAGTAGTTTAAATTCTGTAAGCTCATCTCCAGATCTGATGTCCTTTTCATTCTTCCTCACTGATGGGTTAGAGATCCGATCCTCTGATCCGAGTCGGCCATATTTCCAAGACTTGAATCTGAGTCTCAAGGTCCCGCCCTCTTCCCATAATGCACTACACCAGCCCCAATCCCTCAGATCTTGTTTGCCGCCATTGCGACCAAACTCAGATTCCAGAGTCTCAAGTGATCGTTCAATGAAACAACCTTAGAGCCAAGTTTAATCTTTAACTTCAAAATCTACTTTCTTTGCTGTTATGCAGCCTCCCTATAATTTTTAGTTCTTGCTGGCATTAAGGATTGTTTTTCCTTTTTCTCTTCAGCTGTGTTTTTTCTTTCCTTTTGTGCCTGTTGGGACTTTCTTTTTCTTTCTTTATTGTAGTTTAAAAAAAAATATATAATATAGATATAATTATGTATAGATATTATTTAAAATAGAGAGAAAGAAAGTATTTTTCTGTGTGTGTGTGTGTGTGTGTTTGCGTGTGTGTGTGTGTGTGTGTGTGTGTGTGTGTGTGTGTGTGTGTGTGTTTTCGGTCGAACTTTTGCTACAAACTGATTGTTCCAATTTGCGCTGTAGTGTATCTGACAAACCTATGGGATTTAAAAGATGCACTTCTTGTGGCCATAAAATCCCTAATTTGGATGCCCACAGCAAGTGCGTCTACTACTTGAGACCAGGTCACCTCAATGTTACTCGTGAGGTATGTGCCTCCTTCAGTCGATGAGCCCTCTCGGATTGGTGCAATAAGCTAATTTTGAAAGGAATTTTATCATCTTCATCAACTTCTGGGCTCACCCCCCCTCCAAACTTTCAGGCTCCAAGGAGTCAAAAAGATGAGCCTTCTCAGCATCTCTGAGCCCATCATCAGAGCCGTGTGAGAAATGTCAGAAACTCTTGGATCCCACTTTCTCAGATCTAAGCAAGACCACGCAATCAGATCCACAGGGCTTGTCTGATCCAGAAGGAATCTTTACTGTGTCAACTCCTCCATTGCCATCTAGCACTGCATTGGATCCTACAACCTTGGATCTGACCATGAGGAGCCATACTTTTGAGTTAGTGATAAAACCAGATGTTATGTTATACTTAATCTCACCTTCATTCATTCCTGGATGAGTTTGGAACCGAGAATCCATTCTGACTTGGCCTATACTAAATCTAGATAACTTCCCCTTGCTCGAGGCTGTACCCTATCCCATCATTCCTTGGGAAGATTACCCAGATCTCGTTTACCGCTAAACAAGATTGGGTGCTTCATACTAGGCTCCAGGCTCAGTGGAATCATTTGCTTCATTTTATAGAAATTTTTGCTCTAAATAATTAGTGTGTGTATTGGATAATTTGTATTAGGTGTTGGACATAAGCCTTGCTAGGTCCGTTGTTTTTTTTTTTTGTACTGTTTGTTGCTGGCTGTCCTCTTTCGCTAGGTCCTTTATCTTTTCACCCTATCCCGGTCCCAAACTTGATTAAGTTAGAGAGTTATTGGATTTTTTTGTTGTTAGTACTGTCTTGCTTTCTTATCCCATTGTTGTTAGGTAGTTCATTTGAGTTAGAGGGCTCATTTCAGCCTGTTTAACTTGGAGGGCTTTCCTACTTTCCCCTTCCGTTTTTTCCTGTGAGGAGACTGTTGTTTAAGTAAGAGACTTCTCTAACTATCTTTTACTACTACTTGTAGTTGTTTATTGATATATAAAAAAATAAATAAATAAAAGCTTTGTTGTTTTGTGGGTTTTTCCTAGTAGAGTTCTTAGTGTTATGACTTGTTGCTAGTTATGTCTAAAGATGCTAAAAAAGCAAAGCCTTTGGGCTTTAAAAAATGTGATCGATGCACCCAGAAAATGTCCTTGACAGATGGACACACCAGTTGTGTGTATTGTTTAGATGCTGTCCATCTGCAAGAGTAATGCTCTTTTTGCCAAGCATTTAGCTCTAAAGTGTTGATGGAGAGGAAAAATAAATTGATTGTCAGGGGGTTGTTTAAAGTTCCCTTTTCTGAGGCAATAGAGGGGAAAAGAGTTCCTCAAAATCCTCTCACCGGTCTCAATCTCCTAGGTTGGAGAAGTCTTCAAAGAGATCCTCTTCCACAGAGCCATCATCAGAACCATCGAAGAAATATGCAAAGGAGTCATCCACAGACTCAAAGGCTTTCGGGCCTGACAAAGTTAGCTCTTCTGCTCCCCTAGTTTTTTCGGAGCTGAGTGAGTTCTATATTTGGAGCCGGTCCCCAGTTCTGGAACCGATCTCTTCAATATTGCATTTGCCTGTCCTGCAATCCATCAGATCCTCAACCCTGTCCTCTTGGTCCTCCAGGAGTCTTTCGGACAACGATGTGGAGTGGGTGATCAAGAGGCTGTTATGGATGCTGGCGCTGGCAGCTGCGGGGGTTTCAGACAAGGTGACCTCTCAGATTTCCACCTTACATTCCGTGGTTAACTCCTCCATGCGACTTATCTGTTATGCAGCCAATGGAGCGAGTAGGGCAGCGGGTACAGAAATCTCCTTAAAGAGGCATTCCTGGATGCTCTTAATGCAAGTTTGCAGAGCCCTTGAAGTCTTCTTTATCAACATCCTTTTTGATGGCTCGTCCTTGTTCGGACCAAAAGTGAAAGAGACTCTGACCAGGTGCGAGCAAGAGGGAAAGACTCTCTTTGCCATTTGGAGTCCGTTTTTCCCTTCCTATCAGGCCTTACCCCAAAGGCCAGAAGGGGGGGAAATGTGGTTCTGCAAGTCCCAGAGAGCCTTTCCGGATATACATGGTGATTCCTCCCCCAGGGGCAGAGGAGGAAATAATGGAAGACGCCGACCTCACAGCAGAGGTGGACTGCAAAACCAGGGCAACAGGGATACGTTCCTTGGTAGTCCCTTTTAGCACTCCTGAAGAGAGGCAAATCTGTCCACCTCTGGAGAAAGTCGGGGGTCGCTTGTCACTGTACCCAAACACCTGGCTAAAAATAAATGACAAGTGGGTACAAGCAGTTATATCCAGAGGCTACTGTATACCCTTTTCCTCTCCCCCTTCAGAAAAAAGATCAGTCCCGGATGGTCCACCCAGTCAGTGGGACCAGGCAACCCTAGAAGTACAAAGGTTGCTAGTAAAAAGTCATCCAAAATGTCCCCGCAGACCAAATTGGATCCAGAATTTACTCAAGGTTCTTTTTAGTTCCAAAAAAGATGGGACTGCAGGTCCATTCTGGATCTCAGCAGGTTAAACAAGTCCATAAAAAAGTCAAAGTTCTGGATGGTGACACTGCAGTCAATACTCCCCTTTCTGGGGAAAGACAATTGGATGTGCTCAGTAGATCTCCAGGATTCATACTACCATATAAAGATGGACAGACGATCCAGGAGTCACGCTTTCGGCTGGGAACCAGTCATTACCAGTTCCGAGCTCTGACCTTTGGTCTCACTACAGCCCCCAGAGTGTTCACCAAATGCATGGCAGTAGTCACGGCTCACTTGAGGCTTCTAGGATTCCAGGTGTTTCCATACTTGAATGACTGGCTCGTAACCACCACCACAGAGCCTCTACTAACCAGAACAAGTGACACCACCATCCACCTTTGCTCTCAACTAGGCATCACGATAAACTTCGAAAAGTCTACCTTGTTGCCATCACAACATATTATATTCATAGGAGCAGACTTAAACACAAGAGATAAGGTAGCCAAACTTCCTCCTGACAGGGTACAAACACTGCCAACAAGTAAAGAACCTCCTTACAAAGAAGAAAGCACAAATGAAGGTTATTCTGAAAATTTTAGGTACCAGCAATATCCTTGGTACTCGTTGCACGTGTGCACGTGAGAATTCTCCAGTGGCTCCTTTTATCCCAATGGTCCATGTAGGAGTTACTCATGTCTCACGAGATTATCATAATGGAATCCTGCAAGAGGGATCTGCAGGGTGGCTTCATTCTACTTGGGTGGTTTTGGGCAGACCGTTCATTCCCCCACAACCAATAGCTACAGTGACCACAGATGCTTCCCAGATAGGGTGGGGGGGGCATTTTCTAGGGAAGGCTGTCCAAGATGAGCAGGAATGCGAGAACCACTTGCATATCAATGTCCTAGAGATGAGAGTGGTGTGTTTGGCTTTGCAAGCATTCTACAACTCCCTTCCACTAGAAACGATTGCAATCCAGACAGACAGTTATGTCAGCGGTGTGGTATATAAACAATCAAGGAGGAACTATGTCTTACCCCCTATGTCGAGAGGCTCAGAATATGGCAGTGGGCAGTCTCTTCCCAACGCTTTCTAATAGCAATACATATCCCAGGGAAATCCAATGTGATAGCAGACAAACACAGTAGAGCTATTCTAATGCCTCACAAGTGGTCCCTAAAACAGGAAATTGCGAAGCAGATTTTTCATCAGTGGGGCCAGCCTTACTGCGACCTTTTTGCCACGTCCATGAATGCCAAATGCAGCAGCTACTTTGACCTGATCCCCCTCCGGGGGAATCACCAAGGGATGCACTTGTATACAATTGGCCCCCTGGTCTTCTTTATGGTTTCCATCCTTTTCCCTTGATTCCCAAATTCCTTCAGAAAGCCAGCACATTGTGAAGCAGGTTAATACTTATCGCCCCATACTGGCCTTGCCAGATTTGGTTCCCCTTCCTATGGCCCCATGTACAGAAGGAGCCGTGGGTTCTGAACCCACTTCCAGACCTCCTGACTCATCCATCAGGGATGCTCCATCCGTCTGCCCAGACCTTCAAACTGACAGCTTGACTGCTCCACTTCCACTCCTAACCAGGCTTCTGAATATTTCTCCCGCCGTGAAAAATATTCTGATCTCATCCCATAAGATCTGGATAATCTTCCCAAGGCATGATGGGATAGGGTATAGCCTCAAGATGGTGGAAGCTCTCGAGCTTTAGTGTAGACCGAGTCTAAACAGATTCTCTGTTCTGAACCCATCCAGCAATGAATGAAGGCGAGATGGACAACAAACATGGAACATTATGGTGAGTACATAACTTCTTATTTCCCTAGCTCCACCTGCAAAAATCTTGCAAACATCTACAAAACCATCCAGACCCACTTCCTCAGCTTTGTCCAGGTATTCTAGAATCTTGACAGAAGCTGATATAGACAGGATGATACAGAAGTTTCTCAGAGCTGAGATCCAGATGGGGGTCTTGCCAACTCCGTCCCCTCTTGGATCCGTGAGTGCAACCCATTCCTTACAGACTCCTCCTCTAATCCGACCCATGGTTTTGGAGCCACAGGATTTTAGATACCACAGAGAGTCTGCTTCTAATCCAAGAAAATAGCCTTCCTCAACTCTTACCATTTCCCTGACCAGCCCTGTTCCAATGTTATTGGGATCTGAGTTAGTCTCGGATCCATGAAGTTGGCACCAGATTCGAGGGGATGGGTTCATCTCCAACTTTGTCTGATCCGTCCCTTCTTGCTTTCTTAGCAGATGACAGCCCAGGTCAGATTCTTTCTGGAGGCCACTGATCCGGGGTTGGCCCACTTCTGTCCCCTTCATCTGCTTCTGCTCCAGGTGAGTGGGGGGGGGGGGGGTTCAGATCTGTCGGCTTTCCAGGTTGCAGAAAGGGCTTTCTCTGTGCACAGAGATCCATCTTCTCACATTTCAGATCCTTCCCCCTGCCCTTCATTGGGTCTAAGCACTGAGCCCATCATTCCTCCCCTAGGTCAGCCTACCCCGAGGAGCCTCCACACTTCTCCCTCTGAGGAAATTTCTCCTTTCTTCAGCTCCTCTCCCGAACACCCCACTAAAGATGTCCTGTGGAAGAAGACATGCAAGAGGGGCACATAGACTCCCTGATGGAGTTCCTCACTGAAGACACCTTCTTTGATGAGGGAGAAGGATCCCCTCAATCACCACCTGATGACGTCTCCTTTGGAGATATCTTGGAACTCCTTAAACAAAAAGGTGGCTGGTCTTCCCAAACTCCTTCTGAAGAGTCGATGTTCCTGGAGCCTTTTGGGGTGGGCCCATGTACGTCTTGAATGACCCCCCCTTGCCGTATGAACTTATTGACCTGGTTACCTGCCAAGTTTGGAAGGAGCCAGACACTGAGCCCATCTCCAAATGCCTGGACAAATTTCTCATCCCTCCCTTCAGACAGATATCACTGAAGTAAGTGTGTTTGGTTGATGCCATTGTTGTAGCAGCAGCTACAAAAAAGAAGAGGAACAAGTAAAGTTTTGTGGTCCATCCACCAAACAAGGAGTCCAAGACTGATGGGCAGATTCGGAAAATGCATTTATGCCTTAGCCACTTTCGCACTGTCATTAAATTACCTGGCAAACTTTACCCATCTGCAATGGGATCTCTCTAATTCTATTGCTGAGCCCATGTCAGAGGATGACCTAAAGAAAGTCTCTCCCCAACTGGCTACTTTATCATTTATTGCCAATTCTGCCATACAGCAGAATGTGCCTCAAGAGCAGCCAGTTTAGGCATAGCTGTTAGGAGACATGCCTAGATGAGTCTTTGCATCTTTCTGGAACCCTTCAAGGCATGCTTTGTTAATGCCCCCTTCAATGGCTCTTCTTTGCTTGGGCCATCAGTGAAAGAAATGCTAACTTGCAGTGAGTAGGAAGGAAATACCCTGTCTGCCTTGGGGATCAAGTTTTCTACCCCTCAGAAGATGTTTTCTAGAAATCAGTGAAGAGGGAAGAAAACTTGGTTCCGGACTTCTCAGGGACCTTTCAAGACCCACACTGAGACACTTCCTCCAGAAACAGAGGGGGAGGTTTCGGTGGTAGGCATCACCCCAGAGGCAGAGTGGGTCCACAAAACCAAGGCTTTAGTGATTCCTCCTTTGACGGGCCCTGTCAGCGCTCTTGAAGGGCTGCCCTGACTGTCAACCTCTGGAGGCAGTTGTCTGTCCCTGCACCTAGACGTCTGACAAATTTTACAGACAATACTTGGGTGGAAAATATAATATCTAGAGGTTATCTAGAGGTTATTGCATTCCCTTTTCCCTTCCTCCTTTGGGACCCAGGAGAAAACTCCCCCACGTTCCACTCAGTAAGGAGGAGTATGCAGCTCAATAATTTTAAAAGCTGCTGCAAAAGAGTCATCCAATAGGTCCCAACTGAACAAATGGGATTTGGAACTTATTCCCACTTCTTTTTGGTGCCAGAAAAAAGGGGACCTAAGACCAGTTATGTATCTGTGCAGTCTGAATCAGTATGTCAAGAAGTCAAAGATGTTCTTTGTGTTTCACTGCTGCAGTCATCACTTGTGGAGTTATCCCTGCTGGGTAGCCCTCAGCCAGCCTGAATGCCAGAATAAAGGCTTTCCCTCCTGCGTCAGCTGTTCAGAGACAGTGGCTGACATCAGGTAATCAGGGCTATGAGTGACAGCCAGCATCATTACATCAGTCTTTCTTGCCTTGGAGCCCGAAGCAGAAGCAGTTTTGCGAGTGTGTTGGTCGGCCGTTTGCAGAGTGAGGAAAACCGTCTAAAACTAAGTACCTCATTGGGGAACATTTTCTTGCTTTTAACCGATGTCAGAGAAAGTCAGTAATTGTCTCAGTTGTGGAAAGCAGATCCCACACAGACACTTTCAGTCTCCCTGCATCACTTGTTTAGGCCCAGACCACGATGTCCCCAGGTGCCGGTTCTATGCCCTGTTTAATGCTAGAACCATACGAAGAAGAGATGAAATTGTAGCTAGGCATTTTAGTGAGTCTTTCTGAGCACAGTATGGCATCAGTCTCTCAACTGGCTACTGACTTACCTAGAAAAAAGAAAGAAAAGGATAGAGATAGGCCTCTAAAAGTTAGGCCTTCTGACTCAGGTCAAATGTTTGATATTTTTCAACTCGGTGCTACAGCTACACTCAGTGAGGCCATTTCGCAGCCCCTGATGCCAGCCGAGGAACCGTTGCAGGCTGCTACCAAGACCCGTTCAGAATCCGGTATGCTGCCGGATCCACCTCCTTCTGCCAGTATGTCGCTGCTTCCTCACATGGTCGGGTCCGGAGCCACTTTGCAGACACTGGCTTCCTCTGGGAAACCACCAGCTACCAAAGCCAGACTCAGACAGATGACAAACCTGCCAGTTTAAACTTACTTTGTAGGGCCCAAGCATAAGACTACTACTAAAAGGGTCCCGCCCCAAGGACCTAGCCACCGACCTACACCTAGCCAGCTTGCTCCACGAATGGCACAAGACTTGATGATTGTTATTAGGGGAAGCCAGCCCCATCCTCCCACCCCAGCCATAAGAAAAAGGGACACCTCTCTGACCAAGAATCAAATGAATCTGTCATTGAGGAGTCAGACATGGAAGTCCAGCCCTTAGCAGCATTTGAGGACTCTGATGTTGATGACCCCATTCCATCTGCCTCCCCCTGAGGACCTTTCTTTTGGGGAAACCTTAAATTCCCTCAGAGAACACTTTCAGTGAGAGGGTCAAGATTACCCTCGGTCTTAGAAGAGACAGAGAGTTCCTTGACCTGCCCCAGCATAAACCTCTGGCCATTCCGCCTATCATGGATGTTAGTGGAGGATGTTTTCCTAGAATCTGCCCTTTCACCAGATTCTCTCCCCCCAGCACCCAGAAAACAGACATATTACAGGGTGCAGTACACCCACAGATATAGTTTCAAGAACCCTACTGCAGACCCTGAAGTCATTAAAAAAGGCCCTAAGGAAGCTAGGCCAAGCTCATCTAGAAATCCCATTACAGCTGACAAAGAAAAAAGAGCTTTAGACAGAATGGAAAAAAAAGGAATACACTTCAGCCACTTTAGCTGTAAAAGCATTAAATTGTCAATTCCTTATGCTCAAATTCCAGCAAAATGTCCTTGAACTGATTAACAGAAGATCTGAAGTAGTTAACTTCATTTGTGCATCAACTTATGGGTTATCGGATCTGAGCCGGCAGTTTCCAACAGCTGAGATCCGAGCCCCAAGCTACTCCCCCGTACCCATAATCCCCTGCCATCCCTTACTGACCTCCGATCTAGTTTGCTGCAGTTACACCAGCAGCTTGATCTCGAGCTTCCAGGGCCTTTAGAGCATATTCTGTGAGAAAATCCTCTCTTTTTTTTTTTGGATAGCTAAAGTTTGAGTGTGTGTTTGTTTTAGGATAGTTTGTTAAACTTTTTGTTAGTGTACCCTTTTTGTATTACCTCCCCCCCCCTGTTTCGTGAGCATTAGGGTGTGTGTGGTTTTTGGGGCCTAGTGAGTGTGTTTTTAGTTTACTATGGCAGAGGCCCCCAAAACATTTTTTTCTAAATGTACCGAGTGTGGCCATAAGCTCTCCCCAGCGGATAGCCACACTTGGTGCGTTTTATGCCTTGGGGTTGAACACCTGTCATCCGGCTGCGCTATTTGTGCAGCATTCAACCCCGGGGCTCTCAAGGATCGGAGGTCGAAGCTGATTCTGGTGGGACTTCTGCCCCCGGATTCGGCTCCGTCCTCCGGTCCCCCTGTGGCTCCTGCCGCGGCTGCAGCAGCGCCTTCGGCTACTTCCCTTCCCTTGACCGGGACTCAACCTCCCTCCTTGGGCCAAGAGGATAAGGAAACTAGACGTGAGAAGCGCAAGGAGAAGCATCATAAGCGGCGGGCCGAAGCCTCTGCATCAGCCCCGCCAGCCAAGCGTGCTTCTCCCCCCCGAGACCTCCGAGCCTTCTCCTTCTCGGCTCCATTCACCCTGCTTCTCGCCGGGGCCTTTGGAGGAGGAGGCCCGGTCTCCTTCGAGGTCATTGAGGCTGTACTCCCATCCCGCCTCGGTGGCCTCCTCTAGGTCCACTAGATGCTTAACTGATGCATACTTGGACCAGATGATGCGAAGGTTCCTCCAGGCCCAACTGCAGATGGGGAGTGCTCCTGCCTCCCCCCCCCCCCTCTGGGGGGAGCTCGACCCCATGTTTTGTCCCAATTGCTCCTTCCCCGACCCGCTTCCCGGGTTCGGGGTCTTCAGAGCCGACTAGCGTTGGAGCTGGGGGACTGTCTGCGCCAGTAGAGTCGAGTGCTTCGGCGCCGATGGCACCCTTGAGTCTGTCGGGTCCCTTTTCTGCAGATCCAAGCTCTCGGAGCCGAGAGCTGAGCTTCGGATCCGAGACAGTTAGTATACCTTTGGCTCCGTCCAGGTCAGAGCATACTGGGCCCTCGGATCCAATCACCTCGGTGCCGGCTCCGATCCGTGCGTCGGATCCAAGGGAGGGTCTGCTCTCGGATCCGAGGGAGAGCACCTCTCCTTCGGCCTTCGACGTGGTGGAGAGGTTTCTGTCGAGGGACTCCAGGCCCCCAGCCCTAGCTACGGCCCCACCCTGCACTCTCTCTCAAATGGGCCTGACTTCCATCACCCGGCCCCAGGGACAGCCTGCTCTTACATCCCAGATTGTTCCTTTGTTGGAACAGGATGTGGTTGGTGAGGCCTCCTGGGACAGCCCCCCCCGAGGAAGTCCCTCACAAATGCAAGTGCAAAAGCAGGCACTTGGACTCCCCTGCGTCCTTGACAGAGGACACAGACTTGGAGGAAGGGGAAGGCTCCCCAAGATCACCCCCCTGAAGACATCTCATTTGGAGACATCATGGAGATGCTCAGAATTAGGGAGGGGTGGTCTGCCCCAAAACCTACCTCGGACGAGTCCGTGTTTCTGGAGGCGTTTGAAGCAGGCCCATCTACCTCTTGGGTGTCCCCTCCAGCCGACCCCCTGGTAGACCTGATCACTACCAGGGCATGGAAGGAGCCGGACACTGTGAAGCCCATTCCCAAGAGGCCGGACAGAATTCTTAGCCCCCCCCTCGGACAGGTCACATTGGAGTAAGGGGTCCCCCGTAGATGCCATGTTGGTGGCGGCTGCCACTAAAAGGGAACTAGACCAGGAGAGTCCCTCGGTCCATCCTCCTGACAAGGAGTCTCAGGCGATGGACCACTTGGGGAAGCGGGTGTTTGCTTCAGCCACCTTCTTGGTAAGGTCGCTGAACTATATGGCACACGTAATACGACTCCAGTGGGACCTTATCAAAGACTACCCTGGGTCGCCCCCAGAGTCCATGTCGGCAGAGGACAAACAAGTTTACTCTACCCGAATGGCCACTCTCAGGTCTATTTCCAATACCTCTATGCGGCTACTATCTCATGCTACGGAGGGAGCCGCTAGAGCTAGCGGAGCGGGCATCATCCTAAGGCGACAGGTGTGGCTCCGCCACTGTGATTTTGCAGAACCCTTTAAGGCATCATTCACTAACGCCCCATTTGATGGTTCTGCCCTCTTTGGCAAGACCGTACGTGACACCTTGGTCCAGAGCGAGAAAGACGGGAAGACGCTGTCTGCCATCAGAGTCCACTTCTCTGCTCCCCAGAGGTCCTTCTCCAAGAACCAAAAGGGACAGAAGAAGATGTGGTTCCGGAAATCTCAGCAGTCCTGTTTCGCTCAGGACCCCCCGTCCTTCAGGGGCAGTGGAGGACAGGGTGGACGCCGCCCTAGAGGCAGAGGGGGCCCAAAAAACTTTGGGTCCAGAGAACCTTTCTCTGATCGGCCCACGAAGCTACACTGAGGGGTTACCCGACTGCTCCACTCTGGAGGCAGTCGGGGGGCGTTTCTCGAAGCACCTAGCAGCTTGGGAGTCCATCACAACAGACCACTGGGTGCTTCGGATTATATCCAGAGGCTACAAGATTCCGTTTCTCTATCCCCCTCTCAGATCCAGATCCCTCCCCGATGTCCCAC
The DNA here is from genome assembly GCF_019279795.1 of Protopterus annectens. Lineage (NCBI taxonomy): Eukaryota > Metazoa > Chordata > Ceratodontiformes > Protopteridae > Protopterus > Protopterus annectens. Next base: position 988,535,814 of record NC_056727.1, read on the forward strand.
CCGATCAGAGGGAGGCCGCAGACGCGGAAATTCAGCGGCTGCTAGAAAAGGGAGCCATCCAGCACGTCCCCCCAGACCAGTACGGATCAGCCTTTTACTCCAGGTTCTTCTTGGTGCCAAAAAAGACAGGGGACTTAAGACCAATCCTCGACCTTTCTCTCTTGAACCTGGCGGTAACCAAAGAAAAGTTCCGGATGGTCACCCGTCAATCCATTCTCCCCCTCTTGCAGGAGAACGACTGGATGTGCTCCATAGACCTCAAGGACGTGTATTAGCACATCTTGATGGACAGACGGTCCAGGAGGTTTCTCTGCTTCAGGCTAGGAGCCAGCCATTACCAATTCAGGGTCCTCCCCTTTGGTCTCACAACAGCCCCCAGGGTGTTCACCAAGGTGTTAACTGTGGTAGCGGCCCACCTGAGACTCCAGGGAATTCAGGTCTTTCCATACCTGGATGACTGGCTCCTGACCGCCCCCACAAGGCTTCCACTCTGCACGGCCAGGAATTATTTTCTTCACCTAGCTCCCTGGCTGGGTATCATGATCAATGTGAGAAAATCTTCCCTTCTTCCGACTCAGGTCATAGATTTCATCGGAGCCAAGTTGAACACGAATCAGCTTATAGCCTTCTTGACTCCGGACCTGCTGCAGTCTGTAAAACTTCATGTGCAGGCCATTCTTCATTGCCCAGCCCCTCCGGCGGAATTGGTCCTGTGGGCCTTAGGCTCGATGGCGGCAACCATCAACCTTTTGCCCATGGCGCGCCTAAATATGAAAATCCTGCAATGGACCCTCCAAGTCCAATGGTCCTTCCTTCATTACCCCCTGAGCCACCCTGTTCCTCTCAGCAGGGTTTGCAGGAGATCCCTCTTGTGGTGGCTCCAATCTCCGGACCACCAGAAGGGGCACCCCTTTTCTATGTCCCCTCCCTTAACCACGGTGACCACGGACACCTCTCGCCTCGGGTGGGGGGGGTCATTGTTTGGGCAGGACCGTCCAAGGCACGTGGAACCATGTGGAGACCTCACTGCATATCAGTGTCCTAGAGATGAGGGCCGTGCTGTTAGCGTTGCAAGCATTACAGAGCCTTCTTCCCGTCGGAACAATTGCCATCCAGATGGACAACATGTCGGTCGTCTGGTATATCAACAAACAGGGGGGAACCATGTCCTATCCACTTTGTCGAGAGGCCATGAGAGTGTGGGAATGGGCAATTTCCACCAACTGTTTTCTCATAGCGATGCATATTCTGGGACAGTCCAACATCCTAGCGGACAGATTGAGTCGCACCATCCTCTCGCCGTACGAGTGGTCTCTGAATCTCAAAGTAGCAAAGCAGATTTTCTCCAAATGGGGTCAACCTCATTGCGATCTTTTCACTTCTCCCTCAAACACAAAGTGCAGCGACTACTTCGCTCTAATTCCCCCATCCGGGGAATCTCCAAGAGACCCTCTGGTGCATGTTTGGCCACCCAGTTTACTTTATGCTTACCCTCCACTTCCCCTGATGATGAAGTTTCTGCAGAAGCCAGACGGTTGGGGAGCAGAATGATCCTCATAACCCCATTCTGGCCTCATCAGGCGTGGTTCCCATATCTATGGTCTCATCTGGTGAATCCTTCCTGGATTCTAGATCCCATTCCGGATCTGATTTCTCACCCATTGGGCCTGCTGGCCCCGAACCTGAACAACCTCAATCTCACGGCTTGGTTGATCCAGTTCCACTGTTAGCTAGGACTCCCGGTATCTCTTCCCCAGCCAAAGCCATCCTAGTAGCAGCTCACAAGCCATCTACTAGAAGGGTTTATAATAGCAAATGGAAACGTTTTTCTATCTGGGCGGAGCACAAGAACTTAGACCCCTTCACAGCTCCGTTGCCAGCAATATTAGACTTTCTATCGGGGTTATTTGACCAATGTGCTAGCTCCTCCACAGTCAAAGTACAATTGGCGGCTATCTCTCATTACCATGTTGGATGTGATCTGGGTCCTTTGACCTCGTCCAGATTATGCAAGGCCTTCTTAAAAGGCACCTTCTTACTAAGACCCCCGGTGAAGGATGTAGTCCCTCCTTGGGATTTAGCGCTGGTACTCCAGGCTTTAACAACTTCTCCCTTTGAGCCTGCAGCTTCGGTGGATCTCAAATTCTTATCCTAGAAAACAGCTTTTCTTGTTGCCATTACTTCGGCAAGAAGGGTTTCGGAACTTCAAGCCCTTTGCGCCAAGCCACCGTACTTGACTTTCCACAAAGATAGAGTATCTCTCAGGACCAATCCCTCCTTTCTGCCCAAAATTGCTTCCGAATCTCACATCAACCAGTCTATTAACTTACCAGTCTTCTTTCCCAATTATCAGAATAAGGGTGAGTACAAGTTGCATTCCTTAGATGTACACAGACAACTACGATTCTATTTACACAGGACAGCTGGTCACAGGGAATCAGACCAGCTGTTTGTATCCTTTGCTAAACCTAGTCTGGGGAAACCTGTTTCGAAAGTCACATTGTCCAGGTGGATTTCCCAGTGTATTCTTCTGGCTTATGAGAGTTCTGGCTGGCCTGCACCTCAGGGAGTCCATGCCCATTCTACTCGGTCTATTTTAACCTCCGCTGCTTTTCGTTCTAGAGTATCTTTGGATGACATTTGCTCAGCAGCCACGTGGGCTTCATCTCATACCTTTATAAACCACTATAAGCTGGATTTTGTCTCCAGATGGAGAGCTCCGCAGTGCTCCGGAACATCCTTCCATGAGGGCCTCCCAAGATTCAGGTAGCTGGGGACTCTGTCCCATAGGTTGATGCACAAATGAAATTATCTACTTCAGATTAAGAAGTTATGTACTCACCATAACTTTCCATCTGAGTAGGTAAACTTCATTTGTCAGCAACCGTCCCTCCTTCCGTCCCCCTGACCTACTTGGATGTTCATGGTATTCCTGTGTCATGACGGATTGTATCCAGGTTAACATATAGAGGTCTCCTCTTCTATGATATTGCAGGTGTTGCTTTTAGGCAAACTTGATCTGAGGTCAGTAAGGGATGGCAGGGGATTATGGGTAGGGGGAGGAGCTTGGGGCTCGGATCTCAGCTGTTGGAAACTGCCGGCTCGGATCCGATATAGATCCGATAACCCATAGGTTGCTGACAAATGAAGTTTACCTACTCAGATGGAACGTTATGGTGAGTACATAACTTCTTATTATCTTCCATTCCTGACAATAGTACTACCAGACAATTAACAAACCTCATACAGTCTTAGCTCTCAAGTATCCACACACTCCTTGCATTGTGGTTTTGATGCCTTAGAAGCTTCTACCAGGGCTCCAATCCCAGGCTCAGTAATCAGAAGGTATGCCTGGTTAAGGGAGCAGCCTTTGCCTGACCAGGTAAAATCCAAACTGCTAGATGCCCCCTTAGATAAAGACCAGGTGTTTGGACCTAAAGCAGAGGAGGTCATTAAGAAAATGGAGGGCAAAGCCAATTCCATGCAAACAGTCAAGGACTTCTTACAGGTGCAACCTCCCAGGTTCAGCAGAAACTTCCCCACTAAACACTGGTCCTTTCCCTCTCAGACAGAACCTGTCCAGAGAAAGGGATGCAGAGACAGAACACCTAGATATCAGTCCCATAGCCAACAATGACCCAGGCAGTGGTCCACTGTTGCTCCTAGGCAAGGGAGTTCTAAAACAACTCCCTTCTCCAAGGACTGTCAATGACTTTCTCCCCTCCCCTCTGCCCCTCAGGTCACCCAAGAGGCTAGGAGGAAGACTTTCCTCTTCCTAGAAAACTGGCAGGCCATCACCTCAGATCTATGGATTCTAAAAATTGCCATCGGGTACAGATTCTGTTTCAAAGAGAAACCAAAAAGGTCAGGTTGCTCAGACATCCCTGCATATTCGAGGACACAAGCTTTTCATCAGATCAGAAAGCTTCATGCCCAGGGTGCTGTAGAACCTGTACCAAAGGAACAGACTGGAGAAGGATTTTATTCAAGACTGTTCCTGGTTTCCAGAAAAGAGGGCACCTAATGCCCTATCCTAGACCTGTCCACCCTGAGTCTGTCCCTCCTGGTTCCAAAATTCAAGATGCTGACTGTACAAAAACTACTACCTAGGCTCCTGCCACAAGCCTGGCTAGTGACCCTAGATCTGAAGGATGCCTACCTGCATATCCCTATCAGACAGTCCTGCAGGAGTTACCTAAGGTTTAGAGCAGGGTCCCAACACTTTCAGTTCTTTGCTTTGTCCTTTGGCTTATCCAGTGCTCCCAGAGTCTTTACAAAGTGCCTGGCTCCAGTCATTGCATTTTGCAGACAGAATGGCATGCACATTTATCCATATCTCGACGACTGCCTCATACAGGCAGAAACTAAGGAAAAACTCCTGCAGGACCTCTCCTTTGTGCAAACCCTACTAACCTCTCTGGGATTCACCATCAACCGGGAAAGTCCCATCTACAGCCCACATGAAGGATTACCTTCCTGGGCACCTTTCTAGACACCTCAGCACACATGGGCCTTCCTCCCTCCTCAGAATCAGGCCTTCCTACAGTCTTCACCCAGTTGGCAAACAAAACCCACCTCACTGACAGAAAAAGCCTGCAAGCCCTGGGATACATGGAGTCCTGCATCGTGCTGGTACCCCTTGCCAGCGTACACATGTGAAAATTGCAATGATACCTAAGGAATCTCTGGTGCCAGCACTCCCAGTCATTGGAACACCAACTCCCACTGATTCTTTGTCTGGGGAAGGAGTTACTATGGTGGGGTGAGACTTGCAGCCTAAACAAGGGTCTCTCCTTTGTCCTTCAGCCACATGGCCAAACCATAACCACAGACGTCTCAGACATTGCCTGGGGAACTCACAAAGGAACACTGCAAATTCAGCCCTTTTGGGAACAGGTGGTTCAGGGTCTCCATATCAACCTGAAAGAAATGCTAGCAGTGCACAAAGCAATTCTAACCTTCCAAGAACATATGTCACTAGTAGTCCTTTTATTCAAGGCAGACAACACAACTGTCATGTGGTACATCAACAAGCAAGGGGGCACCCATTCTTACCTCCTATGTTGCCTAGCTACAAACATCTGGCAGTTAGCCTCAAACCTGGGACTGCACCTGATGGCACAATACCTTCCAGGGAAACAAAACACCCTGGCAGAGCAATTAACCAGACAACTCCTGGATCCACATGAGTGGCAGTTGCACAGGAAGTCCTTCAGATCAGTCAGATCTGGGGGAAACCAGACAGACCTTTTTGCAAGCTATCAGAACTGCCAGCTAACTAATTTTGCTCAAGAGAGTTTCACCCAGAGGCTTGGAGGGTGAACACCCCTTCCTTTCATTGTGGCAACCTGTTTGTATACGCTTTCCCACCACTGCCTCTGATACCCAGGGTGCTGCTCAAGATCAGAGAGGAAGGCCAAGGGTCATCCTAATTGCCTCAGACTGGCCGAGGCAGTACTGCTACTCATGCTGCTCAGTCTGAGCAGGTGTCCTCCCATCCTCCTACCCCCCCCTCCACAGACCTTCTCACACAACAGAGAGGGGAAGCTACTGCACCCAGGCCTGGCCACTCTCAAGTTAACTGCATGGTTGATTTCTCAAAGGCAGATAACACTGCAGCCCTCAGCAAACAAGTGTATTGTTAAGGAGGCCTGTTGACCCAGCAACAGAAAATCGTATTCAGCAGAATGGAAAAGGTTCACCTGCTGGTGCAGCAGCAAAGGTGCAGACAGCACCAATACCACTTTAACACGTGATCTGAAGTAGGAGATTCATTTGTCTGCAACCTGTGGGTTATGGATCCGATATCGGATCCGAACCGGCATGGTTTTCCAGCTATGGATTCGAGCTCTCAGCTCCTCCCCTCACCCATAATGCCCTGCTCTCCCTACATGACCTCAGATCTAGTTTGCCGCGCTGGTGACCAGATTGGTTTCTGAGAGCTCTACAGCTAAGTGTTTATTCAGCTAATTCTAGTGTTAAATTTAAAGTTTTTTCAACAGTTTTGTGTGAAAGTTTAGGTTTCCCTTATTGTAGCTTAAAGTTGTTTAGTTTATTAACCTTTATAACTTTTAGTTTCCCTCCCCTCGCTTGTGCGTAGTGTGTGTTTGGGCCTGTGTTTGTTTGGCTAGTTAGCTTTTACTTTTTTAGACTAGTTTAAGTAAAAAGCTAGTGTTCTTAGGATGTCTGAACAACCTAAGGCTGTTTTTTCGAAGTGCTCCGAGTGTGGCCATAAGCTTTCCCCTGCTGATGGCCACACTTGGTGCGTTCGATGCCTTGGGGTTGAACACCTCACTTCTGGATGTTCCATTTGTGCAGGGTTCAACCCCAGGGCATTGAAGGAGCGGAGGTCGAAACTGGTCCTGGCGGGACTTTTGCCCCCGGACTCGGCTCCGGCTACCGCTCCTTCGGGGGGTACCGTGTCTACGGTTCCCTCCTCTCCGGCTCCCCCTCCTCCTCCTGGGACTCAACCTCCCTGTAGTGGTTTGGAGGAGAGGGAAGCAAGAAAGAAGGACCGGAGGGAGAAGCACCATAAGCGGCGGGCCGAGACCTCTGTTTCGGCCCCGCCTGCCAAGCGGGCTTCTCCTCCGGCCTCCTTGTCTGCTGGTTCTCCCCCTCCTCGGCTCCGGTCTCCTGTGTGCTTTTCACCGGGACCTGAGGAGGAGGAGACCCGATCTCCGTCGAGGCTATCGAGGAGGCACTCAAGGCCTACCTCGGTAGCCTCGTCGAGATCTACGTACAGTTTATCTGATGCTGATCTGGACCGGATAATGAGAAGGTTCATCCAGGCCCAGATGCAGATGGGAGTGCTCTTGCCTCCCCTCTGGGGAGCTCGACCTTTCTTTAAACCTATAGCTCCTTCTCCAACCCGCTACCCGGGTTCGGAGCAGTTGAGCCGAGCAGCCGAGCCGGGGGTGGGTCGGCGCCGATAGTACTGGGTACTTCGGATCCGACCCTGCCCTCGAGTGCTTCAGATCCAACTTCTCGGAGCCTGGATCCGAGCTTCGGATCCGGGGGGATCAGTGCTCCTTCGGCACCGTCCGTGTCGGAGCGCACTGCCCCCTCGGATCCGAGTGCTTCGGTGCCGGCTCCGATCCACTCTTCGGATCCTAGGGGGAGCCGATTATCGGATCCTTTGGTCGAGGTCGGCTCCCCCTCGGCTTTTGATGTAGTGGAGAGGGCCCTGTTGAGGGTTTCCGGACCCCCGGCACTTGCTTCGGCTCCGTCCCGCGCTCCATCTGCACTGGGCCAGACTTCCACCATCCAGCCATTGGGACAGCCCGCTCCTTTGCCCCAAGTTGTTCCTTTGGAACAGGTCACAGTTTGCGAGGAGTCCTCTGACAGCCCCCCCGGAGGATGCCCCTCGCAAGCATACATGCAAAAGGAGGCACATAGACTCCCCCGAGTCTCTCACTGAAGACACGGACTTGGAGGAAGGGGAAGGCTCCCCAAAATCACCCCCCAAGGATGTCTCCTTTGGAGACATCATGGAAATGCTTCTCATAAGGGGGGGGGTGGTCTGCCCCCAAGTCTTCCTCGGACGAGTCCGTGTTCTTGGAGGCATTTGAAGCGGGCCCGTCTACCTCTTGGGTGTCCCCTCCTGCCGACCCCCTGGTGGACCTGATTACCACAAGGGCGTGGAAGGAACCGGACACCATGGAGCCAATTCCAAAAAGGCCTGACCGTATACTTAGTCCCCCGGCTGACCGTGCCCATTGGAGTAAGGGGCCTCCGGTAGATGCCATGTTGACGGCGGCAGCCACCAAGAGGGAACTTGCTCAGGAGAGTCCCTCAGTCCATCCCCCGAGTCTCGGATGATGGACCGCTTGGGGAAGCAGATGTTTAGTTCAGCGACCTTTTCAGTAAGGGCGCTGAACTACCTGGCACATGTGATTAGGATGCAGCGCGATCTTATCAAGGAATACGCTGCATCCCCCCCAGAGTCCATGTCGGAGGAGGACAAATTGTTGCACTCCACCCGGATGGCCACTCTCAGGTCCGTGATTAATACCTCTATGCGGTTACTGTCCCATGCTACGGAAGGTGCCGCTAGAGCCGCAGGGGCAGGCCTAGTTACTAGACGTCAGGCCTGGCTCCGTCATTGCGATTTCACGGAGCCCTTCAAGGCGTCATTTGCGAACGCTCCCTTCGATGGTTCTGCCCTCTTTGGCAAAACTGTTCGTGATACCTTGACCCAGAGCGAAAAGGACGGTAAGACGCTGTCTGCCGTCGGAATCCGCTTCTCTGTGCCCCAGAGGCCCTATTCTAGGAACCAAAAGGGCCAGAAGAAGATGTGGTTCCGGAAGTCGCAGCAATCCCAACCCGCTCCGGACAACCAGTCCTTCCGTGGCAGAGGAGGACAGGGAGGACGCCGCCCCAGGGGCAGAGGGGCTCCCAGGAACTTCGGGTCCAGAGAACCCTTCTCTGAACGGCCCGCGCAGCAGCCCTGAAGGGTTGCCCGGCTGCTCCCCTCTGGAGGCAGTCGGGGGACGTTTTTCGGAGCACCTAGCGGCATGGGAGCCCATAACATCAGACCGCTGGGTCCTCCGCATCATATCCAGAGGATACCGTATCCCATTTCATCACATTCCAAAATTGAAGTCCCTCCCCGACGTTCCACCTGGTCAGTGGGAGGCCGCTTTGGCAGAAATTGGCCATCTGCTAAAGAAAAGAGCCAGCCAGCCCCCCAGACCAGATCGGATCAGGGTTCTACTCCAGGTTCTTTTTAGTGCCAAAAAAGACGGGGGATCTAAGACCAATATTAGACCTTTCACTCTTGAACCTGGCAGTTCCCAAGGAGAAGTTCCGAATGGTTACATTGCAGTCTATTCTCCCCCTTCTGGGAGAAAATCACTGGATGTGCTCCATAGACCTCAAGGATGCGTACTACCATATACTAATGGACAGGCGCTCCAGGAGGTTTCTCCGCTTCCGGCTGGGAGCCAGTCACTACCAATTCCGGGTCCTTCCCTTTGGTCTCACCACAGCCCCCAGGGTGTTCACCAAGGTATTAGCAGTGGTAGCGGCCCACCTGAGGCTTCAGGGGGTGCAGGTCTTCCCTTACCTGGACGACTGGCTTCTCACCGCTCCAACAAGGCATCTACTGTTATTGGCGCGAGATTCCTTTCTCCATCTAGCTCCCCGTCTGGGCATCACAATAAATACAGAAAAATCCAACCTAGCCCCTACGCAGTTCATAGATTTTATAGGTGCCAGGTTAGACACGAGACGGTTAAGAGCCTTCCTCACTGCGGACAGAATTCAGAATCTGCAGCTCCAGGTGCGGGCCATTCTCCACTCCAGCTCAGTTCCGGCGGAGTTGGTCCTGAGGGCTGTAGGGTCCATGGCAGCAGAGATAGCTCTTCTTCCTCTCGCCAGGTTCAATATGCGCATCCTTCAGTGGACACTCCTAGTTCAGTGGTCTTATCTTGCTCTTCCTATGCATCATCCCATTGCGATCAGCAAGGCTTGCAAGCGGTCCCTCCTGTGGTGGCTCCACTCTCCAGATCTCACGGAGGCCGCCCCTTTTGTGCTCCTCCCCCTCTCGCCACGGTGACCACGGACGCCTCCCGCCTCGGGTGGGGGGGGGGGCATTTTGCAGGCCGGACGGTCCAAGGCACATGGAAAGATTCAGAGACCTTACTGCATATCAACGTTCTAGAGATGAGAGCAGTGCTCTTAGCGTTGCAAGCACTTCAGGCCTTTCTTCCCTTGGGAACTATTACGATTCAGTTGGACAACATGTCTGTCGTCTGGTATATCAACAAACAGGGAGGAACCAGGTCTTACCCTCTTTATCGAGAAGCCATGAGAGTGTGGGAATAGGCAATCTCCACCAACCGCTTTCTCATCGCAACGCATATTCCGGGTTGGTCCAACATCCTTGCGGACAAACTCAGTCGCACCATTCTCTCCCCTTACGAGTGGTCTCTCAATGCTCAGGTAGCGAAATGCATCTTCGCACGGTGGGGAACTCCTTGTTGCGATCTTTTTGCGTCTCCCTCAAACACCAAGTGCGACAGTTTTTTCGCTCTAATACCTCCTCCCAGAGATACCCCAAGAGACGCTCTGGTGCATGCTTGGCCACCTGGTCTTCTTTATGCTTACCCCCCTTTGCTTCTGATGCTCCAAGTTCTTCAGAAAGCCTCTCGGTTGGGGTGAAGAATGATTCTCATTGCCCCATTCTGGCCTTGACAGATCTGGTTCCCTTTCCTAAGGTCTCACTCGGTGAATCCTCCTTGGATTCTAGATCCCATTCCGGATCTGATATCTCACCCATCCCACCTATCAACCCCGAATCTGGACAACCTGAAGCTGACTGCTTGGCTGCTCCAGTTCCACTCCTGATCAGGACTCCCGGTATTTCGTCTCCAGTTAAGGCCATCCTGGTGGCGGCTCATAAACCATCTACCAGGAAAGTTTACCGCAGTAAGTGGAAACGATTCTCCATTTGGGCGGAGCGGCAAGGTCTAGACCCCTTCACAGTTCCCCTTCCTCTGGTGCTTGACTTTCTAACCACTCTTTTTAATGATGGTGCCAGCAGTTCCACGGTCAAAGTGCAACTTTCGGCAATTTCTCACTATCATATTGGTCAAGACTCCAGTCCACTGATGTCTGCCAAATTGTGTAAGATTTTCCTAAAAGGTACTTTTCTCCTCAGACCCCCCCTGTAAAGCAAGTGGTTCCTAGAAAAGGGGTTGTCCTACTCCTCTATGAAGACTCATGCTTCAGTTACCTCAGTCTATGTCCAGGTGGAGCAGCCCTTGTTCTCTCAGCACTTCTTAAAACAGTTCCTCAGAGGTGTAGCTCACATCATACCACCTAGAAGGCCACCTGCGCCAGCTTGGGATCTTAACTTTGTTTTAGAAAAGTTGACTTCCCCCCCCCTTTTGAACCAGCATCCTCAGCAGATCTCAAGTACCTCTCTTGGAAAACTGCTCTATTGCTAGCCATGACTTCTGCCAAGAGGGTATTTGAGGTCCAGGCCCTAATGGGCACTGAGCCCTTCATCATCATCCACACAGACAGGGTCTCTGAGAACCAGCCCCACCTTTATGCCCAAGGTGGTCTCTGAGGTAACCCTCAGCTGGACCATTTACCTACCTACTTTCTTCCCAAAGCCTACCAGTAAAGGAGAAAGAATTCTGCATACCCTGGACATACACAGACAACTGAGTTTTTACCTTGACAGGACCAAATTAGTAAGAAAAAATGACCAGCTCCTGGTTTTGTTCGCCCCGGGGCAGAGGGTAAATCCATTACTAAGACCATTTCCAAATGGTTCTCTTATTGCATACATTTCTGCTATGCCTTCCATGAAAAGAGTCCTCCTAAATCCGTAAGAGTCTCACTCCACTAGAGCAGCCTCTACTTCCACAGCCTTCCTGAGAGGGGCTCCTACCAAGGATATCCTGGAGGCTGCTACATGGACATGTATCCACACTTTCACTAAGCACTACCAGTTGGCTACATTCTCCAAACCAGGGCAGGATTTGCATCTGCAATCCTGCAGGACATGCTAGCATCCCCATAACCTATGTAACATGCCTCCATCCACTTCCTCAGCTTTGGGAATCTTCCCACAAGTGATGACTGCAACAGTGAAACGTAAAGAACATAGTGCAGTTGTGTACACCTACAATAAATATAGATGTTAGAGTGTGTTCACTGTTGCAGTCCTATTTCCCTCCCACCTTCCCCCATTTTTCTATATTCTTTTAGGGGCTCCTGACTATTGGGGGCAAGGAAAACTGATGTAATGGCATCGGCTGTCACCCTTTATAGCCCTGTCAACCTATCATCCACTGTCTCTGAACAGCCAATGCAAGAGGGAAATCCTTTACTCTGGTATTCAGGCTGACCGAGGGTTACCCAGCAGGGATAATCCCAGAAGTGATGACTGCAACATTGAATACACTCTAACATCTACATATATGGTACGTGTACACATCTGTACTTTCCGAATGGTTATGGTCCAGTCCATCCTGCTTCTTGTGCGCAAGGATGATTGGATGTGCTTTATAGATCTCCAGGGCACATACTATCACATCAGAATAGACAGGAACTCCAGGAGACACCTGCGCATATGGCTGGGAGCCAATCACTACCAATTCAGAGTACTGCCCTTTGGACTATTCACAGCCCCTCAGGTGTTTACCAAGTGCATAGCAGTTTTAGCAGTTCACCTGAGACTAAAAGGATTCCAGGCGCTTCCCAATCTAGATGATTGACTTCTCACTGCCCCAACAAGGCATCAACTGGTACAAACCAAGGATCTGAAGTAGTTACTTCATTTGATCTGCAACCTGTGGGTAGTCGGATCCGACCTCGGATCCGAACCGGCAGCTTTCCAAGCTCCAATATCCGAGCTCCTAGCTCCTCCCCTACCCATAATCCCCTGCTACCAACCACATTACCTCAAATCGTTTTTTGCCGCGGCTAAAGACAGTTGCTTCTTAGTGAAGAGCTCCTGGCCTGGTGAGATTGTTCCATTTATAGACTTTTTTCTTGTTCTAAATTGTGTGTGTGTGTGTTTTAAAATCCCTTTAAAACCCTTTTAAAAAAATAATAAAAAAATAACTTTCTTCCCTTAGTTTTACTTTATCTCTCCCCCTTCCCTCCTAGTGTTTGGGTGTGTGTGTGTGAGAGAACTTATGGCTGAAGCTAAGGCCATATTTTCAAAATGTACTGAGTGTGGCCACAAGCTTTCCCCAGCTGATGGCCACACTCAGTGCGTTTTATGCCTGGGGGCAGCTCATCTGTCGGAGGCCTGCCAGATATGTGCGGCCTTCAACCCTCGGGCACTCAGGGACAGGAAGAACAAGCTGATCCTGGCGGGAAAACTCCCCCAGGAATCGGCTTCTTCTTCCTCTCCCAGCCGGGTTCAAGCTACTCCTGTAGCTTCTGCGCCGGCTACTCCCTTAGCTGTACCCGGGACTACTCAACCTCCCTTATCGGGTACCAGCTCTGTGGAGTCTAGTGCTTCTTCCCACAGGGAGAAGAAGAAGCACAAGGACAGAGAGGGTCACAGCTCTAAAAGGCGGGCCGAGTCTCATCCCTCGGCTCCGCCTGAAAAAATTCTGAAGTCCCCAGTGAGGGTCTCCGGATCCTCATCCTCTCGGCTCCGTTCACCTTCCTTTTCTCCGGAGCCGGAGGAGGAGGATAGGTCTCCCTCGAGGTCTTCGAGGCGCCCCTCCCGGCCTGCCTCGACTGCCTCTTCGTGGTCTGCAAAAAGCATCTCCGAAGCAGACATGGATCGGATGATGCGAAGATTTTTACAGACCCAGATGCAGATGGGGATGCTCTTGCCTCCCCCCCTTTGGGAAGGAGTGCAGCCCCCATTTTTGCCCCGATCACTCCTTCTCCGACCTGTTTTTGGGTTTCGGAGTTATCGGATCCAGGCCCTTTCGGATCCGGGGATACGTCGGCGCCGATAGCGATTGTGTCTTCGACGCCGACTATACCTTCGAGCTTGTCGGATCCGAGCTCTCGGGGGTGAGGGTTGAGCATCGGATCCGAGGGGGTGGTTGTGTCTTCGGCGCCGATGGGGTCGGAGCACATCACTACCTCGGGTCCGATTGCTTCGGCTCCGACCCCGATCCTATCCTCGGAGCCGAGGAGGTTACTTTCTCAGGCTGGAGACAGTGAATCTCCCTCGGCTTTTGAGGTAGTGGAGAGGGTACTGTAGAGGTCATCCAGGTCCCCGTCCGGGCCTTCGGATCCACCCGTACCCCCACTGTATCAGGGTCTGTCTTAGATCATCCGTCCATCTGGGCAGCCTGCCCAAAGCCTCCAGTTGGTTCCTGTGGAGGAACATCATCCTGAGCCCTCTTCGGACAGTCCCGCCGAAGAGGCACCTCGGAAGCATAAGTGCAAAAGGAGGCACCTAGACTCCCCCGAGTCCATTACCACGGATACGGATTTGGATGATAAGGAGGCTCCCCAAGGTCATCCCCTGAAGATGTCTCCTTTGGAGACATCATGGAAATGTTGCGTATAAGAGGGGGGTGGTCTGCCCAAAAGCCCTCCCTGGACGAGTCCGTTTTTCTGGAGGCCTTTGAGGCAGGCCCATCTACCTCCTGGGTGTCCCCCCCAGCCGACCCCTTGGTGGATTTAATTACCACCAGGGCTTGCAAGGAGCCTGACACCATGGAGCCTATCCCTAGATGCCCAGACAAGGTCCTCAGCCCTCCCTCTGATAGACCTTCTTGGTCCAAAGGTGCGCCGGTTGATGCTATGTTGGTGGTGGCGGCCACTAAGAAAGAACTTGCCCAAGAAAGTTCTTCGGTCCATCCGCCGGACAAGGAGTCCCGGTCATTGGACCATATTGGGAAGCGGATGTTTGCTTCAGCGACCTTTGCCATAAGGTCGCTGAACTACATGGCAAACACCATTAGGCTACAGCGTGACTTAATTAAGGAATACGCTGCAGCCCCTCCGGAGTCCATGTCGGTCCCAGACAAAAAGGTTTTTGAGACTCGAATGGCCACTCTAAAGTCTATATCAAATACATCTATGCGGCTTCTTTCCCATGCCACGGAAGGAGCCGCTAGAGCTAGTGGAGCTGGAGTGGTCTTGCGACGTCACTCCTGGCTCCGCCTTTGCGACTTCACGGAACCCTTTAAGGCGTCCTTCGCGAACGCCCCTTATGATGGTTCAGCCTTATTTGGCTCAACAGTTCACGACACGCTAGTCCAAAGCGAAAAGGATGGGAAGACGCTGTCGGCCGTCGGAGTCCGCTTCTCTAGCCCCCAAAGATCCTTCTCCAGGAATCAGAGGGGGCAAAAGAAGCTGTGGTTCCGTAAATCTCAGCAATCCCGTCCTGCTGCAGACAACTCGTCCTCTAGAGGCAGAGGAGGACAAGGTGGACGCCGGCCCAGAGGCAGAGGGGGGCTGCGTAATTTCGGGTCCAGAGAACCTTTCTCGGACAGACCTGCGCAACAGCCCTGAGGGCTTGCCTGACTTTCCCTCTCTGGAGACAGTCGGGGGGTGATTATCGGAGCACCTGTCAGGCTGGGAGTCCATTACAAAAGATCGATGGGTGCTCCAGATTATATCCAGAGGTTACACTATTCCGTTCACACCCCCCCAACCCCAAACGTCTCCCCGATGTTCCACCCCATCAGAGGGAGTCCGCAGCTCTGGAAATTTCAGAGTTGCTAAGAAAAAGAGCCATCCAGCCCGTCCCCCCAGATCAGTCCAGATTGGGTTATTACTCCAGGTTCTTCTTGGTGCCAAAGAAAACGGGGGACCTCAGACCCATTCTAGACCTCTCGTCCCTGAACCTGTTCATACCCAAGGAAAAGTTCCGGATGGTCACCCTACAATCTATTCTCCCCCTTCTGCGGGAGAACGACTGGATGTGCTCGTTAGACCTCAGAGATGCCTACTACCATATACTAATGGACAGACGATCCAGGAGGTTCCTCCGCTTCCGGCTAGGAGCCAGTCATTATCAGTTCAGGGTTCTTCCATTTGGCCTAACCTCAGCCCCCAGAGTGTTTACCAAAGTCATGGCAGTGGTTGCAGCCCACCTGAGACTCCAGGGCATTCAGGTGTTTCCTTACCTAGACGACTGGCTCCTCACCGCCCCCAACAGGCATCTACTGGTTGTGGCGAGAGATTACGCCCTCTCTCTGGCCCGTTCTTTGGGCATTTCAGTGAATCTAAAGAAATCCTGCCTGTGCCCCACTCAAGCCCTAGATTTCATAGGGGCCAGGATGAATACTCGGATCTCCAAAGTATTTCTTACACCTCTCAGGCTGAACAGTTTGTCTCTTCAAATCTCAGACATTCTTCGAAGCCCCGCTCCTCCAGCAGAATTAGTCCTGAGGGCGCTAGGGTCTATGTCAGCAGCGATCGGCCTTTCTCTCCATGCCCGTCTGCGAATGCGAGTGTTACAGTGGACTCTCCAGGTCCAATGGTCACTATCGGTCCATCCCTTAGACATGCTGATTCCCCTGAGCAGGGCGTGCAGACTCTCCCTTCTTTGGTGGTTACAGGCTCAGGAACTCAAAGAAGGGAGACCCTTTGTGATTCCCCCAGTCAAAGCCACGTTGACCACGGATGCTTCTTCCCTCGGGTGGGGCGGGCATTATGCAGGCAACTCCGTCCAAGGCACGTGGACTCCTCTAGAGACTGCTTTGCATATCAACGTCCTAGAGATGAGGGCAGTGCTTTTGGCGTTGCAAGCTCTTCATCACCTTCTTCCTCTGGGGACTATTGCAGTCCAGACGGACAACATGTCCGTTGTCTGGTATATAAACAAACAGGGAGGGACCAGATCTTACCCCCTGTGTCGAGAAGCCATGAGAGTGTGGGAATGGGCGATTTCCACCAACCGCTTTCTGATAGCAACGCACATTCCGGGATGGTCCAACATATTAGCGGACAAGTTAAGTCGGGTATTCCTCAGCCCTTACGAGTGGTCTCTGAATCCATCTGTCGCGAAGCAGATATTCCTCAAGTGGGGTCAACCTCGCTGCGACCTTTTCGCTTTTCCCCTAAACACAAAATGCAGCGATTACTTCGCGATAGTTCCCCCCAGAGGGGAATCCCCCAGGGATGCTCTGGTTCATGCTTGGCCGCCGGGTCTCCTTTATGCGTATCCTCCTCTTCCTCTGATGATGAAATTCATCCAGAAAGCCTGTCGGTTGGGGAGCAGAGTAATTCTCATAGCCCCATTCTGGCCTCAACAAATCTGGTTCCCCTTTCTGCAGTCTCACAGTGTGGCTCCCCCATGGATTCTGGACCCCAGACCAGACCTAATCTCGCGTCCGACGAGATGCCACACTCCGAACCTGATCAATCTCCGGCTTACGGCTTGGTTGATCCAGTTCCATTAATGGCTAGGACTCCCGGTATCTCGTCCCCTGTTAAAGCCATTCTGGTGGCAGCTCATAAGCCATCCACCAGAAAGCTCTACAACAGTAAATGGAAACGCTTTTCCATCTGGGCAAAGGAGAAGGAATTGGATCCCTTTACGATTCCTATTCCCACTATCCTGGACTTCCTGTCCCTTCTCTTTAGACAAGGAGCTAGTGCGTCCACCGTTAAGGTCCAGCTAGCAGCCATCTCTCATTATCACGTCGGGGATGGTGTAGTTTCCTTGGCATCAGCAAAAATATGCAAGACCTTCTTAAAAGGCATTTTTCTCTTAAAGCCCCCTATTAAGCCGGCAGTTCCTCCATGGGATTTTACCTTGATCTTACAAGCATTAACAAGACCACCTTTCGAGCCGGCGGCCTCAGTGCCATTGAAATTTTTATCTTGAAAACGGCTTTTTTGGTCGCTATTACTTCAGCCAAACGAGTCTCAGAATTACAAGCTCTGTGCATTAAGAATCCATACCTTATTTTTCACAAGGATAGAGTGGCCCTCAGGACTAATCCTTCCTTTCTGCCTAAGGTAGCCACAGAGACTAATATTAATCAGTCTATTAATCTTCCGGTTTTCTTCCCGAATTTCCAAAACAAGGGGGAATACACATTACACAAATTGGATGTACACAGACAACTACGTTTTAACTTGCATAGGATTAAAGATTTCCGCAAGTCAGACCAGTTGTTTGTCTCTTATGCTAAGTCAGCCATGGGCAAACCAATTTCTAAGGTGACAGTGGCCAATTGGATCTCTCAGTGTATTAGACAAGGATACACTTCATCTGGGAAGCCAGCTCCGGTTGGTGTGCGTGCACATTCTACTAGATCTGTGGCTACCTCGACGGCTTTTTGGTCTAGAGTTCCAGTAGACGATATTTGTTCAGCAGCTACTTGGTCCTCTTCCCACATGTTCATTTCTCATTACAAACTGGACATGATTTCCAGAAGTAGGGCTTCCTTTGGCTCCGTGGTGCTTCGGAATATCCTTCCGTAGGGACCACCCAGGGTCTTAGGTAAGCTGGGGACTCTGTCCCACAGGTTGCAGATCAAATGAAGTAACTACTTCAGATAAAGAAGTTATGTACTCACCATAACGTTCCATCTGAGTAGATACTTCATTTGTCTGCAACCGACCCCCCCTGCCATCCCCCTAACCTCGGTAAGGTATTGTTACTTTGGAGTTTTTCTCCATCTTTAGCCTTTAGGGGCAAAATAACCGATCTGAGGTAATGTGGTTGGTAGCAAGGGATTATGGGTAGGGGAGGAGCTAGGAGCTCGGATCTTGGAGCTTGGAAAGCTGCCGGTTCGGATCCGTGGTCGGATCCGACTACCCACAGGTTGCAGACAAATTAAGTATCTACTCAGATGGAACGTTATGGTGAGTACATAACTTCTTTTTTACTTGCTTCAGATCTCTGACTCCCTTGGCATTACAATAAATCTTGCAAAATCCAAACTGACTCCTTTAAAAAATCAAGGATGTATAGGAACTCAACTGGATACCTCAATTCAAGTGGTTTCGCTACCTCTTCATCACATTATGTCTCTGAGAAATCAGGTGTGGGATTTTTCTCTCTCTTCCATCCCCTCCTACAAAATTAGTGCTGCAGGCTCTGGGATCAATGTCTGCTGCTATTCTAGTTCCTCTATCAAGATTGTTTTGTGCGAATTCTCCAATGGACCCTAGCATTACAGTGGTCCGTTCTTTACCAGCCTCTGTCTGTTCCCTTCAAACTCGCTCCAATTTGCAATCATCATATTTTGATAGACACAGATGACCTGTTTCTGGTCAGACCATTCTCTCCCCCCTCCTCCCGATAGCCACAGTGACCACTTACACTTCTCAGTTGGGGTGGGGGGGCATTGCAAGGGTAAGATGGTTCAAGGCACATGGTCTCCCCTGGAGACCAAGCTGCATATCAGTGTCCTTGAGATGAGAGAAGTCCTTCAAATGTTGCAAGCCTTTCAGGGCATTCTCCCTGTGGGGACTACTTCAGTCCATACGGACATGTCGGTAGTGTGGTACATCAACAGACAAGGAGGAACCCATTCATATCCGCTGTGTAAAGAGGCCACCAGGATCTGAAAATGGGAGATCTCTTCAGACTGCTTTCTAGTTGCAACACACAAACTGGGGAAGACCAACATGCTGGCAGACAGATCAGCAGGTCCTTTCTGATTCTGCATGAGTGATCCCTCAATCAGTAATGAACATGATTTTCAGCCATTGGGCCCAGCCTTGCTGTGGCCTGTTTGCCTCTCCTCTCAATAACAAGTGCAAGTAAGTATTTCAGTTTGATCCTCCATCGGGGGGTCACTGATTCACGATTGACCCTGGGTCTCCTGTATGCTTATCCCCCTCTACTATTGTTCCTGAAGAGCTCAGTCATACTCATTGCCCCCTTTTGGCCTCGCCAGTTATGGTTCACTTCCTTTGGTCTCTTCTCAGATATCCTTTATGGATACTGTACCCCACTCAAGACCTCCTGTCTCACCCAACAGAATTTCAGCATGCCAGTCTCCTTGCCCGCAAGCTGACTGCACGGTTTCTCCACTTCCAGTAATAAATCAAAAGCAGACAACAACACCAGAACTGATATAACAAGATGGTCACCTCACCGTCCCAGCTAATTTAGAGAAGTAGCGTGCAGGCTTACTCGAATAAGGCAAGGATGGTATACATCCAAAAATATTTTAATGAACACGAACCACAATATTGGAAACTGAAATCCACATATTCAGCTGTTAAGCGCTTTCATCTGCTTATCGCAGACTTCCTCAGAACAGCTGATTGATTCTCAGTACATTCCTTTTAAAATCTTTTTGGCACCATTTTACAGGCAAAATTTTAAAGTGCCAGTGCTTACTTTAATTTATACATAATTTTAAAACCATGATTTATAAAAACAACCAAAGCTTCGGTGTATCTTAAAACTTGCTTTGTCCTAAAACAATAATTAAAATAAAGACTTTTCAAAACCACTAAATTGTAAACAAACAATAACATAGTTCATACCCCATAATATTTCTAACCTAAACACACATAATTTAATAGTGAAATATTAGGGGGAATTGTAACAGTAAGAATATTATTTATTTAGCTAGTTGTATATCATGCCCTGCCTACTATATTGGCAAAACAGAGAGATTATTTAAGAAAAGAATTTATGATCATGTTTATAGAATCAGGGTACATGACACCAAGAACGCTTTATACAGACATATAGAGAAGAAAGGGGAACATCATAGTTTCAGTTTTGCCATTATAGAAGGTCTACAAAACAGGTGGAAAAAAATTTTGATGTGGGCTTTTAAAGAAAATATTGACCCTTTTTCAGCACCTACTTCAGCCATCCTTCTTTTTCTCAGTACTCATTTTAAACAAGGAACTAGTTTTTCTACCATTAAATTACAGCTAGTTGCCATATCCAATTTTCATACTGGAAATTAATCCTTATCTTTGTCAACTTCTAGGTTATGCAAAGTCTTTATGAAAGGGATCTATCTCCTTAGACCCCTCCATAAAAGATCCTTCTCCCCCTTGGGATCTCACATTGGTAATCCAAGGGCTGACTCAGAAGCCATTTGAACCAGCAGACAATTGTGACATGAAGTTTCTTTCTTGGAAAACAATCTTCTCGTTCAGCAAAAAGAGCAGGCCTTATCTGCTAGGCCTTCATACATCATTTTCCATAAAAGTATGTATCTGTATGAATGAACCCTTCCTTTATGCCTAAAGCAACCATGGAAACTAACAGTAACTAATCAGTTCAATTGCCAGTCTTTTTTCCCCAACTTTACTAATAAGGGTGAATATATGCTGCATCTTCTTGACGTTCATAGGCAAATACGTTTTTATCTTTACAGAACAAAAAAGTATAGGAAGTCTGATCAACTGTTTGGATCTTTCTCATCTAACCATTTAGGTCAAGCAGTTTCCAAAATTACTTTAGCCAAATGGATTACTGACTGTATTTAACTGATTTATTCTGAGAGAGATTTGAAATTGCCTCATCCTGCTAGATGTCACTCTACCAGCTCTATGGCTAACCTCCTCTGCTTTCTCTTCCAAAGCTTTAGTTGATGATGCTTGTGCTGCAACCACTTGGTCAAAGACTTGTACCTTTGTCAAACATTACAACTTGGACATTGGCTCCAGAAGTATGGCTTCCTTTAGTTCTACAGTGCTCTGTCATATCCTTCCTTGAGGGCCTGCCAAGAGTTGCGTAGCGTGGGACTCTGGCCCATCACTGAGGAAGCATTGAAAGGACAACTTCAGAAGTTATGTACTTAACCATAACTTGGCATCTGTGTTGTCCATTTTCATTCTACCTCACCTTCACTCCCAGCCATCCCTCATCCTTGTCACTTCTAGAAGATCTCTGTATGATCTGGAAACCCTCATGTTCCATGTTTGGGCCACATCCCTTGTTATATCTGTCCTGTTTCTATAAGTCTATAGGCAGTAGGGCATAAAACCTAACCTGAGGAAATGGGGATAGTCGAGTGCATTGTGGGAAGAGGGAGGACCTTGAGACTTGGATCCAAGTCTTAGAAATGTGGCACAGTCAGATCCGTAACCCATCAGTGAGGAAGAATGAAAATGGACAACACAGATGCCAAGTTATGGTAAGTACATAACTTCTGATTTCTTTCAGCCAAACTTTCTTCCAAATGAATGAGGTATTCATCTGGTGTATTGCCAGACATCACCTAAGCAGCACTGCTGTCAGTTTCTTTGAAATTTGAATCAGGGTGTCATACATCTAATTTGTAAAACATATTTCACTCACTCATTGCTATAAAAAAGGCTGATACGCAAGGTCTCTGAATACCACCCTGATCTGCAGACTAATTCCAGGGCTGACGCATTTCATTGTTTTAGTGGCTTGGGCTCTTCTACCCTCATCACATGACTGATTTGCCTCCAAGAAGTCAGAGCTTTAAAGATATGTAAGCAGCTTTTTGAAACCTATTTCAGGAGATGTCTTCAATGCGGAAAATATATGGGTATATTTTTCATGTACCCCAAATGACTGTTTAAACCATCAACTTTCATGCTTATGAAACAAGTGCTTTTACTTTATTCCCACATTTGGTGCCTAAAAATATTGGCATAGTTAAGTTTTATGGTATGTATGCACATATTTGTTTTATATACATATATAATGTGTTTTCCAAGGTAGAGCACTGATCTCCATGGACCTTTTTCCAGACTCAGCCTGGGAGTAGTGCCTGGTTAAAGTGGTTTGCTGAGAGTCAGTTAGCTATTAGATGATTAGCCAGCACCATTATAAAGTTCTGTTTTGCTTAGGGCTGCCCCAGAACAGTGACAGTTTTTATGTATGCCATTGTCTTCATTCTGAAATTCTTGAGAGAGAGAAATTGGAGGTATGTTTTGCTTTATAGCAGCCTTCTGTGATGGAAAATATTCTGTGCAAAGACCAGGCACACGGGTCCATTGTTTGAACCCAGGCAAGAGCAGAAAATGCTGAGGTAGAAGGTGAGAGATTTGGCATTTCAACCTAAAACAGTGGTTGACTTTTCTTTTAAAGCTGTGGAAGTTGCTGTGGACTTTGACTGTTTGTCTAATGAGATGTCATGATATTGCTTTTCATTTAATGATTAAAAAGTCTGGTCTGAAAGTTGTCCCCATTACTAGCTTTGAGAAGGAAGACGAGGGAGAAGCAATGGTCAACATTCAACACTTGAAATAGTGGGAGTGCCACACAACTTGACAAGTCGACAGTCAGGTTTCCCAGAGCATGTCTGTACGTCTTGACACTCTGGTTATGATAGTCTCTGTTCTCTTTCTCTTGAACTGAAATTAACATATCAGTGAAATTTGTGGTAGTCTTCACAAGCTTTTCTTTATGTTGTCCATGGCCCTTGCCTGTTTCTGTCCATATTGGATGAGAAAAAAACAAAATGTGTGTGTGTGTGTATATACACACACACACACACACACTTTACCGTATGGTGGAAATGACTGAGCTTGTGCAGTACAGCACCACTCGGGAAGTCTGTCTAATGCATGCACTGATCTTATCCTGAGACTCTTGCACATCATTGTTGGATTTTGTCTGTATGTTTCCTTCTCATGCTGCTCAGCCTCCAATTTACCATTCATATGTCAACTGTGCGGTAACTGTAAGCCTTACCCCATTTATGTGGGAGAGTTTCAAGGATTTTGATCAGGAGAGAGATTTTCCTTCTCTGTCAAAGTCCCTTCTGTTTTTTTTTTCTTTTGTTTGTTTGTTTTTTGATTCAGTGAGTACTGTGGTCTTCCTCTCTTTGAGACAGACGTGATAGGTCCTCCTTTCCTGGCTAGCCCTTCCTCAGGATGGCAATATGATAAAGCATTGTAGGATGTTCTTCGTGTTTCACTCTTGCAGTCATTACATTTGGGTAATCTGCTGGCAGGTTGCCCTCAGTCGACCTGATTAACAAATCTTGGGTCCTGCTTCGGTTGCTGTCCCTTCTTCCGTGATGTCAGGTCGTCAGGGGTATAAAACGTGCAGCCTGATGCCATTACATCAGTCTTTCTTGCCGCGCGGTGCCCGAAGCAAAAGCAGTTCGCAAGTGCCGGTCGGCCGACTCCTGAAATTTTCGTTTTCGAGTTTCAGAACCGAAGTCTTCAAACTAAAGCTAAGTACCCTGTTGGGGAAACTTTTTCTTGCTCCTTACCGATGTCAGTAAAAGTTAATAATTGCATTACTTGTGGGAAGCAAATACCTCATAAGGATTTTCATTTGTACTGTATTCCTTGCCTAGGCTCTGACCACAATGTACCTTGCAGTCGGTTTTGTGCTAAATTTAATCAGTGCACTATTAAACGTCAGTATATTTTTGCTTCTAAATATTTTGGCTCATGATTTAATTATCCAGAAATGTAGTCTGTTAGCAATCCGACTACCGGAATACCTAAAAAACATAAAGGAAATGACAGAGACAGGCTGTCGAGGTCCAAAACTGACGACAGCACTACTCCTAAGCCAGTCACTAGTTCACTGGTGCTCAGTGAGGCGCTTTCGCAGCCCCTGATACCCGCTACTTTAGATTCACAGACCTCTACTGAGACCCATTCAAAGTCCGGTATGCTGCGAGATGCTTCAATTATGGAACCCGCGGATGTCACTACCTTAGATTGATCCGGAGCCGCTGTGCAGGCACTGGCTTCTGAGGGTGTTTTCAGGCCTACAGATTTGTATATTAGATCAACACCATCTTCAACACTAAGGCCAAAATCTAAATCTATGTCTACAAAAAGACGTCTGGGCCACATGTGCAGGCCCCTATGCCTAAAAAACAAATGATCAAAATAGCTGAAGATTTAATTACTCTGATCAGGGGTAGCCAACCCCCCTTCTAAGAGGCCTAGGCAAGACATTGATTATGAATCTTCTGAACAGGATTCTATTTCTTCTGACTCTTCTAATGAACAGGATTTGTGTATACCTACTTATGAAGACTCTGATGCAGAAGATTCCATTCCTTCTGCTTCTCCTCCTGAGGATTTTTCTTTTGGGGAAACTTTACATACCTTACGGGAACATTTCCACTGGGAAAGTCAGGATTTCTCTGAATCTAAAAAGAGACTTAGGGATTTTCTTCTACTTCCTCAGCATAGGCCTTTGGCTATACCTCCTGTTCTAGACATTGTTGATGATGTTTTTTCAGAATCTAGTATGGCTCCTGATTCTCTGCCTCCGGCTGCTTGTAAGCCAGACAGATACTACAGGGTTTCTGACTCCCATAAATTTCTTTTCAAAAATCCTACTGCAGATCCTGAAACCATTTCTCAGGGTCCCGGGGGCATTAAGGCCTCTACTGCTAAAAATCCTACCCCTTCGGATACAGATTCCAGGGCGCTGGATAGATGGGGTAAGAAGGTTTACACTTCTGCAACCTTGCCAATCAGGGCTTTAAACTGTCAATTTCATATGCTTAAATATCAATAGCATATCATGGGACTGCTTAAACAGAAAATGATGTTAATTTCTGACTGTGTGGAGAATAAAGATTTACAGGATTTATTGCATTCAGCTGAACAAGTTGGAAAACATATTTTGCAATGTGGTTTTGATTCTTTGGAGGCCTCTTGCAGGGCTGCTGTGACTGGGTCTATGCTAAGAAGGCATGCTTGGCTCAAAGAGCAAACTCTGCCTGATCATGTTAAAGCAAAATTGTTGGATGCTCCTTTACAGCAGGACCATCTCTTTGGTAATAAGGCTGAAGAAGTTTTAAAAAAGATGGAAGATAAAGCTAAATCTATGCAAACTGTGAAAGATTTCTTACAGGTGCAACCTCCAAGATTTAGTAGGCACTGGTCTACTAAGAACTGGTCCTTTCCAGTACCTTCGAGAGCCACTCAAGTCAAACCCAGACATTCCAAAGGCTCTAGGTTTCAGTCACAAGGGACTTTTAGAACAAAACAATGGGGTGCCTTCTCCTCCTCCTCCAAATCTGGAAACAACAAGGCACCTCTTTATGGTAAACAGTCTCACTGACTTCCCTTTGCACTTACCAAGCACTTACCTTTTAGCCACCCCTTTCTGGGTAAAACTGGCACTTCATACAAGAAACTGGCAACTTGTAACCCAGGACAAATGGGTTTTAAATATAGTATCCCAGGGATACAGATTTCATTTCCACACGTTGCCAATCCCAAATGGGTGGCCAGACCTGCCCCAAAATCAGTGGGCAGAGGCCCAGAAACAAGTACTGTCCCTCATGAATATGGGGCTATTCAGCCAGTACCAGAAGAGGAAAATGGACAAGGTTTCTATTCAGGAGTTTTCCTGGTACCCAGAAAAGACAAATCATGGCATCCATTTCTGGACTAATCTACTCTAAACACATTCCTGGACATTCCAAAATTCAAGATGCTGACTCTTCAACAGTTACTTCCTATGCTAGGCAAAGATGCCTGGTTGGTAACTCTAGACTTAAAAGAGGCTTACCTGCATATCCCAGTCAGGGAATCTTGCAGAAGATACCTCCACTTCAAAGCAGGCTACTTGCATTAGCAGTTCTCTGCACTTCCCTTTGGCTTATCTACTGCATTGAGGGTCTTCACAAAGTGCCTGGCTCCAGTAATTGCATTTTGCAGGCAAAGAAATATTCAAATTTATCCATACCTGGACAATTGTCTAATTTAGGCAGAAAACAGGGACATTCTTCTAAACCATCTGGCATTTGTAAAAACGGTTGTAACTTGTCTAGGGTACACCATAAACAAAAAGAAATCACATCTGGTGCCCTCTCAAAAAAATGACATTCCTGGGTAATACAACTGCCCAGATGGCTTACCTTACGCCAGAAAAGCAAATTCATTGGTGACTTAGTTCAAACAGATGGCCACAAAAACCCTGATATCTGCAAGACAAATTCTGCAAGCCTTGGGGTTCATGGCCTCCTGCATTCTTCTAATTCCATATGCAAGACTGCATATGAGGAAACTTCAGTGGTACTTAAAAAGTTTATGGAGTCAACATTGTCGCAGCATGGAAACAATGAATGTTATGTATTCCATTCTCACTTGCATTCTTACCCATGGGTTCAGAGCCAAACCTCGGCTCTCATACTCTAGCTTGAAGTCTTCAATTGGCTCATGGTTAAGAGGTATCCCGTGCTGCAATGCATCTATCCACCAAATCTCATTTGCCGCTCGTACAGCTCAGACGTGGTCTCGCTCTTGGCCATGGCTAAGTACAAATTTCTACTATTTGTTCGATTTAGTAGCTCCAAAAGCAATTTTAATAGCTAGTGTGTGTGTGTTTTTACTTTTACGAAATTTTTTGAACTTTTCTGGTATCCTGTTTCCCTTGGTGTTTATGGGCTAGGCCCGTTTCAGTTAGAGGACCTAGTCCTCCCCTGTTGTTTTCTGTTGTTCTTGTTCTGATTGTGTAGCAGGTTAATCCCCCCTGTCAGTGGGTTCCTTGTGGTGTGACTGTTTGTTGTTCCCCTGTTTTTTCCTGGGCTAAGCCCATTTAACTTAGAGGACCTAGTCCTCCCTGTGGTTACCTCGCGATCTCTAGACCGTTTAAGTTAAAGGTTCTAGTTTCCCGCACTTCTTTGATTTCTGTGGTGAAGGTGCCCCTACCGTTTTCCCCTATGTGTGTGTGTGTGTGTGTGTGTGTGTGTGTGTGTGTGTGTGTGTGTGTGTGTGTGTTCTTGTCTCAACATGTCTAAGGAGTCTAAGGAGCACAGGCCTTTGTGCTTCAAAAAGTGTGTTAAGTGTAACAACAAAATGTCTTTGATGGATGGGCACTCTGTGTGCTTGTATTGCTTTGGGGCTATTCATTTACAGGAATCCTGCTTGTTCTGTCACGCTTTCAGCCCCCGCATGCTGCAAGAGAGGAAGAACAAGCTAATTTTAAGAGGACTGCTGAAACCTTCTTTTGAAGAGGATTTGGAAAGTTCTTCCAGTTTCAAGTCTTCTCCTTCCAAATCAAACAAAAAGATGGACAAAAAATCATCTAAGAAGCGCTCTCCGGCTCCGTCAGTCTCCTCAGAGCACCGGAGAAAATTATTAAAACTACAATTGCTTCTTCGGCTCCACTGGCTTTGGGGCCGACAGAAGACAGTGCTTCGATGATGTCTACATCGGCTCCAGGTTTATTGGAGCCGATGTCAGATTTGTCAGTTCGGAGTCGGTCTCCAGTTTTTCGACCGGTCTTCCCGACTCATAGGTCTCCCTGTATAGGGAGATCAAGATCCCTGACCATGTCCTCTAGATCCTCCAGAACACTTTCTGATGATGATGTCAATAGAGTGGTGAAGAAACTGCTCCAGTAATCGGTGCTGGCTAAATTGCTTTCGGCTCCAGCCCAGTCGGCTCCGGAGCCCGTCCACCCTACATCTTTGGCTGTTCCTCCTCCGGACCTTTCTTCGGAGCCAGAGCTGTCGGTTCCATCTGATGCCTCGAGATCGGCTCCAGTTGTCCCTTCTGGCATCTCTACTCCGCTCCAACCCCGTCGGCGCCGTCCACGGGGTCTAGGATTCATAGCTCGCCGGTTGGACCCGAGAGGGAGATATCGGATCGATCTTCTTTGGCTCTGAGCCTTCCTCTCTGTGCTTCGGCTCGGGTGAGTATGGACCTGACATCGGCTTCGCACCTCATTTCCTCGGCTCTGAGGCTGTCTTCTGCAGTTAGTCAACCTTCGGAGCCGGGGGGATCAGCTTTCAAGGTCATGAGGAGTGTGCTGGCCAGGTCGTCAGCTGCATCTTACAGTACCAACACTCTTCCCCCTCTAGCACCGATATCAGTATCAGATCACCCTCTATCTAAGGACAGCAGAGACCTACGGCCTCAGGATACCTCCATGAGTGGTCCCCAGCTTTCTGAGGCCTCCCCGGGTTTTTTACCTGAGGAGCCACCCAGAAAGAAAGTGTGCAAGAGGAAGCACATTGACTCCCAAGATGAGTCCCTCACATCTGACACCGACCTCGAGGAGTCAGAGGGGTCCCCTAAGTCATCTTCTGACGATATCTCTTTTTCAGATATCTTGAAAATACTGAGACAGAGAGGCAACTGGCCATCTAAAGCCCCTTCTAAGGAGGAGATATCATTCCTGAAGGCCTTTGGGTCCCAACCCTCTGCCTCTTGGGTTTCTCCTCCGTTCGACAAGCTCCTGGACCTCATTTGTCGAAAGGTGTGGGAAACTCCGGACATTGTGGAACCGGTCCCTAGGAGACCCAACAAGTTTTTGTCGGCTCCCTGATAGAGAATTTCTTACAAAAGGCATTCCAGTAGATGCCATGGAGGTAGCAGCAGCCACCAAGAAGGAACTTGCAGAAATTTCATCTACCATCCACCCCCCCTAACAAGGAGTCCAGGGCTATGGACAGGTATGGGAAGCGTGTGTTCTCTTCAGCGGCCTTTACACTACGGTCACATAAATACTTATCACATTTTACACGGCTCCAAAGAGATCTCCTAAAGGAGTTGGGAGATTCTCTACAGGGTAACGTTTCTGATACTGTGGCTCAGAAAGTCACTGCTCAGATGTCTACCCTAAATTCTATTACCAACTCCTCCATGAGGCTGATCTTGTACGCAGCCGATGGAGCGAGCAGGGCTGAGGGTTCTGGAGTCTTTCTTAGGAGACACTCCTGGATGCATCTGTGCAACTTCGTGGAGGCCTTCAAGTCTACCTTCACCAATGCGCCCTTTGATGGCTCATCCTTATTTGGAACCAAGGTGAAGGATACTCTCACTAGGTGCGAGCAGGAAGGAAAAACCCTGTCTGCCGTGGGAGTCCATTTTTCCATGCCTTCTAGACCTTATCCCAAGGACCCAAAGGGTGGAAAAATGTGGTTCAGAAAATTGCAGAGGTTTTTTCACGATGCACAGAGTAATTCCCCCTCCAGAGGCAGAGAAGGGGGTGGAAATTCAGGTAGACTCTGCCCTAGAGGCAGAGGAGGCCTGCATAACCAGGGGGACTGCAATTCCTTTCGTGGCTCTCCCAACCAGCATTCCTGAGAGAAGGCCCAACTGTGCATCTCTGGAGCCAGTCGGGGGTCACATTTCTCTATACCCAGAAGCCTGGTGGTGGGACATCACCCAAGATGAGTGGGTATTAGAGATAATCTCCAGAGGTTGTCATATTCCCTTTCTTTCCTCTCTGCCTCCAAACAAAAGAATCCCAGACGTCCCACCCAGTCAAAGGGATTCCGCAACCTTAGAAGTTCAAAAGTTGCTGTTAAAAGGAGACATCCAGCCCGTCCCCTCAGACCAAGTAGGATTAGGGACTTACTCCATATTCTTTTTGGTGCCGAAAAGAACAGGGGACCTGAGACCCATTTTGGATCTCAGCCATTTGAATCTTCATATAGAGAAGTCCAAGTTCCGCATGGTCAGTTTACAGTCAATTCTCCCGTTATTAGGGAAAGGTGTGTGGATGTGCTCCATCAACCTCAAAGATGCTTACTACCATATAAAAATGGACAGGGCATCCAGAAGTCACCTACACTTCTGGCTGGGAGCCAGACATTTTCACTTTTGTGCCCTGCCCTTTGGTCTCTCCACAGACCCCAGGATGTTCACCAAATGCATGGCAGTGGTAACAGCTCACTTGAGACGTCTGGGATTCCAAGTGTTTCCGTACCTGGACGACTGGCTCCTGTCTGCCATCTCCAGGCATCTACTACTACAGACCAGGGATGCCACTATTGCACTGTGCCAAAGTCTGGGAATCACCTTGAACTGGGAAAAGTCTGCATTGTTGCCCTCGCAGCGTGTTACCTTTATCGGCACTGAATTAGACACAGTGCTCATGAGGGTTTTCCTGCCAGAAGAGTGAATTCAGGTTTTACAGCAGCAAGTATACGCTCTACTACCACTGAAGAAGGTCAAGGCAAAAGTGGTCCTCCAGCTGTTAGGGACCATGGCTGCCAGGATTATGCTAGTCCTTCTTGCAAGACTTCACATGAGGATTCTTCAGTGGCTACTTTTTGCCCAGTGGTCTCTTCAGCACCTTCCACTCTCCCACCTTATTGTAATAACCGACAGGTGCAAGCAGGATCTGCGGTGGTGGCTTCAGACCAGCAATCTCAACATGGGTGTGCCTTTCGTTTGTCCTCCTCCGATTGCCACAGTGACCATGGATGCCTCCCAGATTGGGTGGGGGGGGGGGCATTATCTCAGCAGGACTGTCCAAAGCATGTGGCAGGAACATGAGATCCATTTGCATTTCAATGTCTTAGACATGAGAGTGGTGCTATTAGCATTGCAAGCACTTCAAAGCTTTCTTCCTCTTGGGACAGTTGCAGTCCACTCGGACATGTCAGTGGTCTGGTATATGAACAAACAGGAAGGAACCAAGGTTGTATCCCCTTTGCAGAGAGGCTCTTCGAGTGTGGCAGTGGGCAGTATCTTCCCAGCGCTTTCTAGTGGCAACGCACATTCCGGGGAAGTCCAACGTGATTGCCGACAGGCTGAGCAGAGCTATTCTGATGCCTCACGAGTGGTCCCTGAATGAACAAGTGGCAGAACGGATTTTCCGCAGATGGGGTCAGCCTTGCTGCGATCTATTTGCCAGCCCCCTCAATGCCAAATGCAGCAGCTACTTCACCCTTATTCCCCCGGAAGGGGAAGCACCCAGGGACGCTCTAGTTCACGATTGGCCTTCCGGTCTTCTCTATGCCTTCCCTCCAATTCCCCTGATAACAAAGATTATTCAGAAAGCACAGTGTTTGGGAAGCAAAATGATACTGATTGCTCCACACTGGCCTCGTCAGATCTGGTTTCCCTTTCTTCACCCTTATCTAATAGACGAGCCGTGGATTCTGGACCCAGAGCCGGATCTGTTGACTCATATGTCAGGGCAGTTCTACCCCTCCATCCAGACCCTCAAGTTGACAGCATGGCTGCTCCATTTCCGTCCCTAGTCAGGCTTCATGACTTTTCACAGGAGGTGGTTCATATTCTTTCTCCCACAAGCCTTCTACTAGGAAGATTTATTCCAGTAAGTGGAAAAGATTCTCCATTTGGGCTCATGAAAGACAGATTGCTCCCTATACAGCTCCCATCTCATCAGTTTTAGAGTTTCTATCTCAACTGTTTAGTTAGGGATCTGCTGCAGCAACTATCAATGTGCAGTTGGCAGCCATTTCTACTTTTCATGTTGCTAATGAACCCAATCTAATGGTGCACAGACTTTGTAGGGCTTTTCTCAAAGGGACTATGCTACTTTGACCTCCAATCTTTGATCCTGTTATGCCATGGGACCTTAAGTTTGTGCTACAGCAGCTTACCTCACCTCCTTTTGAGCCCGCGGCAACCTGTGACATTAAATTTTTGTCTTGGAAGACACTCTTTTTGATAGCCATCACTTCGGCTAGGCGGGTCTCTGAACTCCAAGCTTTATCAATCCGGCCCCCTTACTTGACATTTCACAAGGATAGGGTTTCGCTAAGACCTAATCCTTCCTTTATGCCTAAGGTTGCTTCAGTGGTCAATCTCAACCAGTCTATTGAGTTGCCTGTGTTTTCCCCAGAATTCTCTAACGAGGCAGAATTTAAATTTCATTAACTAGATGTCCACAGACAATTACATTTCTATTTACATAGAACAAAAGATTTTAGGAAGTCTGATCAACTCTTTGTCTCGTTTTCAGACAACAGATTAGGGACTTCAGTTTCCAAAGTAATTCTATCCAGATGGATTTCTAGCTGCATTTCCTTCATCTGTTCTTCAAATGGCAAGGAATTACCCTTTAGGGTAAAGGCTTACTCTACACGTTCGGTGTCTACTTCTACTGCCTTTCAGGCTAGGATGTCTATGGATGATATTTGTGCTGCAGCTACTTGGGCATCTCCTCACACCTTTATTAGTCATTACAAGTTGGATCTGGTATCAAGGGGCAGATTCTCATTTGGTTCCACGGTGCTCAGGTGTATTTTCCAGTGAGCCGCCCAAGGTCTAGGTGCTAGGGATGCTGTCCCATGGGTAAGAATGTAGGCGAGATTGGACTACATAACATCAAGAAGTTATGTACTCACCATAATGTTCGATGTATGTAGTCCATCTCACCTCACATTCTTACTAACCCACCCACCTACTCCCTCCTGGAGGACCTAGAGGTCGAGTCTCTGGTTTCAGCACTCCTTCTTGATATCTTGAGTTGGTTCTTCCTCTCAGCATGTGTGTATGTGAGCTCACAGCAAACAAGATCTGGGGGATAGGCGCATTGCAGCATGGGATACCTCTTAGCCACGAGCCAGTTGAAGGCTTCGAGCTAGAGTATGGCCGAGTCAGAGCCAAGGATCGGCTCCAAACCCACGGGTAAGAATGTGAGGCGAGATGGACTACATACATCGAATGTTATGGTGAGTACATAACTTCTTGTTCCTATCATACCTTGCCTGCAACTAAAGGTCCTATGGTGGGCAGAGGCCTGCCACCAAAACAGGGAACTGCCATTCACTCCACCCCCTGCCGCCCAAACCCTAACTACAGATGCATCAGACTATGCTTGGGGGACTCATCTGGTAGGGAAGTGCATTCAGGGCAAATGGAGCCCAAATCAAATGCACTTTCATATCAATCAAAAAGAGATGTTAGCTGTACAGAATACACTGACAGCTTTCAAGGACTACCTTCATCCAGGACAATTAATGATAAAATACAACACCACAGTTATGTGGTACATAAACAAGCAGGGGGGTAAGCACTCCTGCCTCCCTTTGCAGACTAGCCATGGCATTGTGGAACATGGCCTTGACTTATCAGATACAACTACAAGCTCAATTCCTGCCAGGACAGATGAATACTTTGGCAGACAAACTAAGCAGAAATCTCATGGACCCACACGAATGGAAACTGGAACCATGGATTTTCACCATGTTGATATGCAAATGAGGGAGTCCAGACATAGATCTTTTTGCCTCCCCCCAGAACTGTCAGCTGGGCAAATTCTGCACAAGAACTCATCACAAAAAAGCCTGGAAAGTGGATGCGCTATCATTCAGCTGGAAAAACCTATCAGTCTATGCTTTTCCCCCTCTGGCTCTGCTCTCCAAAGTTCTAGTAAACGTCTAACAGGACAAACCAAAAATGATTTTGATTGCTCCGGACTGGCCTCGCCAACACTGGTACCCACTCCCGTGCAATGTGTCACACCTTCCACCGTGGCACCTGCCTCAGACACCGTACTTACTGTCTCAGCAGAACAACCAAATTCCGTACACTCAGCACCAAACTGTGATTCTTGCAGCATGGCTAATCACCTAAATTCACCCTTAGCACCCCCTCAGCGAACCTGTGATGGATGTCATTTTGGAGGCAAGAAGGTCTAGCACTAGAAAATTGTATGCTGACAAATGGAAAAGATTCTGTGCCTGGAGTCAATCACAAGGGATGAGCACAGCAGTGCCCAATATTCCTCAGAGTTTACAATACTTAACTGAGATGCTTCACAAGGGCCTGTCCTTTTCTTCCATAAAAATCCATGCCTCAGTCAATTCAGCTCATTACAACATAGAACCCCCCCCCTCTTCTCTCATACTCTGCTAAAACAGTATCTCAGAGGGGCCAAAAACTTAAGACCACCCAGGAGAGCTCCAACCCCTGCCTGGGACCTCAATTTTGTATTGGAAAAACTCACTCTCCCTCCTTTCAAGGCAGCTGCTACTGCAGACTTTCCTTTAAGCAGTCACTTCAACTAGAAGGATTTCTGAATTACAGGCTCTTATGGTAGTGGAGCCTTTCATTATTTTTCATGCGGACAGGGTGTCTCTCAGGACCAATCCATCCTTCATGCCTAAGGTGGTATCCAGTGTGGCTTTTAATCAGACCATTCATTTGCCAACTTTCTTTCCCAATCCACAGAACAAGGAGGAGTGGATTCTGCATTCACTGGATGTACACAGACAACTTAGATTTTACTTAAATAGGACAAAATCTCTAAGAAAAATCAGAACAACTACTGGTGGCATTTGCTGCAGGGGCAGAGGGAAAGGCTATTTCAAAGCAGACTATTTCCAAATGGATAAGCCATTGTATTTGTTTCTGCTATATGCATCATGGTAAAACTATCCCCCAAGGGATCCGATCTCATTCCACCAGGGCTGCATCTACTTCTACAGCCTTTCCAGAGGTGATCCTACCAGAGACATTCTAGAAGCTGCTACCTGGAGCTCAGTTCATACGTTCACCAAACATTACCATTTACCCTTCTTCTCTAAATCCAGAGCTGGCTTTGCCACTGCTGTCCTGCAGGGCCTTTTAGCTGGCCTAATGCTGCATAAATCTATCCTCCCAACCATAGCTTTGAGAATCTACCCAAATGTAATGACTGCAACAGTGAAACATGAAGAACATAGTACAGTTGTGTACACATACCATAAATGTAGATGTTTGAGTGTATTCACTGTTGCAGTCCTGGTTACCCTCCCTCCAACCCCCTGTTTTTCTCTTACTATACCTCTACTTTCCTTTACTATGTTTAAAAGCCTTTTTGGTGTATTTGCTTTAGTTTGGAGGCATATTTTTGTGTATTTAATTACTTAAATATTTGGCTCCCCTTTTGGGGGGCACCTGACATCTGGGGCAAGAAAAACTGATGTAATGGCATTGGCTGCATATTTTATACCCCTGATGACCTGACGTCATGGAACAAGGGACAGCAACTGATGCAGGACCCAAGACTTTGTTAATCAGGCCAACCGGCCAGCAGATTACCCAAATGTAATGACTGCAACAGTGAATACACTCAAACATCTACATTTATGGTAAGTGTACACAACTGTACTTTATGCAGTCCGTCATGGATTTTTATTTTCCTTTGGCATAACCCAAAAAAGCATCTATACAAATGTTTGGGGAAGAGGAGGAGACTAGGGAACCTAGGCATACTTTTGTCAGCTTGAACAAGTCTTAGCACTCCAAAGCCAGCCTGCTATGTCTGCAAAAATGGGTTCATCCTCCAGATTACCCTTTTTTTTCTTTTAGGCACCTGTCTTTATTTGCAGGCACAGTACGAAAACACAAATATTGCCTTGGAGAGTATACCTTCCCCCCATGAATCTGTCAGTTCTTTTCTGCCACTTTCTATTTCAGGTCACAAGCTTGACTAGGATTCAGTATGTAACATTTTGAAGCCTTCAAAGTGTTTGTATGATTTCAGATAAAGCGCTAAGGCTCCCACATAGACTTTTTTCCTCAGAAAAGAACATGACACGAAGCAGCGCCTTAAGTGTCAAAAATTCTGTCTATCCAGCCACAGATGTAGGATGGAGAAATATTAGGCTCTACCCCTAAAAAGCAGCAGTTGAAAATGTTGGAGAGGGAAATTGGTAGTAAGGTCCTGCATGGACATAAGGGTGTTTGCTGCAGTATTGTCAATAGGTTAAGGAAATAGTGCAGAAGCTTGTTGACACCCTTCTGTAAGTAAAGTCCATTATGTGTTGGTCCTGTATGGTAACCTCACTTTCAGCAACATTTTAAGTTTGCACCCACTTTCTGTTTAGAGGGTAGTGAGAAAGCCAGGCAAGGTGTGACTTGAGCTGCCACTCTGGAAGAGGATCCTGGGTGATTGGCCAGAGAACGTCTGTGACTAGTCTGAATCTGGGGTGTCACTTTGTTGTGGAGTGGAGGTAGCACTTGAGGCTGAGGACTGTTCTGTCCTGGTAACCCTCCCAACACCTAGATCAGTACTTCTGAACAGCCCATGTTAAGAAGGGGATGTGGCCCTTCCCATTACAGGAGCTACATTTTAGGTGGTCAAATTTAGACAGTTTGGAGTTTGCTAGAGACAGTCCACAAAGTGGAGGAATGTACCCTTAGGGAACATAGTCTAAACTTTGAGTAGGCATTCTTAACCTCCCACATCACCATTCTGAGGCATGTGCCTGAACTCTGTCACTCAGCTTCACACACACTGTATATTTTCACGTCCCTTAGGGAGTGGAAGATCTGCTTTCATCAGTGCTTCCTGTGTGAAACTGGAGAGCCCAGAAGCCATCATCTTTGAGATGCTTAACGCTGTTGGGTTTTTCTCCACAGCTGTTTCTCATTGAATATGTCTTCCTTTAAAGAAACTCTGAAGCTTAGAAAGGCTTCCCTGTATTAACCTTTGGCCCTCATTCCTTCCCCCTAGAAGTACCTTTATTGAATATCTGGTGGGAAAAACAGGAGCTGCCTTGTAATAGCTTTGACAGATACTGCCTTCAGTTATGATTTATTTGAGCCTAGAAGCACACACTTTCTGCTGCTGTGCCTTCCCATAAGGTGTCTGCTGAATCCTAACTATGTATCCTCAAGTAGACTTCTACTTGTTGGACTCATTCCAGCACAGAACCCAGAGGCCAGAACATTTTCTGACCTAGTCTTCGCTCATGAAGTTTAAAACCTGGATTTGGTTTGTTATGAGAGTATTCTGTTTTGCCATGTTGGGGCCTAGGTCCCTCAGTTGTTTCTCCCCTGTTGAAATTCCATTCACTTCTAGTGGACAGGGCATTGAAGAGTTTTTGTCTCTCCATTGTAGCTAGTCTTCTCTTAAGGAGGAGTTAGCCATAATTATGTGTAAGGCTTTCACAATGGACTAACATGTGGCCCACTTTAACTTGGGTTGTGGTGATCTGATGGGAAGATTAGCAGGCTTAGTCATGTTCCTGAATAGGATGACCTAGCAAATGCAGTCAGCTGTTAAAGTGGAGAGACTCTTGTGTGTGTCCGATTTAAGGGAAAATTATTTATCAAGACATCCTGGGCCATAGAGGCTGACCTTTTAAAAAGTGAACAGACCGTATCACTAAGGACTTTTATTACTCACTCTTCATCTCCCTGTGCAGCATCATCTTCCAGGCTGTCACCCTTCCTTCAAAGGAGAAGCTTTTTTATTATATGGTCTTGCTCCCAGCAGTACCACCCAAGAAGAGCAAGTCCACTAACTCAATAGTCATGGTTCTGACAGTCGTACAGGGCTTCTAGGAAGTGCTGCTGTTTTTTTAGTCTTATACCAGAGTGGATAGTTGTCACAAAGGGCCAGTGGGTTCTCAGTGTGGTCACCATAGGCAGTGTCTCAGATTTTTGAGGCCCTTTATAGCAAGGCCTTTGCTCAATGACCAAACCACATACTCTATTTCCTGATTGCAGCCCAGAACCTATTTTGCTAAGAAAGCATAGAAGCTCCCCTGTCTTTGGAATGGATGTGGTTTGTGCCTTTTATTAATTCTAGAAGGTATGGGAGGTTTCTATCTCAGCAGCTTCAACTGTTATGCCCTGTCTTTTGTGTAATTACTTTCAGGCAGTTCTTTCTTTCCTGCATCTGAATCCATTGAATGCCTTGAAAAAAGATGCTTCTCTGAGAAGATGGGGAGAACATTTTGGTTTCAAAGTGTTTCAAGGGAAGTCATCTCCCAGAGAGTTCAGCTGGGTTTTCATTGTAACTGCAGGTCATACAGTTTTATTAATGAGTAACTCAAATTTTTATCACCCCCCCCCCACACACACACACACACACACACACAGTTTCAATATGACTGCATTGGATTGCACACTTGTGTCTCACTGTTTTGAAACCCTTAGCTATGCTTTTACTTCTTCTTTAGAATTCTTCATTTCCAATTTTTTTTATGTCCTTAAATTCACATGTTGCAGTATTCAGTACATAT
This sequence comes from Protopterus annectens, assembly GCF_019279795.1. Taxonomy (NCBI): domain Eukaryota; kingdom Metazoa; phylum Chordata; order Ceratodontiformes; family Protopteridae; genus Protopterus; species Protopterus annectens. The sequence goes on from NC_056727.1 coordinate 988,573,814, forward strand.
GGGTTTAGTTCTCTTGCTACCCGAACGTCCGGCCAGTGTACAAAATATTTCAGTCACTGTATGGTGTGTGGGACGTCTGACGTGGCTGGCAGTACGTGTGCCATAAAGGTGATGTTTGCACACACCAGCCCTCAGAACTTCTCAGCCACCAGTTAAACGTCAGATGTTCCTGCCTTCCCGGCCATTGGATTCTAGAGAAAGCAGATAAGTGCCCCATTGGAGAGCATTTTCCGGCATTTATTTTGTTTTAATGCTTGTTCATGTCATCCAGAAAGGGCAAGTGTAAGTGTGGTCGTCAGATACCTCACAAGGGCACCCACGATCAGTGTCTGTTTTGTTCAGGTAGGTCACATGACTATAAGGCCTGCATCATCTGCCAGGCGTTTGTGCCCAAAACTCTATGCAGCCGTCTCCACATGTTTAGCCTATACCTTGAAAACCAACATCTCAAACAGAGTTGGGTATGGAGGGTTCTGCCAACTTATCTACCAAACCGCCTAAAAAGAAGGCCAAGACAGTCATGCCTAGTACTGCTGCTCTGCCTCCCCGTCCGAGACTCAGCCTGTGGCCGATGTTGGATACAACAGGTACTTATATGGAAGCTACCAAAAAGGTGTATAAAGCAAAACTGAAACCAATAAAATAATAAAAAATGCACCAAAGCTGCAAGAGAGACTCTTCCTATATGGAAGCTGCACAATCCTGCATGGAAGGCACGTCCATAGAGGCTATTCTGATGTCTGGTTCTGATGCCGGAGGGGAATCTGCAACTTTGGTAGGACCGTCTTATTCCTAGGTTACCTTACAGTCACCCGATACTAGGCCTTCCTCCATTCAGATGCCCGCTAGGCCATCTCTCAAAAGGAAGGAAAAAAGAAAGCATGTGTTTCCTGTTCCTGAAAGTACCCAGGACTGGCAGGCCTTCAGCCAAAGCCTAACCAAAGAACAAAAATGAAACTTGTAAAAAATGTCCACGGAGGCAAGGGCTCACCCAAAAGATGCTTTATTCCAAAAAAAAATTCACAACCTTCACCACAGCTGACCTAGGTTTCGTCTGTATGACTTCATCAGAGTGTGGTGAAAAAGGCAGCCTATAAATACAACAATCTCAATTAATACATTTATTAAATAATTAACTAATTAATCAATTTATGAATAAGTTAAACTCTAAAATAAAAGTGAAATAGTAATAAACACGTACATGCCATATTAAAATTGAAATTAAAAAAGATGGTTCATTTAAAATGTAATATAAATAAATGTGAAAAAATAATGTAAAAATTGAATTTTATACCCATACTACATTTAATTTATATATAAACTACATATTATTTAAAAATGGAAATGAAAAATGTGCAACATACCCAATAAACAAAAAGGCTTCAGCCTCAACATGTTAAAAAACCTAAGTTTCAACAGGGGTTTGAGCGACACACACTCGTTCAAACCAGGATAAATGTAAGCCTGAAGTCTTAGTTGCCATTTTAACTCACAAACATCAAGATGGCAATCTAAGACCCTTCCATTTTGGTCCTTAATCTGTTGTTGTACAACAAAAAACTTGAAATGATGATCTTCATATGCCATGATGTGCCTAGCTAAAGAATTAGTCACTTTTTTATGTTTATTGTCTAAAATGTGCTCATTAATTCTCTCCCTGAACTTCCTACAGGTCTTGCCAACATAAAATGCCGTGCACACCTGACATTTGGCAAGATAAATCACATTTGAGAATAACAGTCAAAATGGCCCATAAATTTAATAGAGGTGTGGTTAATTTTGATTTGTTTACCTGTTATTAAAATGTGTCTGCACGTCATGCATCTCCCACATTTAAAGTTACCCAAGTTTTTGTTGGTCCTAATTTCAACCGGCTTAGTACTATTCTCAAAAATTTCTTTTAAACTTTTATCCTTTCTAAAAATAAACTTGAGTTTGTGTGTAGCCAACCTAGAAAATTCATCCAATTTGGAAAAGGATTCCCAGTATTTTTGAATTATTCTAATAATATACTCTGCATCCGCATTGTAAGTTAATATATATAAAAAATGTTCCTTGAATGGAACATTACTACTCACACCTCCATTTAAAACGTTAAAAAATTCTTTTTCACTGTTTAAAATAGGTACATAAAGGCCGCTGTCCCTTTTAATTTGAACCTCACGTCTAATTTCTTCACACATGTATTTAGGATACCCTCTATTCAAAAATAATTTCATCATAAAGTCCAACTCGACCTGGAAGTCCACGTCCTCACTTACCATACGGGCTGCTCTTACCATTTGCCCCTTGGTAATGGCTTTCTTTTGATGGACTGGATGCCAACTATCAAAATGTAAGTATGAATTGGAGAACGTGGGCTTCCTGTAAATTTTAGAGATCAAACATTTCTTTGTACTATCAAAAATCAACCTAATATCCAAGTATGTGATGCTGTTATATTTAACCTCATGTGTAAACTTTAAAAACCACACTGTTTGATTAATGTATCGAATAAATGCTTCTAACATGTTTTTGTCCCCTTGCCAAATAATAAGGATGTCGTCTAAAAAACGTGTATAAAATTTAATATGTGAACTAAATTCGCAATCAAATACAAATTTAGATTCCCAATAGGCCATTATATAGTTAGCATATATGGGGGCACAAGCTGCCCCCATAGCTACCCCTGTGAATTGTCGAAATAAGTGTTCTTCAAAGGACAGAAAATTGTTTTTTAAGACTGTTTCCATTAATCTGACATATAAATTAATGGTGTGTTGTTCATAAATGCCCGTTGCAAAAAGTTGTTCTTCCAACCACATTAGCCCCATATCATGTGGTATACATGTAAACAAATTACTGACATCAATAGTGACAAAACAAATATCATTCTGAAAGTCCAGTTTTTTAATTTTATCAAGTAAATGCCATGAATCCCTAGTGATTTGAGGAAACTTCTGTAAACCTGGTTTTAATTTTGTGTCCAAAACTGACTAATAAATATAGTTTTACTTCTCTTCCCATCAACTATAGGCCTAAACTTGACATTGTTTAGGCCTTTATGTATTTTGGGAATTCCAAAAATTCCACTAACCACTGGTGCATTGTTAGACATAAAATTGAATTCTTTCTCATTTATTTCACCTTGAAAGAGCATATCATCTAAAATCAATTCAACCTTTTTATAGGCTATGTTAATTTCATTTCTGCTTGTTTCTATATAATTGTCACTCATAAGCATGGCTAAAATCTCACTCACATAATCGCCTTTGTCAACTATAACAACTCCACTACCCTTGTCTGGTTTCATAATTCGTATATTTGGTATATTTTTTAAAAATTTTAGAATATCTGAATCCTCTTTGTTCATGTTGTTCAAAAACAAATGCTCTCTATTATTTATATGACATCTGATGTCTTGTTCACATAAATTCTGAAAAACCTCCGTAATTTTATTGTATGGGGGGTTGAAAGTACTAGGTTTTTGTAACTTGCCTTCTTGATAGGCCCTTTCTTCTGTTATATCATTCTCAAAATACAAGGTCAAATTAAGTTTACGCACAAACATTCTAAAATCAATAAGGGTATTAACAATATTGGCCTTCCTACAGGGAACAAAGTTAAAACCTTTTGACATAAACTCAGCATGTGCATTGTCCAAAATAATACTAGAATAATTAAAAATCTTAAAATCCTTTGCTGCATTGAATAATATAGTAGGGTTGTTTGATACTCCTACTTCACTTGTTGTGTTTACATCTTCGTTTAAAATAATTTCTCCCTCAGTTGTATCAACCATAGAAGAAATAAAAGTGTTGGTTCTATCATCTGATTTAAACTGCCCTGCAGTACTTAACAAATTATCTATAGGGTCCTGTTGCTGCATTGTGTCCTTTGAAGAACACTTATTTCGACAATTCACAGGGGTAGCTATGGGGGCAGCTTGTGCCCCCATATATGCTAACTATATAATGGCCTATTGGGAATCTAAATTTGTATTTGATTGCGAATTTAGTTCACATATTAAATTTTATACACATTTTTTAGACGACATCCTTATTATTTGGCAAGGGGACAAAAACATGTTAGAAGCATTTATTCGATACATTAATCAAACAGTGTGGTTTTTAAAGTTTACACATGAGGTTAAATATAACAACATCACATACTTGGATATTAGGTTGATTTTTGATAGGACAAAGAAATGTTTGATCTCTAAAATTTACAGGAAGCCCACGTTCTCCAATTCATACTTACATTTTGATAGTTGGCATCCAGTCCATCAAAAGAAAGCTATTATCAAGGGGCAAATGGTAAGAGCAGCCCGTATGGTAAGTGAGGACGTGGACTTCCAGGTCGAGTTGGACTTTATGATGAAATTATTTTTGAATAGAGGGTATCCTAAATACATGTGTGAAGAAATTAGACGTGAGGTTCAAATTAAAAGGGACAGCGGCCTTTATGTACCTATTTTAAACAGTGAAAAAGAATTTTTTAACATTTTAAATGGAGGTGTGAGTAGTAATGTTCCATTCAAGGAACATTTTTTATATATATTAACTTACAATGCGGATGCAGAGTACATTATTAGAATAATTGAAAAATACTGGGAATCCTTTTCCAAATTGGATGAATTTTCTAGGTAGGCTACACACAAACTCAAGTTTATTTTTAGAAAGGATAAAAGTTTAAAAGAAATTTTTGAGAATAGTACTAAGCCGGTTGAAATTAGGACCAACACAAACTTGGGTAACTTTAAATGTGGGAGATGCATGACGTGCAGACACATTTTAATAACAGGTAAACAAATCAAAATTAACCACACCTCTATTAAATTTATGGGCCATTTTGACTGTTATTCTCAAAATGTGATTTATCTTGCCAAATGTCAGGTGTGCACGGCATTTTATGTTGGCAAGACCTGTAGGAAGTTCAGGGAGAGAATTAATGAGCACATTTTAGACATTAAACGTAAAAAAGTGACTAATTCTTTAGCTAGGCACATCATGGCATATGAAGATCATCATTTCAAGTTTTTTGTTGTACAACAACAGATTAAGGACCAAAATGGAAGGGTCTTAGATTGCCATCTTGATGTTTATGAGTTAAAATGGCAACTAAGACTTCAGGCTTACATTTATCCTGGTTTGAACGAGTGTGTGTCGCTCAAACCCCTGTTAAAACTTAGGTTTTTAACATGTTGAGGCTGAAGCCTTTTTGTTTATTGGGTATGTTGCACATTTTTCATTTCCATTTTTAAATAATATGTAGTTTATATATAAATTAAATGTAGTATGGGTATAAAATTCAATTTTTACATTTTTTTTCACATTTATTTATATTACATTTTAAATGAACCATCTTTTTTAATTTCAATTTTAATATGGCATGTACGTGTTTATTACTATTTCACTTTTATTTTAGAGTTTAACTTATTCATAAATTGATTAATTAGTTAATTATTTAATAAATGTATTAATTGAGATTGTTGTATTTATAGGCTGATTTTTCACCACACTCTGATGAAGTCATACAGACGAAACCTAGGTCAGCTGTGGTGAAGGTTGTGAATTTTTTGTTGGAATAAAGCATCTTTTGGGTGAGCCCTTGCTTCAGCCAAAGCCTGTTTAATGCCTTTATGGCCTTACAGCCTACCACTCCAGGGACGTCCACAATCCCTCCACTTATACTGAGCCCTAGGCCTCAGACATTAGATCCCTCTCTGGATTCTTCTTCTGAAGAATCCTTTTCATATACCTCCCAGCTGCTTTCTCCTCTGGAATATGCCTCCCCAGAGGAAGAATCTATTGACCCTGACCCCCCAGTTGAGGATTTAATTTCTATCCTAACCAGTCTACAATCTTCCGTTAAAACAAAACTCTCATCTTGTTATAAAAAAATATCCAAATTTGCGGCAGGTCATAGAGCCTCTTCTCACCACTGTAATTCCCTTCACCAACTAAGTCTCGCTGCCCCTCCCTAGCAAATACCTTTGAAATGTATAAACCAGATAGACTCCTAAGATCCAATTCCCAAAACCTAATTAAATTGTATAAACCAACACGTCCTGCTGGGAATCAATTGATGTCCTCTCTTGCACACCTCTGGAACTCTCCCCCTTCTCCCATCTGCGCCACCAGCAGTCTCTCCTTGTTTAAAACCTCTCTGCACTCGCACCTTACTTGACAATGAAAATGCTCTTGCTCTCATCCAGCCTAATTCTACCCCACTTTCTTCCTAACTTTCCAAACTTTGTTGCCTGTCACTATCGCCTAAAGTTTAACATCCCTTGGGACATATTCAACCAATGACTAAAAAAATTACCTCATTGTAATTCCCAAAAAAAAAAAAAAAAAAAAACTATTACTTACTGAATTAACCTGATGTAATTTTCCTAATGAAAATCTTTTTTTATTTCTGTATTATGTAACATCTATTTGAATTGAGCAATATGGGTTTGTACTATACAAAAGATGTATTTAACATTTAAATTGAAATGTATGTTATGGATTTGTGCTGTTTCTGTACTATGTATATGTATTTCTCTGGAGGTTTTCTCCCCAGGACTTCATTGAAAATGGGCTCCTTGTAGCTCAATGGACTATCCTGGAAAACAAACTGCAAATAAATAAATAAACTTTTGGGGAACCTATTACTAAAAAAGGTATTCACCGCATTCAGATGGATTCCCCAACTCCTACTGCTGTTCTGCCCAGTCTACCTGCTTTTCTGGATGCCTTCTCAACAGCATCCTTGGACCCAGACTCTCAGCCCCTTGCCCCATGCAGACCTGGCAGGTTTTATAACGTCCCAGAAACTCCTAAGTTTCTAATTGTGTCCTGCTACAGACCCTACCACAATTTTCATGTCCACTGATAAGGCTTCAAAATGTTTGCCTTCCAACACTCTTCTCCCTGTTGGCAAGGACAGCAAAATCATGGAACATTTGGGTAAGAAAATTATATTCTGCTGCTGCTCTGGCTTTCAGAGCTACTATCAAATATGCATGGTTAAAATATGCCTTATCTCATTTGGATAAGATCTCAAAAGAATTGTCTTACTCCCCTGATGTTGCTGCCAAAGCTTCACTGTCTTCCCTACTTGCCATTACTTCTCAGGTTACCAGGCACTCTGTCAAGTGCAGTTACGATGTTGCTGAGGCCACAGCCAGGTCATCAGCATCTGCTTTGAGGAGGTACTCCTGGCTACGCCTCCAAAGGGGAAAAGAGATGCAGGACTTAAAACACCTGCTGGCAAGAGATGCAGGACTTAAAACACCTGCTGGCTTCTCCTGTTCCAAAATTCTAGAGGAATTACCAAGCAAAATCAGTTTATCAGAAAGCACTCACTCACTGCTGCCTCCACAAGGCCTAGGAAATCCTCCAGGAAGCAACCTACTCCTACCAGAGCCTCCTCATCTACTAGCCAGAGGCTGCCCTTTCAAGACAGGGCAGGTAGCGTGTGACTACCTGCCATCCTTAGACTCCCCACTTTCTCCCTCATCCCTCTCTCTGTGCATCTCTCTCACTGTCTCCAAGTGTGGAGACTTATCACTTCAGACAAGTGGTTCCTTTCTGTTATAGAAAACAGGTATTTTATTACCTGGCTTATGCCTCCAAAGAGAAGGGGTATCCCACAGCCCCCAAAAGACCAGCTTCCGCTATTGCAGCCAGTGCTAGACAACCATATGGATCAAGGTACCATTCAAACAGTTCTACCGTCTGCAAAAGGAAGAGGCTTCTACTTTAGGAGTTTCCTGGTTCCAAGAAAAGACGGTCCCTGGAGGCCAATTCTGGACCTATCATTATTGAGCCTCTTCCTTCAGGTATCAAGCTTCAAGATGCTGACCTTACCAACTGTCTTACAGCTGCTACTTCCCCAAGGGTTCATGGCCATCTTAAATATCAAAGATGCCTACTCTTCCCATCCCTATAAGGCCCAGTTTTAGGAAATACCTGAGGTTCTCTGTGAGCTCCGCTCACTTTCAATTTTCTGCCTTGCCCTTTGGACTTTCCACTGCATTCAGAGTCTTCACTAAATGTTTGGCTCCAGTTATTGCCTTCTGCAGGACAAAAGCAATCCAGATATTCCCTTACCTGGATGACCTGCTCATTCAGACAGACTGCAAACAGGCCCTCCTGCAACACTTAAAGTTGCCATTAGTCTCCTTCAGTCCCTGGGATTTCAGATCAATTTCTCAAAATTATAACTGGAACCTACTGAAGACATTGTCTTCTTGGGGTGCAAGATTTGAACAGGCATCATGAAAGCCTACCCCCCACCAAAAGTTAGAAAGCTTGACACTACCCTTACTTATGGTTCTTCAGACCACAGAACTGACAGCAAGGCAGTACCTCAGGCTCCTGGGCTACATGGCATCCACTATCCCCATGTTACCGTTAGCAAGACTCCATATGAGGAAATTGCAGTGGTACCTCAGGTCAGTCTAGACCCAGCACTCCCACCCCTTCAAGTTCAGGGTACCCTCCTGCCCTGCCTCAAACAGGAAATTAATTGGTGGGTGAAGCAGGTGAACCTCAATCCGGGTCTTCCCCTCCAACCACCTCAACCCAAACAGATCATGTACACAGATGCCTCAGACTTGGGCTGTGGGGCAACTCTGGGGAAGCTGAAAATGCAAGGAGTGTGACCAGGGCCACACAGGAAAGAGCACATCAGTCTCTGAGAAATGAGAGCAATATTATAGGCCCTGCGAGCCTTCCAAACCAGTCTCCAACAAGGTCCACTAGAAATATTTACAGACAATATCACAGTGCTGTGGTATCTCAACAAGCAGGGGTGGAACCAAATCTTATTTGTTTTGCAGACTAGCTCTCTTGGTGTAGGAACTGGCCACCTCCCAGGGAGTAACCTTACAGGCTGTTTACATACTGTCACAACAGAATTCTCAGGCAGACTCCTTCAGCAGATCCATGACAATGACACACAAATGCATGCTACACAGGGATGTCTTCCGGGTCCTGGTCCTCTGGTGGGGTACAACTCAAATAGACCTGTTTGGCTCCTCCATCAAGAGGGAACTTCATTCCTTCTGCATCAGACTTCCAGAACCACAGGCTATGGCAAGAGATGCCTTCTCAATTTCCTGCAAGGGGATGTTTCTCTATGCATTTTCCCCTACCCCCTTGTTCAGAAGGTCCTGTTGATGATCCAGCAAGACAGACCAGAAATATTGCTGGTGACTCCCTATTTGGCCAAGACAGCATTGGCTTCCCTTCCTATTACAACTATCCAAGGGCAATCATCACAAGTTACCCCCCCCCCCCCAGAGTGGACCTTTTCACACAGCACAAGGGATGTCAGGTACACCCACCGTGGCAATCTCTTCCCCTCACCCTGTGGGCAATAGGATTCTAATCCCTTTTAGACACCTTTACAGTGACGACATGCTCACTGTCCTGCAGGAGGCCAGGAAACCAAATAGCAGGAAATCTTACCTATCAAAGTGGAGATTTTCCATATGGTGTCTCAAAAGGCAGTTGGACCAGCTGAAAAGCAAGAGTTTTGTAGTACTGTCTTACCTGTGTGAATTATCGCAGATGGGGTTAGCTTTCTCTTCCATTAAGACCCACTTGTCTGCCATTTCAGCATATCTTGCCCTAGATCCCCCCTAGCTTCCAGACTACTAGCAAAGCTGTTCCTTAATGGGGTCCTTCATCTCAGGCCACCTAGGAAACCTTCTTCCCCCATGGGACCTCAGTTATGTTTTAGAGAAGCTCATGCTTCCCCCATTTGAGCCAACTGCTAAAGTTTCCCTAAAACATTGCACATGGAAGACTGTCTTCCTTGTGGCCTTGACCTCAGCCAGGAGAATGTCGGAGCTGCAAGCCCTCATGGCTATTCCACCCAGGGTTACTCTTAGAACTAATTCTACCTTCATGCCCAAGGTGGTGAATGACCTCTCCTTAAATCAAGCCATCCACCTACCAACCTTTCTAACCTTCAAGGAGATAGCGAGAGAGTACTCTATTCCCTGGATGTGCACAGACAACTCAGATTTTATTTGCACAAGACCAAGTCCACCAGACAGGCTGATCAACTGTCTCTTTCCACCCCAGGGCTCTAAGGAAGGCAGTATCTAAACAAACAATTTCAACATGGATTTCCAAAGCTGTTACCTTTTGTTACAAACACCATGGGAAATCTCTGCAAGGTACTGTCAAAGCACACTCCACCAGGGCAATGACCTTCTCAGGGGTCTTCTTCAGGGGTTTGGACATCTCCACTATGCAGCCATTTGGTCTTTGGTGCATACCTTCAGCAAACATTACAAGTTAGTAAACATTTCTAGGGCCAGAGCTGGTTTTGCCAGGGCTATCCTCCATGGATTCCTGGAGAACTCTACTAGGCCACTTCCCCCTTCACAGTGAGCTTTGGCACTCACCCATATGTACTGAATACTGCAACATGTGAATAGAAGGACATAGAAAAGTTGTGTAAAATCTTACCATAACCATAGATGGCCTTTTTCATATTGCACTATTCAACACATATGGGTTTACTCCTCTTGCTAACTGAACATCCGCCCAGTGTACAAAAGATTTCAGTCACTGCATGGTGTGTGGGACATCTGACGTGGCTAACAGTACATGGGCACTAAAAGTGATGTCTACATGCACCAGCCATCAGAACTTCTCAGCCACCAGTCGAACATCTGGTGTTCCTGCCTTCCCTGCCATCGGATTCTAGAGAAATCAGATAAGTGCCCATTGGTGAACATTTCAGTCACTTATTTTGTTTTAATGATTGATGTTAAGTTGTCAATCTCGCCTTCATTCTTGCTTGATGGGTTCGGAGCCGATCCTCGGCTCCGACTCGGCACTTGCTAAGCTCGAGAGTCACTTTTACCAGCTCGAGGCAGCCCCATATCCCATGATGCAAGGCGGTAAGTACCTAGATCTCGTTTGCCGCTTCGCTGATGAGGTCCTCCTTTTACCAGCTCCTGGTAAGTGATTTGCTACTTTGCTATTTTAGCCCCTTTTAACAAAAAAACCCTTAATTGTTAGATTTATTTTAGTTTTAAACATTTTCTGACAGAAAATTCTCTGTCTCTTCTTATTTTTTTAGTCAGACTTTCACCCATCCCATCCCCCCCCTGTTAGGGTGTGTGTGTGTGTTTTCTAGTTATACCTTTTGGTATATTTAATTTAATTTCTTTGACTGGTGTGTGTGTCTGTGTTTACACCATGTCTAAAGAAAGGGTCTCAGGCTTTAAGAAGTGTGACTCGTGCTGTCAGAAAATGTCTCTGACAGACGGTCACACTTCTTGCCTGTATTGCCTGGGGCCTCTTCACCTGCAGGACTCCTGTGCTATATGTCATTCTTTCAGCCAGAGAGTCCTGCAGGAAAGAAGAAATAAGTTGATTTTGAGGGGCCTTCTTAAGCCGGAGGGCTCTCCGGCTAAGTCGGCTCCATCCAAGACTGCTAAGTCTTCCAAGGCCCAGGCTTCTGTGTCCAAGCCTGCGGCCTCGGATCCGACTTGTTCTGAGTCGAGATCGGCTCCGGCTGGAGCCGATTCTGGCTTAACTAAGCCTTCGGCACCGATGGCTATCGGTGCAGATTCTGGTTCGACCACTTCGGTGTCGGCTCCGATCGGTTCCGACCACCATGTGGCTCAGGCATCGGTGTCGGCTCCGACACCGTTACTTTTGTGGCTGTATCGGCTCCGGCTGGAGCCGATGCATCGAGGCTACCTGTCGGCTCCGATAAGTTGTCGGCTCCGACAGGTTCAATAGTTTCATCGGTTCCGATGGCTCCTTCGAGGAAGAGGTCTAGGTCTCCTTCCTTGGAGCCGATACTTTCGGCTCGGCTTCACCTCTCCTCTCGAACGGAGCCATTGGAGCCGATCTTCAAGGTCATCCAGGCTTTCTGACCATGATTTAGAGAGTGGTCAGTAGATTACTTAAGTCACAGGCACTGGCCCAAATGTTACATAGTCCATCTCAACAGATGGCTATTGGTCCACACCCCATTGCAGTTCCTCCTTCAACTCTACCCCAGAGCTTGGAGTTGGAGTCTTCGGGAATGGTTACTGCTACGGCTGAGGGACAGATACCCCCTTCTGTTCCTTCAGCCTCTACTCTTATCTCCTCTTCGAGACCTTCCTTAGAGGGATTCGGTGGCTGGGCTTCCATGGTCTCTTCCGGGGGGGTGAGTGGCATCGGACCCTTGTCCGAACCCGCTCTTCCCCTTGGAGCCTCGGCCTTGGTGAGCTCGGCTCCGACATCTGCCTCGGAGACTTCCCTTTCGGTGGTCCCTGGAGTTCCTAGCTCTTCGGAATGGGTTCTCTCGGACCTTCCTGGGAGGGGAGCATTCGAGGTGATGAAGAGTGTGCTGGCCACTGGTATCAGCCAGCAGTCTGTTCCCTTAGCTCCTCCCTCTATAGTGCCTGTTGACATCTCTGCCACTTCTCTTGCTACAGGAACCAGAGATCCTCCACCTCAGGTTTCCCCATTGGGAATATCCCCCTCTTCCGAGGATTCTCCTGATGTTTCGGGAGATCCTCCTAGGAAGAGGACTTGTAAGAGGAAACATGTAGACCCCCCCGAGTCTATCACTTCAGATACTGACTTAGATGAGTCAGAGGGATCCCCAAGATCCCCCTCTGAGGATGTCTCCTTCTCAGACATCCTAGAACTCCTTAGACAGAGGGGAAACTGGCCTACCAATAATCCCTCTGAGGATGAGTCAGTATACCTAGAGGCGTTTGGATCTCGGCCCTCCACCTCCTGGGTGTCTCCGCCTTTCGACCCCCTTATGCAGGTTATTGCCCGAAAGGCGTGGGCTGCTCCTGACCCTGTAGAGCCAGTCCCTAGGAGGCCTTCAAAATTTATTACTGCCCGTGTGATAAGCAATTCCTCACTAAGGGTGTCCCGCTGATGCCATGGTGGTGGCTGCTGCCACCAAGAAGGAACTTGCAGATCCTTCCGTGCCGTCCATCCTCCTAATAAGGACTCTAGGACCATGGATAGGTGCGGTGGCGGATGTTTTCCTCAGCGACCTTTGCTATGTGTTCGCTGAATTACCTATGTCACTTCACCAGACTCCAAAGGGATATCCTTAAGGAGCTAGGTGATGTTGTACAGGATCCTACAGCTGCAGGAGCTCAGGAAAAAATTGCTTCACAGCTAGGAACCCTTAATTCCATTGCAAACTCCTCCATGCGGCTAATATCATATGCTGCTGATGGAGCGAGTAGGGCCGCAGGTACAGGTGTGGCTCTTAGACGCCAAGCCTGGATGCGGCTATGTGACTTTGCAGATCCCTTTAAGGCGTCCTTCACAAATTCTCCCTTTGATGGGTCAGCTTTGTTTGGCCCTCAAGTGAAGGAAACTTTGACCAGGTGTGAGCAGGACGGCAAGACTCTTTCTGCCGTAGGAGTCCGTTTGTCCACCCTTCTAGACCTTACCCCAAAGGACAGAAAGGTGGCAAAATGTGGTTCCATAAATCCCAAGGAGTCACGCCGGATTCACGTGGTCAGTTTACCCCTAGAGGCAGAGGGGTAACAACAACAGGCCGCTCTAGAGGCAGAGGGGTCCAAAAACCAGGGAAACAGAGAGCCTCTCTCTGACAAGCCCTTTCAGCATCCCTGAGATGTTGCCCGGCTGTCCATCCTTGGAGGCAGTCGGGGAAGACTATCGCTGTACCCAGAAGCCTGGCGTTCCCTCACTCAAGACAGATGGGTACAGTCGATCATATCCGAGGGTTACAAAATTCCTTTCGAGGAAAGTCCTTTCTATCACTCAAATTCCCTTCCAGATGTACCACCGGTCTAAGGGAAATTGCAGAGTTAGAAGTCTTAAAACTTCTGCAAAAAGAGCCATTCAGCCAGTTACAACAGATCATTCAGAGCCGGAATCTACTCAAGGTTCTTTTGGTCCCCAAAAGACGGGAGACTGGAGACCAATATTGGATCTCAGCAGACTCAACAAGTCTGTGAGGAAGACAAGATTCGAATGGTCACTCTTCAGTCAATTCTGCCCTTCTTACAGAAGGACAACTGGATGTGCTCAATAGATCTTCAGGATGCGTACTATCACATCAAAATTCACAGTCGCTCCAGGAGATTTCTCCGCTTCGGCTGGGGTCCAGTCATTTCCAGTTCAGAGCCCTGCCCTTTGGTCTCACTACAGCCCCAGAGTGTTCACCAAATGCATGGCAGTGGTCACGACTCACCTGAGGCGTCAAGGATTCCAGGTGTTTCCGTATCTCGACGACTGGCTCCTTTCAGCCACCACCAGGCATCAGCTTATTCAAGCCAGGGATTACACAATAAAGCTTTGTACTCTTTTGGGCATCGCGATAAACTTGAAAAGTCATCCTTATCGCCCTGCCAGTCTATTACTTTCATAGGCTTAAACTTAAACACTGTTCGGATGTCAGCTACCCTTACAGATCAAAGAGTTTCAGACATTCAAAGTCATGTCAGGATCATTCTAGCCAACAAGAAAGTACAGGCCAGAATGGTTCTAAAGGTATTAGGCCTCATGGCTGCGGCCATTACTCTTCTTCCCTGGCTCGCTTCTACATGCCTTCTTCAGTGGATGCTGTTCACACAGTGGTCGTACCAACAACTTCCAATGCATCACCAGATTCTGGTGACACAGACTTGCAAAGATCATCTTGCTTGGTGGATCACATCTCCCCAGGTTCACCAAGGCAGACACTTTGTACCCCCATCCCCGGTAGCCACTGTCACCACAGATGCCTCCCTGATCGGGTGGGGGGGTCATTATCAGGGCAGAATGGTTCATGGGGCGTGGCAGCCGTTCGAGTACCACCTGCACATAAATGTCCTGGAGATGAGAGCAGTGCTTTTAACGTTGCAAGCCCTCAACGACTTTCTTCCCATAGGGACAATTGCAGTCCACACAGACAACATGTCTGTAGTTTGGTATATCAACAAACAGGGCGGAACCAAGTCCTACCCCTTGTGTCGAAGCGCTCAGACTATGGCAATGGGCAATCTCCTCTCATCGGTTTCTGGTAGCAACGCATATCCCTGGGAAAACCAACATTGTAGTGGACAGATTGAGCAGAGCTATTCTCATGCCTCACGAGTGGTCTCTCAAGCAATCTATAGCGGAAGAGATTTTTCTGGAATGGGGTCGTCCATGTTGCGATCTTTTTGCTACTCCCCAAAACAGCAAATGCCCAGACTTCTTCTCTCTCTTCCCTCTTCCAGGCCATCCCCCCAGAGACGCTCTGACCCAGGATTGGCCCCAGGGACTTCTTTATGCCTTCCCTCCATTTCCTCTGATCCCTCAAGTTATCCAGAAAGCTACCGTTTTGAGAGCCAAATTGATTCTCATTGCCCCTTACTGGCCTCGACAAGTTTGGTTCCCGTTCCTCCATCGTCACCTTTTGGTGCAGCCGTGGCATCTGGACCCAGTGCCAGATCTTCTGATTCACCAATCCGGTCAGCTGCACCGGTCTATCCCTTCTCTCAACCTCACAGCATGGTTGCTCCACTTCCTTCCTTAGCCAGGCTTCCTTTGATCTCTAACCCAGTTAGAGACATCATAGTAACTTCTTTAAAATCCTCTACCAGGAGGATTTATGCAAGCAAATGGAAACGTTTCTCTTATTGGGCTAAGGCCAAGAATATTGATCCTTTCACTGCCCCTGTTCAGGCAGTCCTGGACTTCTTAGCAGAGATTTTTCATGCAGGCTCCTCTTCTTCTACAGTCAGAGTTCAATTGGCTGCTATCTCGAACTTTCATGTCGGGATCGCAGATCACAATATTATGTCCCATAGGCTCTGCAGGGCCTTCTTGAAAGGAATTTTCCTGCTAAAGCCTCCAATCAGGAATCCTCCTTCTCAGTGGGATCTAAATTTAGTGCTGACATCCTTGATTCTTCCCCCCTTCGAGCCAGCTGTTTCTTGTTCCCTGAAATTTCTTTCTTGGAAAACTTTATTTCTAGTGGCTATTACATCGGCCAGGAGGGTGTCTGAACTTCATGCTCTATCGGTTCGACCCCCCTATTTGGTTTTTCACAAAGACAGAGTATCATTGAGAACTAATCCGACCTTTTTGCCTAAGGTCGCCTCAAAGACCAATTTGAATCAATCCATTGATCTCCTGTATTTTTCCCAAACTATTCAGACAGAGCCGAACAAAACTACATTATCTTGATGTCCACCGTCAACTCAGATATTATTTGGAAAGAACAAAAAATTTAGGAAATCTGATCAACTTTTTGTTTCCTATGCGGATAATAAGAAAGGCCTTCCTGTTTCTAAAGTGACCTTGTCTAGATGGCTTTCTTCGGTCATCTCTGAAATTTATCTGCTCAGGGGAAAACAGCTGTGCTCAAAACCTAAAGCACATTCAACTAGGAGCTTAGCTACTTCTACAGCCTTTCAAGCTAGACTTCCTTTAGACACTATTTGTGCAGCGGCCACTTGGGCCACTCCTCATACTTTTGTTTCCCATTACAAATTGGACTTGGCCTCCAGGGACAGAGCCAGTTTTGGCTCTACAGTCCTCAAGAGTCTGTTCCATTGAGCCACCCAGGATAGAGGTGCTAGGACGCGGTCCCATCAAGCAAGAATGAAGGCGAGATTGACAACTTAACATTAAGAAGTTATGTACCTACCATAACGTTCCATGTTAGTTGTCTTCTCTCGCCTTCTTTCTTGCGACCCTCCCTCCTTCCCCAGGCCTGGACAGACCTTTCTATAAGAAATTATTATGCTGAAGACCATTCAGACCTGGTCCTTCTTCCATCCTGTAAGTTTTCTTTCTTCCTTTTGGAAGTGTTTTTATGCTTGGTGCTATTACCCTTTGTCATCAAACGAGATCTAGGTACTTACCGCCTTGCATCATGGGATATGGGGCTGCCTCGAGCTGGTAAAAGTGACTCTCGAGCTTAGCAAGTGCCGAGTCGGAGCCAAGGATCGGCTCCGAACCCATCAAGCAAGAAAGAAGGCGAGAGAAGACAACTAACATGGAACGTTATGGTAGGTACATAACTTCTTATTCACGTCATCCAGAAAGGGCAATTATAAGTGCGGCCCTCAGATACCTCATATGAACGCCCAAGATCAGTGTCTGTTTTGTTTAGGTAGGTTGTACAATTACAAGGCCTGCACCATCCATCTGCAAGGCGTTTGTGCCCAAAACTCTATGCAGCCGTGTCCACATGCTCAGTCTATACCTTGAAAACCAACATCTCAAACAGCATTGGGTATGGAGGGTTCCGCCGGCTTACCTACTGAACCGCCAAAAAAGGCCAAGACCGTCAGGCCTAGTAATGCCGCTGTAGCTCCTCCATCTGACTCTCAGCCTGTGGCCAACAGCCTGGTTGAAGACTTGGGCTCCGCCGCTTTGGATACAGCATGTACCTATATGGAAGCTGCACAGTCCTGCATGGAGGGCATGTCCACAGAGGCCATTCCGACGTCTGGTTCTGACACCGTGGTGGGAACCTACGACTTCAGTAGGACCTTCCGATCCCTCCGTTACCTTACAGTTGCCCGATACTAGGCCTTCCTCCATTCAGACACACACTAGGCCATCTCTCAAAAGGAAGGAAAAAAGAAAGCATGCGTTTTCTGCTCCTGAAAGTACCCCAGACTGGCAGGCCTCCAGCCAAAGCTTGTTTGATGCCTTTATGGCCTTACGGCCTACCACTCCAGGGATGTCCGCAATCCTTCCATCTATACTGAGCTCCAGGCCTCAGACATCTGATCCCTCTCTGGATTCTTCTTCTGAAGAATCCCTTTCATATACCTCCCAGCTGCCTTCTCCTCTGGGATATGGCTCCCTAGAGGAAGAATCTGTTGACCCTGACTCCCCAGTAGAGAATTTAACTTTTGGGGAAACTATTACTAAAACGAATGACACTTCAAGTAGGAATCATCTGAAATGACTGAGATACAAAAAGATATTATGACCTCATTCAGATGGATTCCCCAACTCCTACCGCTGTTCCACCCCATCTGCCTGCTTTTCTGGATCCCTTCTCAACAACATCCTTGAACCCGGACTCACAGCCCCTTGCTCCACGCACATCTGACAGTTTTTATAAAGTCCCTGAGACAGCTAAGTTTTTAATTAAGTGCCTGCTGCAGACCTTGCCACAATTTCCACGTCCAGTGATGAGGCTTCAAAACTTTTGCCTTCCACTACCTTCCTCCCTTTTGACAAGAACAGCAAAATCATGGAACATTTGGGTAAGAAAATATATACTTCTGCTACTCTGACTTTCAGAGCTACTAACCATCAGACACACATGGCTAAAATATGCCTTATCCCTTTTGGAGAAGATCTCAAAAGAATTGTCTCGACTCCCCTGATGTTGCTGTCAAAGCTTCACTGTCTTCCCTACTTGCCCTTACTTCTCAGGTTACCAGGCACTCTATCAAATGCAGTTACGATGTTGTTGAGGCCTCAGCCAGGTCAGCAGCATCAGCATCTGCTTTCAGGAGGTGGTACTGGCTACGCCTCCAATGTCTACCAGATGACTTTAGAGCCAAGCTGATTGATGCTCCTTTGGACAGTACATCCCTGTTTGGAACAAACATGGCAAATGTATTCAAGTGATTGCAGCAAAAGAGGAAAGATATGCAGTATTTAAAACACCTGCTGGCTTCTCCTGTTCCAAAATTCCAGAGGAATTACCCCAGCAAAATCACAGTTTATCAGAAAGCACTCACTCCCTGCTGCCTCTACAAGGCCTAAGAAAACCTCTGGGAAGCAACCCACTCCTACCAGAGCCTCACCATCTACTAGCCAGAGGCCGCCCTTTCAAGACAGGGTAGATAGTGTTTGACTAGTTGCCATCCGTAGATCCCCATATTGTCCGTCTATCCCTCTGTGTGTTTCTGTCACTTTCTCCAGGTGTGGAGACTTGTTACTTCTGGCAAATAGTTCCTTTCCATAATAGATAATAGGTATTTTATGACCTGGTTCATGCCACCAAAGAGAAGGGGTATTCCACAGCCCCCAAAAGACCAGTTTCCCCTATTGCAGCCAGTGCTAGACAACCTTTTGGCTCAAGGCACCATTCAAACAGTTCCACTGTCTGAAAAAGGAAGAGGCTTCTACTCCAGGATTTTCCTAGTTCCAAGAACAGACAGTACCTGGAGGCCAATTCTGGACCTGTCATTACTCAACCTCTTCCTTAAGGTACCAACCTTCAGGATGCTGACCTTACCAACTCTTCCCACTGCTACTTCCCCAAGTGTTCATGGCCACCTTAAATATCAAGGATGCCTACCCTTCCCATCCCTATAAGGCCCAGTTTCAGGAAATGCCTGAGGTCCTCTGTGGGCTCTGCTCACTTTCAGTTCTCTGCTTTGCCCTTTGGGCTTTCCACTGCACCCAGAGTCTTCACCAACACTCTGGCTCTAGGTATTGCCTTCTGCAGGACAAAAGGAATCCAGATATTACCTTACCTGGATGATCTGCTCATTCAGGCAGACTGCAAGCAGGCCCTTCTGCAACACTTACAAGTTGCCATTACTCTCCTGCAGTCCTTGGGATTTCAGATCAATTTCATAAAATCCCAACTGGAACCAACTCAAGACATTGTCTTCTTGGGGTGCAGGATTCAAACAGGCATCATGAAAGCCTACCCCCCAAAAGTTGGAAAGTTTGACACTACCCTTACTTATGGTCCTTCAGACCACAAGGCAGCACCACAACCTCCTGGGCTACATGGTGTCCACTATCCCCATGTTGCCATTAACAAGACTCCATATGAGGAAATTGTAGTGGTACCTCAGATCAGTCTGGACCCAGCACTCCCACCCACCACCCCTCGAGTACAAGGTACCCCTCCTGCCCTGCCTCAAACAAGAAATTCATTGATGGGTGAAGCAGGTGAACCTCAACCCAGGTCATCCTCTCCAACCACCTCAACCCAAACAGATCATGTACACAGATGCCTCAGACTTGGGCTGGGGAGCAACTCTGAGGCAGCTGAAAGTGTAAGTTGTGTGGCCAGGGCCACACAGGAAAGAACACATTAATCTTTGAGAAATGAGATCAGTATTATTGGCCCTGTGAGGCTTCCAAACCAGTCTTCAACAAGGACAACTAGAAATCTTTACAGACAAAACCACAGTGCTGTGGTATCTCAACAAGGGGGAGGGTGACCAAATCTTATTTGCTTTGCAGAATAGCTCTCCTGGTGTAGGAACTGGCCACTTCCCAGGGAGTAACCTTACAGTCGGTGTACATACTGTCACAACAGAATTCTCAGGCAGACTCCCTCAGCAAATCCATGACAAAGACACACAAATGCATGCTACACAGGGATGTCTTTGTGGACCTGGTCCACCAGTGGGGTATACTTCAAATAGACCTGTTTGGCTTCTCCATCAACAGGCAACTTCTTTCCTTCTGCACCAGACTTCCAGAACCACAGGCTATGGCAACATATGCCCTCTCAATTTCCTGCAAGGGGAGGTTTCTCTATGCATTCCCCCTTCTCCCTTGTTCAGAAGGTCATGTTGAAGATCCACCAGGACAGACCAAAAATCTTGCTGGTGATTCCCTATTGGCCAAGACAGCATTGGCTCCCCTCCTATTACAACTATCCAAGGGCAATCACCACAAGTTACCCCCCAGAGTGGACCTTCTCACACAGCACCAGGGATCCCAGATGCACCCACAGTGGCAATCTCATCACCTCACACTGTGGGTAATAGGATTCTGATCCCTTTCAGAAAGCATTACAGTGAGGACATGCTCACTGTCCTGCAGGAGACCAGGAAACCAGGAAATCTTACCTATCAAAGTGGAAGAGATTTGCCATATGCTGACTCAAAAGGCAGTTGGACCAGCTGAAAAGCAAGAGCCCTGTAGTACTGTCTTACCTGTGTGAACTGTTGCAGACAGGGTTAGCTTTCTCTTCCATTAAGACCCACTTGTCTGCCATTTCATCATGGTTTGCCCTAGATCCCCCTAGCTTCCAGACTGTTGGCAAAGCTGTTTTTTAATGGATTCCTTCATCTCCGACCACCTAGGAAACATTATCCCCCCTCCATGGGACCTCAACTATGTTTTAGAGAAGCTCACACTTCCCCAATTTGAGCCAGCTAGCTTCCCTAAAACATTGCACATGGATGACTGCCCTCCTCTTGGCCTTGACCTCAGCCAGGAGAGTGTCGGAGCTGCAAGCCCTCATGGCTATTCCACCCTGACAGGGTTACTCTTAGAACTAACCCTTCCTTCATGCCCAAGATGGTGAATGACCTGTCCCTAAATCAAGCCATCCACCTACCAACCTTCTTCTCTAACCCTTAGGGGGACAGTGAGAGAGTACTCCATTCCCTGAATGTCCACAGACAACTCATATTTTATCTGCACAGACCAAGTCCATCAGACAGGCTGATCAACTGTTTGTCTCCTTCCACCCCTGGGCCCTGGGAAAGACAGTATCTAAACAATTTCAGCATGGATTTCCAAAGCTATTACCTTTTGTTACAAACACCACAGGAAATCTTTGCAAGGTACTGTCAAAGCACACTCCACCAGGGCAATGGCCTCCTCAGAGGTATTCTTCAGGGGTTTGGATACCTCCACTATGCAGCCATTTGGTCTTCGGTGCATACCTTTAGCAAACATTACAAGTTAGACCACATTTGTAGGGCCAGTGCTGGGTTTGCCATGGGTATCCTCAATGGATTCCTGGAGAACTCTACTAGACCACCTCCCCCTTCTTCACAGTGAACTTTGGCACTCACCCATATGTACTGAATACTGCAACGTGTGAATAGAAGGGCATAGACAAATTGTGTAAAATCTTACCATAACCATAGATGTCCTTCTTTTCCATGTTGCAGTATTCCTTCCCACCCACCTACCCCTTCTTTTATATGGTATTTCCTTTTCTGCATGACACAGGACTGGCATTACCTTTACTAGGACTCATTTTGACTGTGGCTTACAGTTCTGAGGGCTGGTGCATGCAGACATCACTTTTATGGCCCATGGACTGCTAGCCATGTCAGACGTCCCACACACTATACATTGACTGAAATCTTTTGTATACTGGCCAGACGTCCAGGTAGCAAGAGGAGTAAACCCATATGTGCTGAATACTGCAACATGAAAGAGGAGGGCATCTATGATTATGGTAAGATTTTGCACAACTTTTCTTCATCTTTAAAAATAAAGTATTCAACACAAACACATGTACCGTATTAAATTACTCAATTGGTAGAGCTCTCCATTTCAAAGCAGCACAGAAAATACCTGAAACTCCAAGGTGACCATCTCTGCCAACATTTGCAAGAACACTAACCTGGATTTCTTCTGTAATAGTGCCACAAGTTTATAGGTTGGTACTAGGCTATTGGCCCTAGGGCCTATACAAGCCTAGCCAAACAATTCCCCAGATATTTCTTCCCACAATATTTACTTTCCTGGACCCCTGTCTAGCAGGGTGACTGACATGATCCCCGGGGTGAATTTCCTATCTCTCATCCAATCATCAAGGTTCCTTTTGAAGAGAGCCAAGGTTGCGCTCTGCTTGAAATGCATGGGCAGTCTATTCCAGAATATGAGGAGTCACTGGGTCAGGAACCTATCCCTCCAGCATGTTTTGTTCATTGTGATGACAAGGTTTAGATCCCTGGAGTGTGTGGCTCTGAGGAATTGGGATTTCTTTAAGTGGAGCATGTCCAACAGCTCAGGGTTTGACATGGCCTTGTATGTTAAGCAGAGATTGCCTCTGAGTAGACGATATGCCAAAAAGTATAGCTGGAGTTCTTTTAGACGGTCAGCATAGGGCATCTGCTTTAGGCCTGTGATTCTTTTAGTGAGGTATTTCTGTGGCCTTTACAGCTGTTGCAGATGTCTTGTGAGGTACATACCAAACGGGGCATTGTACTCTATAATGGGTCTCATGAGGGACAAGTACAGTGGGACAATGACCTCCTTTTTTCTGGCTGAAAAGCCCTTAGTGATGAGGTGTGCCACATAGAAGGATATCGTGACTTTTGTGGTGATGTGGTTATCGAAGGTGAGACCACTGTGCACCTGCATCCCTAAGTCTCTCATCACACTTTCGGTGTTTAGTGTACTGCCACCTATGTGGTAATTCATGGATACATGTTTTTTCCCAAAGGGGATAACTATACATTTCTTGGCATTAAGCTTGAGCCCATGGCTGTGGCACCAAGCATCTGTTTCTGTAAGGCCCTTTTGTAGAATTTCCACATCATTTGGGGATTCAATAATGGCTCCCAGTTTGCAGTCATCTGCGAACTTTGTTTGCCAGAGTCCCTTAGTGTTGGCCTGTACTTCAGAGAAGTAGATGCCAAACAAGAGCGGTCCCAGGACTGAACCCTGAGGTACTCCACTTGTCACTTGTGTGGAGCTGGATTTGGAGTCAGCTACTTTTACATTCTGGGTTCTGTCAGTAAGCCAGTTGGCAACCCATCGAGTGACGTAGGGATTTATGCCCAGCTTAGTAAGTTTATCTAGGATTCCAGAGTTGGAATTGGGTCAAAGGCCTTGGCAAGGTCCAGATAGGCTGTGTAGACCACCTTACCCCCCCCCCGTCCACAGCTCTGGAGACTGATTCAAAGAAGTCAATCAGGTTCAGGAGACAAGATCGGCACTTCACGAACCCAAACTGGGTGAGGTCCAGTGTTTGAAGGTTGCCAATGTCTTTGTTTATAAGTTCCATGATAATGCATTCCATGCCCTTGCAGATCAGGCTTGTCAGACTGATGGGACGGTAGTTCCCGGGATCCAAGGTGGATCCCCCCTTGTGGAGTGGGATAACTGTAGCTGTGCGCCACTCAGTGGGCATGAAGCCTGAGGTGAGGCTATGATTAAACATGACAGTTAGGTGAGGTGCCAGTTCATTTTGTAGTTCATGTAGTACACAACCCGGGATATCATCTGGTCCCATGGATGTTGTATTCTTAGCTTTAGAGAGTGTGGTTTCTACCTGTGTGGCCATGATTACCGGAATTTGGCAATCATTTGGTATTGAGATGGGCCCTTTAGGGGTGAAGTTGATACTAAATCGATCTGCCAAGATATTGGCAATATCCTTGGGATCAGTATATTTAATGCCATTCTGTTTTAGCTCAGAGCAGATCTGAGCATTGCCATTTAGATTCTTCACATAACTATAGAATGTCTTGTGGTTGTCTTTGGAATCTTTGGCAATTTTATTTTCTTAACTAGCTTTGGAGGATTTTATGAGGGATCTCAGCTTCTTACTGAGGCTGGTAAGGGAGTTTTTTTGCATCATGGGATTTTCCTCTTTTCTACAACAGTTTCTTCCTTCTGTTGTATAGTTTGTTTATTGCAGGGGACCACTAGATTGGCGTCCTTTTTTTGGAGGAGAGCATCTTGGTTCTGTTTGGGATGGCATGATTCATGCACGAGTGGATGTGATCTTACAGTACCTTAGTGTAGGAGTCAGCAGTCGAACTCTCAGCTCCCGTTGCCATGAAGTTTGTCACTTCTGACTTAAGTAGCATGAAGTTGGCTTTGGAGAAGTTTTTTACGAAGGTTTCCTTACTGGGGGGTGGGATGTGGATGTCAAAGGTGATTTGCTTATGGTCATACCTGACCAATGAGGGGGTGGCCACTGGTGTGGAGCATCTATCTCCCATGTTGGTAATGACCCAGTCTAAGATATTGGAGCCCCTGGTGAGACAATGGATTAGTTGATCCAGGGCACTGGAATTTATGAATTCCAAGAACCATTGGGAAAAGGCATTGGTACCCAAGTAGTTTTCTCAGTTAATGGCAGGGTAGTTGAAATCACCCAGTATTAAGGGTTTTGGTTGTATCTTAATATTTTCCCGTATCTTTAGAAAGGTGTAGTGAGAATCTTGAGGCATGGTGGGTGATCTGTAGCAAGCTACAATTTGGATTGCAGTCTTACCTAGTGTTAGTTGCACCTGGAGAATTTCAGATGCATTGTGTTGTGCAACTAGCCTAGAGGTGTGAATATGGACACTCCTCCACCTTTAGTGCTTTGGTCTTGGTTTGCTTGCCAAAACGTGTGGTAAGAGTTGTAGCCTGGTATTGCAGGGGTGCTCTCTGTGCTCATTACTTCACATATGCAGACCTGTGACTGTAAGATGTAGTCTGGAAAGTATTTTAATATTGTCACAGAACATGTGAATGTATAGATGATGACCTTCACAGTGGCTCTGCAACATGTGGACATCTGTCAACTCTTCACAGCCATATGCCTGTGTTTGTGTATTTGAACCTTCTAGAAGCCACAGCCTTTATCCCTAAATAGAGCAAGTCCAAATTGTTGAGACCTCTGAAGTTGTATATGTGTGATTCATGGGTTGGGAGGCTGACTGACACATTGGGTGCCTCTACATGAAGGATTCCAGAGGGTTAAAGTTACCTCCATACAAAAGTGCAGTGAGATTTTGTTTTGACAGGACCTCCTTTGAATTATAGCTGGTGTGAAAATAAGCAAGTGGTATCGGGTAAATGAGACCTGAGTAAATGGTACTTGATCTTATTTAGCAGATCCTTTGGAGAGGTGTATCCATCCAGTGTAGCCCTGTGTTTGCATTACCACCAAAAGCTAAGAGGAAACAGAAGCAATCCCTTTTTCATTTTTTCCCTCTGAGGAAGTAGTGGAATTTAACTTGTAATACTTGTATTCTCTTTTTTATCCTAATTTGGACCATTTTAATCTTTCGTCACATCAATGAGGATGTCTTACAGAAGATGCTCGATTACTGCCAAATGGTGAAGCTAAAGAAAGCAAAATGGATTGGTTCTGCTGTCGCAAACACTTTTTTTTTTTAAAGTAATCCACACAAAAAAATGTGCAACACCTAGATGGTCAAACTCATGTCCCTGGGAAGGTAGATAATCTGTCTCCATGGTGCAGAAAGATAGAGACTTGAGTGTGAATCAAGTGACAAATCAATTAATGGCCCCATCACTGGTGTAGCCAAGCACGGAGGAAGAGGAGTGAAGGGTTATGGCTCACTCACCTTTTCTGGGGGAGTGATGTGGGTTGCATGCATTTGGTATATTAGGTTGGTGCAGCTCCCCTGGTGGAGATCAGGGAAACAGCCTTCCATGTTTTGGAAGTTTGGGCTCAGTTGCTTTAAGAGAACATTCCTGCAGAAGCGAGGGGGAGGGCCTTCATCCTCAGCCCTTTGCATGTTTTCTACCATTGAATTAAACTAGTAGTCAACGATTAAATTGAATGAAAGAATTGTGTGCACCACCCCAATGGTTGCTTAAATGCTGGCTCCTCCATGTCAGCCGTTGCCCTGGTGTTGGGGAAGAAATGGGTCATTTGGTCTGGAGAGAGCTGCTGATAGTCATGTAGGGTTCCTATCACAAAATCAAATGTGAAGAACGCCGAATTCCAGAAGGCCGAACTTGGTAGTTCGAAAAGTGAAAATATTGAAGCCACGGAAACCTAAATTCTTTCCCAGGGAAAGAATTTGGTTGGCCGTTTCTGCAGCTTCGGCATTTTCAGACCAGGCCAAGGTAAGTGTACAAATGGGTAATGACGGACTTTAGGGTTAGGGCGCGGGTCAGGTAAGTGTGCGATAGTGACGGACTTTAGGGTTAGGGCGATGGTCAGTTAAGTGTACGGTAGTGACAGACTTTAGGGTTAGGGCACAGGTCAGGTAAGTGTGCAATAGTGACGGCCTTTAGGGTTAGGGCATGGGTCAGGTAAGTGACGGACTTTAGGGTTAGGGTGCAGGTCAGGTAAGTGTGCTGTAGTGATGGACTTCAGGGTTAGGGTGCAGGTCAGGTAAGTGTGCGGTAGTGACTCACTTTAGGGTTAGGGCTGGGTTAAGGATAGTGCATAGATAGTGGTGTATGTTAGGTTTAGTGTAGGTTTTGAAGGTGTTTGGTGTGATTGTGTTATGTGTATGTTTTTCGAAACAGCAAATTGTTTCCTTGGAAAAAATTCACTGTTTTGAAGTTTCAATGTTATCCAAATTCGATCTTCCAAGTTCGAACTTATGGTGTTCAATATTTTGGAAGTTCGATTTCATAATATAGACCGGTCATATAGCAGGGGACAAAATGAGCAAAAAAAAAGATTGCGTAGCTCAGCAGTAAGTAGGCCTGATCTGTTTAGAAATCTAAATACAGACCCTGCTGCAGTCACCCTTGATTCAAACCAGTTCTAGAAAATAATTTTTACCAACCTTGCCACTAGACAGGGATTATAATGTAATAACAGATTTTGTAAGAGATTTTGCTTTTTGAAACCTATCTTGTAAGGGCAGTCAGTTACAGTACTCTGTGTGTGTGTGTAAGGTTATCAAAGCTCCATTTTAAAACCAAATGTAAGCGGCCATACAGTCTTTGCTTGACAAGAGATAGCAAGTGCGTTGTAGAGAAACTTGGCACAGCTGACAAGGCAAGTATGCATATAACTGGATGAATCAGGAAAACTGGAACACTGGTTTCATGAAATGGCATAGCTGGCTAAGCACAGAATGTTACTCAAGAGGATCTCAAAACTGACTTGTCAAGTACTTCTGTTTCTGCTTATTCCCTTTCTTTTACACCTATGCATGACATTTTTACTAAGGAGGAAACAACACATGATGAAGGTATCACTGAAACAAGTGTTTCAGTAGCCATTATCTCATTACACTAGAAGCTTTCCCTTTATCATGAGTCATTTTTATAGGAAGCAGCAGAAAGTAAAATAACAGTAGTACAGTAAGAAAGTAAGAAGAACTTGAATTCTTTTTCAACCTTTTCAAAGAAAGTGTAAACAGCAGGATGCAAAAAGACCTCACTGATTCATTCTAGTAGCAGCCGCAAAACACACCACTTCTTCCAGTTGGAAAATTCCAGTACTAATTTACTGACAAGACATTGTCACAGACAATCAGATACTAGTTTCATAGGGCTATTCTGTAGACTTTAAAGAGACTTTTATATTAGCTGTACGCAGACACCCGACAGCTAGATACAGCTTCAAGTTTTTCCTTACTGCCTTTAAAAAAGAAAAGGCAGTGCATTGGGATACACCTCACCAAGAGCAAAATGTAGAGACCAGTCTTTGACCTTTCAAATCACATCCAGTTCATAGTGACAAAAAAGTGTTCGACAGTGACTCGTGACTCTACTGCTATTTCTTCCATTTTGTGTATGTGCAGCTACAAGTGTTCTGAAAATGTTTCGCTCCGATATTTGCACACTTAGAGAACAGATTATATTTTTCTATGTGGATAACTACTTAAAAGGGGCTAGTATACAAAACGTTTGTATAATTTGGAACTAGTGAGTCTCTCCTGTTTATTGGATTTTGTTATCCCACAAGAGGGAATGATACTGTTTGGAACAGTATTGCTGTCATCTCCAATGAGTGTCTCCCTTCCACATAGCAAGATTTATTCTACATGACCAGATGTATTCCTTGTCACAGTCAATGCAAGCTAATTGTATTGAGTTCTGTGTGCATCTTCCTGCCTTCTCATGGTTCATCATACAAGGCTTCCCATGAGAAGTGCTCTGTGGCTTTAAGTATAAAGCTAGGTAGCAGAATATGTCCTATTCTAATGTTGAAGTAATCCTTCACCATGGGCAACCTGACGTCTGGCCAGTATACAAGAGCTTTTATGCATGGCAAGTATGTGCAACATTGCACGTATGACTCAGGAGTATGTCAGCCATAAAAGCGATGTCCGCATGTACATTCCTCAGAACGTCTCTGCCACCAGTCCGAACGCCTTCTTCGAATGTCTGTCTGTTCACCCAAGTCATTTGTTGCTGGTCCAGTTTTCAGATAAGTGCCCAGTTGGGTTTTTCGTTTTATGTTTCTACTGCTTCCTGCTGTGAGGGTTTCATATCATCCAGGAAAGGCAAGTGCCAATGTGGGAGACAGATTCCATGTAAGGATAGTCATGACCTGTCTCTCTTTTGTTTGGGGCCTACACACGACCACAAATCCTGCTCTGTTTGCCAGGCCTTCATCCCCAAGACCCTATGTAGCTATCTTTCATCCCTAAATATTTACTAAGAAAATCAGCATCTAAAAGGTTTGGCTAGGGACGTTATGGAGGGTACTGTCAAGCCTGTGTTTAAGAGGAAGGCCAAGAAGCCAGGGCCAGAATCTTCAGCTGCGCCTCCTAACTCTGATGTGTCTCTCAAAGTTGATGAAGACTCAGAGATCCAT
Organism: Protopterus annectens; assembly: GCF_019279795.1. Lineage (NCBI taxonomy): Eukaryota > Metazoa > Chordata > Ceratodontiformes > Protopteridae > Protopterus > Protopterus annectens. The sequence goes on from NC_056727.1 coordinate 988,602,932, forward strand.
CCAGAAGTTGGCTTGGGTACCTCAGTGGGTACCACATCAGAATCCGTCAAGGAATCTGTCTTAGGCACATCCATGGAGGCAATGCAAACGTCCACATCGGAAGGTCGGGGGGGATCCAGGGCTTGTTGTTTCAGAAGACCCTAGGGCAATCCCTCAGATTCTTGTTAGGGAGGATATTCCCACTACTGTAATTGAGTGCAGGCCTACAGTGGGTCCCTCCACTTTTCATCAGGAAGATGTACGGTTAAAAAAAAAAAATACAGAAAACCAAGTTTAATTTGAAATGAGTAGGGAGGTGAACATGATTCCCATAAACAAAGCATAACAAAATACATGTTACACCTAAAAAAAAAGGTTTAAATAACTCAAACTGGAACAAGAGTCTTTATCAATGGCTTAAAAACATAAATTAGTAAATTGGAAAATAATGGCCCCATACATACACTTTTGGACAACAGGTGATTATTCTTTCCTGGCGTGAATGACAAAATGCAAGCTGCCTGGGAGAGGCCACTTAATATTATTTTCATTGTAAAAATGAATGATTTTTAGTTACACAGCAGAACCATCAGGTAAACAAAGAACTGTAAAATATATCAGGTGAACATGGCTAAACCTTATTAGAAATGTTTTGGTTCTTAGTCTGTGTAGTGGTCCAGGGAAAGATACAATACTATGCAGGTGGACCTTGGTAGATCCCCTAGCTGAAGCTAAGTCTGGAAGCTCAGTAGATGACATGTTATCAGATCAGCTGTCATTCATGTAACTGAAAGAAATGTGCGAGTTAGTAACAGAATTTAAATGTTTATTCATTGGTAAGTCAGGATTATGCATCTGAAAAAGCACAATGTGGACTTGCCAATAAGGTAGGCATCACAGAGGGTACTGTAACAACTTAAGGAGAGAGCTTTACATGGTATTATACTGTGGAGTGATCTAGACATTTAACGCACTGTGAATTTTTCCATTTGAGTATATCCCTAAGAGGGATGACAGTACAACTGTTTAGGTCAGGGAAGTAAATATATGAGCTTAACAAGAATCATTTATTCTTCGGTTTTATTCCCTTTTCCCCACTTGTCTACTGTGTGATTGAGTCAGTCAAATATTCAGCTAGTGCTCATAGGTCACCTCTGAGAACAGATATGTGCAGTGGAATTATCCATATAAATACTTTTTAAAAAGTATAAAATTATTTGTGGATACTGGAGTATGTGACTATCGGCTGTCATAAAAAAGGCCACTAGCAAATACAGTTAACTCTGGAAGGAAAGGAATAGCTCACTTTTGTTACACCATTTGGGTTAATGTAACTCACCAGCATGCCCTTAAATTAAGGAATGCGCTTGCCACTTTCCTAATTTTAATAAACTAGTTTTTGACTTGGTCAGGTTATTCTGTTCTGGCATACAAAGACAACATGGCTGTATACAGGCCTATGTGAAACCAACATTTACACCATATCTTATTAATGCTGTAAAGTCTTTGGAAGGTCAGAGTAACAAAAAGGCTGAAAAATTTCAGACCAACATGGCATGGGGGACACGTTATTCACAAGGTAGGAAGTGGACATATAAAGCCTGAGGCTGTAGACGGTTGTTATTATAACACAGTTGGGGGATGATTATCCTTGCACCAATGTGCCTGGCTACAAATGACAACAGACAAATGGGTGCAGGAGATAATTTCCAGAGGATACATCATTCCCCTTTCAACAAATCCAAAAACACAAAAAAGTTTCCCAGATGTTCCACCCATTCACAGGGAAGTGGCAGTCATAGAAATCCAAAAACTGCTTAACAAGAGAGTCATCCATTCAGTCCCACCAGACCAGAGAAGATCTGGAATCTACTCAAGATTCTTTTTAGTGCACCAAAAAAACAGGGGACTGGAGACCCATTTTGGATCTCAGCCAGTTGAACAAATCAGTTCAACAAACCAAATTCCAGATGTCTTGGTACAGTCAATACTTCCATTCTTGGAAAAAGATGACTGGATGTGCTCAATACAGCTTCAGGATGTGTATTACCACATAAAAATGATCAAATGCTCCAGAAGATTCCTGCGCTTCCAGCTGGGAGCCAATCACTATCAGTTCAGAGTACTGCCCTTTGGTCTCACCACAGCCCCCAGGGTGTTTACCAAATGCATGGCAATAATAGCAGTGCATCTCAGACTGCTAGGGTTTAGAGTCTTTTCATATCTCGATGACTGGCTTCTTACCGCTACGACCAGGTGTCAACTCATATAGAGATTACACACTTCATCTTTGCACCACCTTAGGCATCACAGTAAATTATGAAAAATCCCATCTGGAACCCACACAACAGCTAGAATTCATTAGAACTCTACTAAACAGTCACAGGAATTGCATTACTCCCATTAGAAAGGTCCAGAAGATCAGATCACAAGTAAACCACATCATTCAGAACAGAAGTGTTCCAGGTCTCATTCTACAGGCTCTAGGGCCTATGACAGCCTCTATTACCCTAGTTCCCATGGCCAGAGATCACATGTGGATTTTTCAATGGCCTCTGGCCTCCCAATGGTCATTACTAAATCAACTGATGTCTCATCAGATCTTGGTCACCAATCACTGCAAACAAGACCTGTCTTGGTGGCTCCATTCCAACGAAATCACGTCAAGCTGTCCATTTCTCCTTCTTCAGCCCCAAGCCATAGTGACCATGGATGCTTCCCAGATAGGATTGGGGAGTGTTATCTGGGAAGGACAGTCCAAGGCACTTGGTCCCAAATGGAGGCCAATTTACACATCAATGTTCTAGAGATGAGGGTGGTGCTGTTAGAGTTGCAAGCATTTCAAGATGCCCTCCCATTGAGAACAGTGGCAATACAGACAGAAAACCTGTCAGTAGTCTGGTACATCAACAAATAAGGGGGACCAAGTCTTATCTGCTTTGTCAAGAAGCCCTCACAGTTTGGCAATGGGCAGTTTCTTCCAACAGCTTTCTAACGGCAATGCACATTCCGGGGAGCTCCAATGTGATAGTGGACAGATTGAGGAGAACTAATGCCTCAAAAGTGGTCCGTCACTCCAGTCATAGCGGAAAAGATTTTCCATCAATGGGGCCAACCTTGCTGTGACCTGTTTGCATCCCATCAGAACAACAAGTGCAATAGCTACTTTGTCCTAATCTCCTCTCCGGGGGAGTCACCAAGAGATGCTTTTCTCTACGACTGGCCCGCCGGTCTTCTGTATGCCTTTCTCCCCACTCCTCTGATATGTCAGTCTCTAAAGAAAACCAAGAGGTCAAAGAACACAATAATCCTCAATGCTTTATTCTGACCTTAACAAGTCTAGTTTCCCTTCCTTTGGCCTCACTTTCTTCGGAAACGTTGGATTCTGGACCCAGCACCAGACCTATTATCTCATCCAGAGGGAATGGTTCATCCGAATCTCCAGCATCTGAAGCTCACTGCTTGGCTTCTCCAATTCCCATGACTGCCAGGCATTCCTCCCTTACTTCCTCGTTCCACCAAATTATTTTGGCCCACCATAAGCCTTCATCCAGGAGACTGTACCATAACAAATGGATAAATTTGCTAAATGATCTCTTGATAGTAATATTGACCTATATGTGGCACCAATAAATAAAGTTTTAGATTTTCTAGCCTTTTTTTTATCAGTCTGGCTCTTCAGCATCTATCATTCAGGTACATTTTGCTGTGATATCTAATTTCCATGTGGTTTTGATGGTTCTTCACTTATGTCCCATTAACTCTGTAAGGCCTTAATGTTAAGACCTCCCTTTAAAAACCCATTGCTCCATGGGATTTATCTTTGGTTCCACAGTCTCTTATTTACCCCCCTTTTGAACCTTTGGCAACTTGTGATTTAAAGTTCTTGACCTGGAAAACTTTGTTTTTGATAGCTGCCACTTCAGCCAGAAGATTATCAGAAATTCAAGCCTTGGCTTGCAAACCACCCTATTTATTATTTCATAAGGACATGGTCTTACTCAAGATAAATCCATCCTTTTTGCCAAAGTTTTTTTCTGAGTCCAATATTAACCAAACCTTGCATATACCAGTCTTTTTTGATAATTTCTCCAATAAGGGAGAGTACTGTCTGTACTTATTAGGTGTCCACAGGCAATTATGTTTTTACCTTCATAGGACGAAGGACATCAGAAAATCCGACCAACTGCTTGTTGCCTTTTCCTTACCATTTTTTAGGTAATCCAATGTCTAAGGTTACTTTAGCTAAATGGCTTAGGGACTGTGTCACCTTTATTTATCACTCAAAGGGACTTTACCCACCACATCCTGTGAAAGCTCATTCAACTAGAGCTGTAGCAGCTTCTGCAGTTTTTCGCACTAGAACTTATTTAAATGACATTTGTGCAGCAGCTACTTGGGCATCTCCTCATACCTTTATCACTCACTACAAATTGGACCAGGTCTGTAGAGGACATGCATCATTGGGTTCGATGGTGCTCAGGAATATTCTGTTGTGAGACCTCCCAAGATTCAGGTAGCTAGGGACTCTATCCCACAGTCAAGGATTACATGAAGATTGACGACATCAGATAAAGAAGTTCTGTCTTACCATAACATTCCATCTATGTTGTCGATCTTCACTGTACTTGACATCCCCTTTCCCCCCTGCGTAAGACTCTTGAGTGGACCTAATATTCACAAAGACTGGCTTTATAGCAGGGACACAGATTTGGTCACTTATTTGTTGCTCCCTGTCTGTCACTATTATAAGCAAACTCTATCTGAGGTAATTTAGGGAGGAGCATTATGGGTAGAGCCTTCCTCAAGAGTTTTGGGAGGTACAAGCCGAAAAAAATGGCTGAGTCAGTTCTCAGGCTCAGAACCGAGCCCACAGTTAAGGATTAGTGAAGATCGACAACACAGATGGAACGTTATGGTAAGACATAACTTCTTTTTATGTACTCACCATAATGTTCCATCTGTGTTGTTGATTTTCCTTCATTCTTGATGAATGGGACTCTGTTCCAATCCTCGGAACCTGTTTGGCCTTTATACAGCACACACTAGCCAAAAAACTGTTGAGCAAAGACTCTACCCACAATTTCCCTCACTTCATTACCTCAGATTGGGTTTGCAGCCAATAGCAAGAGTCTACACAAAAAGGGCAAGTAGAAGCAATGTCTATGGTCAAACTCTATGGAAAACCCAAGACAAGGATTCGATCCCCCAGGAAATCTGCAGGAGGGGGAAGGTGGGTGGGAAGTCAAGAATGAATGAAGATCGACAGCACAGATGGACCGTTATGGAGAGTACATAACTTTATCTGATGTTGTCAGTCTTTGTTCATTCTTGACAAATAGGACAGAGTCCACAGCTACTTTAATTCCTGGGTGGCCTTATGGAAGGATATTCCTGAGAACCACAGAGCCAAAGGATGCTCTTCCCCTGGAGACCGTATCTAATTTGTAATGAGTGATAAAGGTATGAGGCGTAGCCCAAGTTGCAGCTGTGCATATTTAGTCCATGGAGGTTTTTGAATGAAAGACAGCTGATGTGGCAATTGATCTAGTAGAGTACGCTCTTACAGATGCAAATAACTTTTGGTTGTTATGTTCATAAATGAAGGTAACACAATCTCTCAGCCACCTAGACAGTCACTTTTGAGACAGCTTTTCCCATAGTTTGGCCAGAAAAAGAAATAAGTAACTGATCTGATTTCCTGGATTCTTTAGTCCTGACAAGGTAAAAACTTAACTGTCTATGAACATCCAGTAAGTGTAAGCAATATTCACCTTTGTTGGAAAACTTGGGGAAGAAAACTAGGAACTCAGTAGTTTGATTAGTATTAGATTCTAAGATCACCTTAGAAAGAAAGAAAGGGTTATTCCTCAATGATAGCCTGTCTTTGTGAAAAATGAGATGGGGTTTTTAAGATAACACTTAGATCTCAGAGACTGTTCTGGCAGAAGTGATGGCAACTAGAGAGAGAGTTTTCCAGGAAAGGAGTTTGAGATGACAAGTAGCTGCTGGTTCAAAGGAGAAAGTACTAGTGATTGCAAAACCAGGGTTAGATCCCACAGAGCTATAGGATCTTTGAATGGAGGTTTTAGACGTAAGGCACCTTTAAGAAGGACCTTGCATAGGCGATGGAATTTAAAGAACAGTAGTCGTAGCCATTGTGGAAATTAGAAATGGCTGCTAACTGAACTCTAATGGTGGAAGCAGAAGTTCCTTGATCAAAAAGGGAGGTTAAAAATTCCAATACATTTTCTACAGGTGCCATAAAAGGGTCTAAATTGTTTTTGCAGGCCCAAATTGAAAAGCTCTTCCATTTTCTGGAATAGAGTCTTCTGGTGGAAGGTCTGTGGAAAGCAGGAAGAACTTTTTGTACAGGGGAAGGTATGTTATTCTGCCTGACGACTAACGGAATTGGAGGAATCAAGCTGTGAGCTTGAGAGTGCGTAGGTCGGGATGCATCATTCTCTTTGGGTGAGACAGTAGGTCTAGAACTGGGTCCAGAATCCATGGATGGTGAGTCAAGTGAGGCCATAGCAAGGGGAGTCAAACTTTGGGCTTTCTTCAGGAAGAGTGGAATGAGGGGAAAAGGCATAAAGGAGACCTGAGGGTCAATCGAAAAGGAGAGTGTCTCTTGGGGACTCCCCCTGAGGGGGAAATTATGGCATAGTAGCTGCTGCAGTTGTTGTTCTTTGGGGAGGCAAAGAGATCGCAGTAAGACTGGCCCCATCGGTGAAAGATTTCCTTTGTCACTTTGGGATTGAGAGACTAGTGAGGCATTAGAATGTGTCTGCTCAGCTTCTCCGCTGTCATGTTGGCCCTCCCTGGGATATGCATTGCCACAAGAAAGTGGTTGGAAGATATCACCCATTGCCACACTCTGAGAGCTTCCTTGCAAAGGGGATAGGATTTGGTTCCATCCTGTTTGTTGATGTGCCAAACCACTGATGTGTTGTCCGATTGGATCACAACTGTTCCCGGAGGAAGGGCAGATTGAAATGCTTGCAACACTAACAGCACTGCTCTCATTTCCAGGACATTGTTGTGCAAATTGGCCTCTTGTGGGGACCAAGTGCCTTAAACTGTTCTTCCCAGATAATGCCTCCCCACCCCATTTGGGAGGTGTTTGTGGCCACTAAGGCCTTGGGCTAAGGGAGAACAAAGGGATGGCCCATTAGGATTTCTTCTGACTGTATCCACCTAGATAGATCCATTTTGCAATGACCTGTTACTATGATCGGATGAGTCATCAGATGAGTTAGGATGGACTACTGGGAAGCCAGAAGCCATTGAAGTATTCTCATATGAAATCTTGCCAAAGGAACTAAGGTGATGCCGCTGCCATAGATCCTAAGACTAGGGCAAGTAGAGTGGGTACTCTGTTTTTTGATAAAATGAGCTGTACTTGAGACTTTATCTTCCGCAGTCTGTGAAAAGGTAGAGAAGCTACATACAAAACTGTGTTGAAGTGGGCTCCTATGAATTCTAGGTCTTGAGTAGGAGACAGCTGTGACTTTTCTTGGTTGACTGTTATGCCCGAAACATCGAATAAATGCATGATGAAGTCTGTGGTTTGAAGCAGTAGATGCCTGGTAGGGGCGGTGAGGAGCCAGTCATCTAGGTAAGGAAACACTCTGAATCCGTGTAGTGTCACGTGGGCCATGACTACTGCCATGCATTTGGTGAACACACTGGGGGCTGTGGAGAGGCCAAAGGGCAATGCTCTAAACTGATAATGACTGGCTCCTAGCTGAAAGTGGAGAAACCGTGTTGAACGTTTGTCCATCTTTATGTGGCAGTACATGTCTTGAAGGTCTGTCGAGCACATCTAATAATTTTCCCCTAGAAAGGGGAGAATAGACTGTACTATGACCATCCGGAATTTTGTTTGCTGAACAAACTTGTTTAGAAGGCTGAAGTCCAAAACTGGTGTCCAGTCCCCTGTCTTCTTTGGCACTAAAAAGAACCTTGAGTAAAATCTGGATGCTATCTGGTCTTGTGGGACTTCTTGGATGACTCTTTTTTTTCTAGCAGCTTTCGAACCTCTATGGCTGCTTGATCCCACTGATTGGGTGGAACATCGGGGATTTTTCTCAATGATCTGGGAAAAAAGGTGAAGGGGATATGATAGCCTCTGGTAATGATTCTCTGCACCCAAGTATTGGAGGTTATTTGTTGCCAGACTGTAGAGTGCAGTGAGAGTCTTCCCAGACTGCTTCCAGAAGTAAGCAGTCTGGCCTCCTTTCGGTAGCACTGGTAGGGTTGTCCAGAGATGGGGTCTCTACAGCCATGGTTTTGCAGCCACCTCTGCTGTGGGATCAGCATCTTCCATTTGAGCTCCCCCCTCTTCCCCAAGGGGAGCAACCACCACATGGGTCCTGGAAAGGCCCTTGGGACTTCTTGAACCACATCTTTCCACTCCTCTGATTCCTGGAGTAGGATCACTAAGGAGTAGAAAAACAAATGCCCACAGCAGACAGGGTCTTTCTATCCTTTTCACACCTGGCTAGTGTGTCCTTTACTTTGGGGCCAAACAAAGATGATCTGTCAAAAGGAGCATTGATGAAGGAAGACTTGAAGGGCTCCACAAATTCACACAAGTGCATCCAGGCATGGCACTTTATGGCAATGCCTGAACCCGCTGCTGTGGTTGTACCCTCAGTTGTGTGTGCAGTGAGTCACATGGACGAATTTTATATAGACTCCAGGGTGGCCAGCTGACAGGCAATCTTATCCTGCACCTTGTCCAACACTGCCCCCGAGAGAGTATCCGATAACTCCTTAATCAGATAGATCTCTCTGGAGTCTAGTAAAATGTGCCATCACATTCAAAGACCTGAGTGTGAAGGTTGATAAACCATAGACCATTTTCCAAATCTGTCCATCGTCCTAGACTCCTGGTTAGGAGGATGGACAGTAGAACTCTCATCAGCAAGTTCCTTTTTGGTGGCATCCACCACCATGGCATCTACTGCTAAACTCTTGGCCCAATATTGGTGGTCTTCAGGAGGTGATAAACTTTTGTCTGGTCTCTGGAGAACAGGCTCTATAGAGTCAGGGACCTTCCAAGCCTGCTGTGCGATCAGCTTAATAAGATCATCTGCAGGTGGGATCACCCAGAAAGTAGATGGTTGAGCAGTGAAACCTTGCAAGTACATGGATTCCTCTGAGGTTGGGTTTTAGGGCTTCCAGTTTACCCCTCTGCTTGAGGATCTTCAGGATGTCTCCAAAGAACACATCTAGACCAGAGGGAACCTTCCCCTTCATCAAAGTCCATGTCCTCAGTGATGGATTTCTCTTGGGAATCCAAGTGCTTCCTCTTGCATGTCTTCTTATGGGGTAGTTCCTCAGTGGGATCTCTGAGGGAGACTCCAAAGAAGAGGGGCCCTGTACAGGGGTAATTGCAACTTTGGTGCTCGCTGTCCTGTCATGGAGATTGATGACAGCTCTAGACCAGAAAGTATGGACATATGACACTCCGATGCAGGAAGGACCAGCTGAGTATGTGCAGAAGCTAAAGCTATCTTCATAACTTGGAAGGCAGGAACTCCCCCCAAAAAGGGATGGGAGCCAGAACCGAGAAGGACAACCTTTGAACCAAGGTCACACCCCTGTCTGAGAGTCCACCCTCTGAAGCAGGAGCCCGGGGTAGGATTCACAACTATCAGTGCCCCAAGAGCCAAGGTCAGCTCCAAATAAAAAAAAAACAGGAGCTGATCCAAGACCCTCGGAACTGACAGCCAAGTCACAGCCCCGAGAATCTGTTGGTCCCGAGGGAACCAAAGATGTCAGAGTAATATCTGGCACCAAGGTAGGGATACCTAATGGTGCTGAAACAGCTGGTACTGGGGGAATTGAAATGCTGGGCTCTGAAATTCCGGCATAAGTCAGAAGAGGAGATACTGAAGGAGTCCATGGAGAAGATACCCCAACTCCAAAAGGGAGAGTGGCCTGAGAAATGGGCAGGGATACATCTGGCTGCCAACTGATCCACCCATCTTACAATGTCTACCTCAGAGAGACTCTTGGAGGATCAAATGGATAATCCTGAGGGAGACTCTGGTCTTCCCAGAAAAGGGCTCAGAAGTTGGCCCACAAAGGGGTCTATAGAAGGGGTGAGTACCTCTTCCTGGGAAATTGAAGCAGTTCTGATTTCAGCACTGAGGGTGGGGGCAGAGTCTGCTGAGGTGAAGTTAGAAAAGTTGGCACTGAGCCGGAAACCGAAGATGCCGATGACACTGTAGTTATAGCAATTGGCACTGATTCTTGTACCTGTAGTTTCAGTACCTTGGCTTTTAGTTTCAATGAGACAGTAGGAACTGGAGTCTTATGCTTCTTGGCCACCAGTGCTGAGGGAAAACTGGAAATGAGTGGCTCTTCTTTTTGTCAGGATCTGAATTTGGGGAGAATCAGACCTGGACAGAGCTCCTGTTACTAAAGGCCTGGCAGATGTCATAATTTTGATCAAGATGCGAAGCATCTAAACAATAAACACACCTAAGATATTCCCATCAGAGTTGGGCATCTTTCTACCACAATCTTGGCACTGTTTAAACCCTGATGTGCCTTTGTTTTTCTGACATTATGAGACACTAAAATATAACCAAGAAGAAAGGCCAAAAATATCTTGAGAGGTGCACACACCACACACTCACCAGAGATAGGCCGAAAGATCTGCCAATGATGGTAGCGAAAATAAATACCACAATGGTACAGGAAGAAAAGAAGAAGTACTTGGTACTAGAAATACCAAAATGGTAAGGAAAAGGGGAGATGGAGTTACCAACAATGGTAACAAACATTGCCGAAGTAGTGGGTAGATATGACACACGCACACCAAGAAAATAAATATAACAATAATAATGACTAAAAAGGAGTAGAAAATTAAGATAATAGCACTAATTAGACAAATATAAAAAACCTAGCTGAGAGCAATGGCTGATACATCTTGCTGACAGAGTGGCAATAATGGAGAGAGGGGCATTGTAGGTAGAGTCTTAGCTCGAGAGTTTTTTGGCTGGCGTGAGCTGTATAATGTCTGAGCCGGTTCCGAGGATTGGAACAGAGTCCCATTCGTCAAGAATGAAGATTGACAACATCAAATGAATACTTTTTACTTTACTATAGACAGCACAAATATAGATGGCACAGTCAAAATCAGACACCTTGTTAATGGCACAGCTAGCTTTTCCTATGAGCAGAGAAGTTAATCCTTACTCTGTGCCATTGGTTTGATTAGTTTAAGTTATGCATGCTTTTAAATGTCAACATAGATTCCACCCCCTCTTTATGTATGGAGGAAGTAGTGCTCTTGTCTTCTGTATTTTTTCACCTCTGCTACTTATTTGCAGCTGGCAATGGAACACGAGTTCTTACTCATGTAATCACTTCTCTGTCTCAGCATCTTCATGCTAGCATTTCTCTCTCTCTCTCTCATCTTTTTCATGTTGCTTCTCCCTCTCTCTGGCTGATTCTGGTCTCATTTCCTTTATAGTTCAGGCTGTTCTATATGCTGCTTCAGGACATCTCCAGCTTTAATTTTTTTCTTCTTACATCTTGGCCATTAGCTGCTGCCAGGTCCTGTCCTCATCCAGTGTATTAGACCTGCTGTAGTCTCCCCAGACTCAACATGACCCATATCCAGGCCAGTGATGAGGTTAAGGACACTGGTGCAGTGTCATGCTGTTGCTGGAGAGTGTATACTCACTCCTTCATGGCAGTCTTACCAACTGCATAATCACTGCCCTCAGGAAGTGCATGCTGACTTCCCAACATGCACAAACTCCTAAGTGGCTTAATGATTATGCAGCATAGAGCTTTCCAGGCTTGTATGATGCTTACTGCAGTGAGTTTAGGCTTCTTCCCACCCTGCAGGATGAGTGAGTCAACAGTGGCCTCTCACTTCCACCCCCTTGCAGTCCATGCCTGTGCTGATAATTGGACACAGGTCATGTGGAATACGGCAAGGGTTTTATCCCACTGCACCACATGGGTGTTCTCTAGTTTTATTTATTGTGTAAGAGTGTGTTGCATTAGATCTTTATTTACACGGTAGAGGGTCCTTTACCTGCATGCTGCACATCTACAGTCCCTATCAAGTTCATTCTGTGTCCAGTTGATTGAATTTTAACTGTGTAGAATGTGGCTTTTAAGTCATCCTTGTTGAAACCGATATTTGGAAGTCTTGCTGATTTGCTTTAACCAGTTTTTTCAGTGACATTTTTGAGTATTTCTCAGAGCTCATTTTATCCTGACTACTGTGAGTAAAAACATGAATAAAATTCTGTGATGTAGATACTGGCATATATATTTACCTTGTAGCTGCAAGAGTGCACACGTATGTTTTGTGAGCAAAACTGTTTTAAAGGCTATAAAAGTCTATTTTATGATGTATCCATATGCTGTGAACCAAGTATGTTAGGGTGTGGGCCTCAAATCCTCCTGCTGCCAGCAGATGAATCAAGTATCCAAGGATGTCCTTCTTTAGATCACTGTTGTAGTTTTCCAGACTGATGGGTTATCGTTCCAAATTTTCTGCTTAAGTGCAGTGCACTACTACAGAAATTGTATGATCTGTCACTCCTTTGTTCCAAAAACCTTAAGAACATGACTCTCATCTCACCCAAGCAAAGATGATGGATACTTCTCCATCTGAAATCCCACCCATTTAAAAGAAAAAGTTTAAGAGGCCTGGGCCTTACATCATAACCACCCTGTCGGACTTGGACATACATATTGAAGAAGAAGAGAGGACCTAGTACAGAACCCTGTGGTACACTGCTGGTGACTGATATCTTGCTAGAGGTAATATCACCTACTTTGATAGTATGTGCCCTCTCACAGAGCCATTTGGCTATCCACCTGGTGACGTAGGGGTTTATGCCCAGTTAAGAGAGTCAATGTGCAATACCTGCCTAGGGAATTGTGTCAAATGCCTTAGCCAGGTCAAGGTAGGTAGTATGCTTAGTCTTTCCCTTATCCATGGCCTTGATGACTTTCTCGAGGAAGTCAACCAGATTTAGCAGACATGATCTACCTTAACGAGTCAGAACTGATTTGGTCTAGAGTCTGGAGATTACCTATGTCCTTGTTGATAAGTTCCATGGCTTTACAAATGAGGCTAGTTAGGCTTATGGACCTATAACTTCCTGGGTCAGTTGATGGTCTCTCTTTGTGCAGAGGGAATGTCTGTTGCTGTCCTCCATTCTGCTGAAACATAGTCTGTCCTGGAGGCTGTGGGTAAAAAGAGATCCAAGTGGGTATGCTAGGTCATGTTTTAAGTTATTTAAAAGGCAACCTGAGATGTTGCCGGGGCCCATTGATGCCATGTTTTTAGCCTTAGAGAATGCAGAGATGGATGACTTGCACTCTTGAGATAATAGGCTGAGGAATGGTGGCAGGTATACTTTTAGCGGACAACCTGTGGGGACAGGGGAGTGAAGTTTGATTCAAATCTGTCAGCTAGCAGGTTGAGTATTTCCCCGTTGAGTTTGAGTGGTGCCATTCACAACCAGTTCTACACATAGATGGGTATTCCCCTTAAGATTTCAGATGTAGTTGTAAATGTTTTTTCCTTGGTTAGGGAGGCTATTTTTGCATCAAGATTTGCTTTTGAGGACTTGACTAGATCTTTGATTTGTTTGTTTAGACTGATGAAGGATTTCTTCTTCTGCTGAGCCTTTTCCCTCTTATTTTTGGCCATTAGTTTCTTTCTTTTATTTTATAGCCTGTTTACACCAGGGGTTCAGCAGGTTGGCATAATTTAATCCAGTCTTGTACTGCTGATTCTATACAACTGCTTAAATGGCTATACAGGGCACTAGTGTACAACTCTGCAAAGGGTTCTGTTTTTTCTAGGTTTGAGGAAGCTTTTAAAGTTCTTATGCCATCACTTAGTAGGAGATAATTTGTCTTGGAGAAATTCTTTAGCATTTTTGAACTTGATGCAGTATCTCATGGAGGCGGGGAGGGGGGGGCAACACTCCCCCATGCTATTGAGTACCTTGTCCATTATATTTGAGCCCCTAGTGGCTGTGCTGACAGTTGTTCCAGAGTATTTGCATTGACAAAGTTGAAGAACCTCTGAGCCTGCATGTTAGTGGTCATGTATTTTACCCCAGTCAATGGTAGGATAGTTAAAACCATCCATGAGTAAGGTATTGGGCAGCAGAGTGAGTGACTCTAGTAAGTCCAGGTACGCGGTATGATTTTTCTAGTTCATGGTGAGGGACCTATAGTTAGCAGTGATGTGGTAGGGGATTTTTGCCTATGGTGAGTTGGACATGGAGTAGCTCAAGAAAGTCATACTGTTTGACCAGTCTTGAGGTGTACTTATCTTTCATGAAGATAAATTCACCTGCTCCTTTGGTTCTTTCTTGCTCAGTTGGTGGTCTGAACATATGGAAGGCATTGTAGCCTTGCACTCCTGGGGTGCTATCTGTGGCTCTGAACCATGTCTCAGTGACTGCATGGATGTCAGCATTTTCCAAGGTGAGGAGTGCTTCTACAGAGTACAGTTTGTTTAGACTCCTAGCACTGAGCAGCAGTACCTTGAGCTAATCAAGAGAATATTTTGTTACATTAAAAGGTTGGCTACTTTGACACTGCCTGAAAAAGGCACTGTATGGGTGGCTAAAGACTTTTCCAGTATCTGAAAGACTAGTGGAGACAGGTGAAGACCATCTCTGCCAAAACATCGTGGCCTGTTGATCGTGTCCTTCCAGGCTGATAAATATTGGATCCCCTTGAAATGACACTGAAAATTAAGTCAATTGTTAGTCAATCATTTTTGTATTTGCATTGTGGTATCATCCTTTGTGATGCTAGAATGCTGCTCAAGGTTAGGCTCATACCTTGCTTTGACACATAATCTGAGAGCTGAATCATGTCTTTCTTTGTATAGTCCAGAAAGGTACATCTCAGGTCATTTACACCCATGTAAACTATGACAGATTCATACTGGTACTTGTGGCTGAGTGACTTGAGTGCTTGTGTAATCTGATGGATCCTGGCACCTGCCAGGCAGCTAAATGTAACCTTCCTCTTATCCAGCTTGCTGAAGGATACATTTGTGTGTCTTACGATGGATTCTCCTATGACCAGTATGTTAGGTTTGGTGGTCTTTTGCCTTATGGGCTTTTGTTAAAACACTGGTGTGTGTATTACTATGTATTGTGGTTGCTGTTTGCTTTGTTGTATGTGTAGGACCTCATTAGGGAGGAAATTCCAGGGTTATTGAAGTTTTTAAGGGGTTGGAGTCACCATGTTTAGTCAATGCAGGCATCTCACCTAGAAAAAAAAAAACTAAAAATGTTTTTTCTCCTCAAATGTCCAAAGAAAATGAGTAGATGGATTTTTCAGGGGTTCTGCTTAAGGCCATAATGTCACTTTGGCCACCATCCTATACAGGGTTTACTACTACTGTTTCTTTTTTCACTCCCCAAAACACTGACTTAGACAATTCTTCTGAGTATGAAGATGATTCAGTCTTGGATGAGCATTCTTTGGCCTACTCATCCCAGATCTGTTTGCCAGGCCAAGTGGCCTCAGACGATGATTTCCTTTCTCTCGAGTCCCCTGCTGAAGAAACTTCATTTGGAGAAACTGTTGTCCATATGATGCATTTTAAATGGCAATCTAAGCAGATTTCTGAAGTTCAACAGCGATACTATAACCTCTTGAAAATAGGCATCCCTACTTACGTACCTGTAGCTCCTGTTCTGTAGGCTTTCCTTGATACCTCTGCATCTACTTTTACTGCACCAGGCTGTCAGTCACCAGCTCCTAAAAGGAATGAAAGGTTTTACAAGGCTGAGGCTTCCCAAGTGGCTAGTCACAGCATCAAATGCAGCTGCGATTTAGTAGAATTTTCTTCCAGGGCAATGGATATGAGTTCTGTGATCAGGAGGTATGCAAGGCTATGGTCTCACCCCCTACCAACTGATATTAAGACAAAATATTTCCTTAAACAAGGATCTTTTGTTTGTCCTAGATGCTGTCAATCTTTTCAAACAATTGCAGCAACAAGGTAAATTGTGAAGGAATCTAGACATATATTTATTACTTCTTTGCCAAGGTACCAAAGGACTTACCCTGCAAAACCCATTTTATTTACTTGCGGGAATCTAGGCCAAAAAATGACTAGGAAAAAATTTTAGGACAAAGAAGACGGGCTCTAGAAGACAAGCCTGTCTGACTACCCTCAGACTCCCTGCCCACTCTTTCGTCCATCTCTCCCCCAGACAAAAGGCTCACCCCATCCCTAAAAAAATTGTTTGCTCATCACTTCAGACAAACAGGATCTTTCAGTCATTAAAAATGGGTGCAGAATGATCTGGAAAGAAGCATCTCCATTCTTTGGCACCCCTCCTCCACAAAATCAGATAGAGTTGCTCTATCCCCTTAATTCAAATCTTGCTCGAGCAAGGCACAATAGAACCAATGTCTCCACAATACGAAGGTAAATGGTTCTGTTCTATACTACTCTTCATCACAAGGAAAAGAGGAGACTTGAGACCAACTCTGAATCTCTCCACCATCAACACCTTTCTGTTTGTCCCATCTTTCAAGGTGCTCCTGCAAACTCGGCTTCCATTTATTCTCCCTCATACCTTTCTAGTGTTACTGGATGCATAGGATGCCTATCTCATTCACCAGGTTTACAGGAAAGTTTTGCAGTTTTCTACTAACTCATCCCATTTTTAGTTCTCTGCTTTGCCTTTTGGGTTCTTGACAGCCCCCAGAATCTTCACAAAGTGTCTCACCACAGTTATACGTTACTGCAGAACTATGGGAATCCAGATATTACCTAATTTGGATGGTTTGTTAATACAAACATCATCTCAGCAGATACTGGTGACTTTTCTGTGCTTCACTCTGGTCCTACTTTAGGACCTCCTGAGTATCACAATCAGCCTAAAAAAGTAAGCAATGAAGCCAGCCCAAGATCTAGTTTTCCTGGGTTGCAGACTAGACACCAAACTCGTGCAGGTCTCCCTTTATTTAGACAGATTGCAAATCCTAACAAGTTACTTCCTGAAATTCACCTGGTCCCAACATTCTCATCCACTGGATGCACAAGTTCCTCTCCTGCCTTGCCTAAAGAATGAAATACTGTGGCTGATGTCACAGACAGAGCTCAACCCAGTCTTCAGTCCAAAGTGCAGATGCCACAATAGGGCTGCACACAGAGTAATTGCATGATGACTGGAGAGCATGAATAGGCAACCTGAAAGTTCAGAGACAATGGTATAGGAATCTAAGATCAAAGCACATCAATCTGAAGCAGATGAGGGCACTCATAACAGGGTCTGCAGATCTTTTTTCCATTCTTGGAAACCAGGTCACTTAAGACTATCCTCAGATAGCACAATGGTCATGTGGTACATATACAATAGGAGAACAGATCTTACCAAATGTGCAGACTGGCTCGTTTGGCATGAGAGCAGCCCAGAAAAGCAAACCTCTCCCACCAAGTGGTTTACATTCCCGCACAGGACAATGCCAAGGCAGATTTTCTTAACAGATCAAGGGAAGATCATACAAATGGGTGCTGAACAGGGAGATCTTCCTAAATATAGTCCACAAATGGTTGATGCCACACAGAGATCTTTTTGCCACCAGTGACAACCAATTTCTTTTGCACCAGGACCTATTGTACTCAAGCTTGGAAAACGGATGCAATGTCCTTTCTTTGGAAAGGGAGGATCCTATGTGAATTCCCTCCATTTAAACTCTTTTCAGTTAGATTGCTCTTATATTTTGTCTTCCAGCAGCAAGCCCTACATTGGAAATTGGTTTTGCCAAAGGTTAAGCCACCAGAGGTGGGCAATGCAGTGCTTGCTTAAAATATTTTAATTACAGAAATTTGTGCCAGAGCCATATTTGAACTATCAATAAAGATTATGGCTTAGACTATACCCATAAATGTCTGGCCTTCTTTGGTACCACAGTCTTTTAGGACTTGGCTTACTGAGGTTTTCTTCTTAGCTGTTCTCTGGCTTCTTCCATCTTGGTCATTTTATTTTATTGTAGATCCAGTAAAGAGGGTTTCAGATGTAATGAGTATGTTCCTGTATCCATTGATCTAGTGGGGGGGAATCTCCTTAATGCATCATGGGCAGCCATTCACTGTCCCTTGTGCTTGGTTAGACCCACCATCCTTCTGGTGCACCTTGGGAGTTCCCTGTAAGTAGAGCAAGTATTTTTTTTTCTGTGAGGGTCACTGTAATACTATGTCCTACCATTTGTGCTTATTCACCTTTTGTGATCCACTTCCGCACAGGATTTTCATAGCACTGGCTTTCTGTCTGTGAAGAACCAAAATAAGTCTCTCATATCCAGTTTGCCATTAAAACAAGTGGCGCAAAGTTCATGTATAACCTATATTCTCCCATGCTTACTTAGGTCTCACTGTTCTGTGATGTTAGCCCCGCCATCATTCAGAGGCATATTTTAGTGTGATGTTGCTCATACTACAAATCTAAGATCAGAGCACATCAGTCTGTTCAGTTTTTTTTTTTCTGTTTCATTTTTCAGTGTATTCTCTTTTTCTACTGACATTTATTGAAATAAAACTGAGTCTGTTTATTAAAATGTTTAACCAGTGTTGCTAAACTCTATAGAGGTTAACTTTTGGTAGACAGTCCATGAGGATTGACACATGGTATTTTGTCTCATAATACGGAAGTTTGGAAGTATGGAAGAATAGCTTGGAGTTTAAATAGGTGAGTAAATCTAGATATTTAAAAGCACTAAATTCTTATAAAACTAATAAATATTTGGAGGAAATATTTCTAGGAAAAAATATTTTCTAACCAAAAATTTAGGAAGAATTGTAAAATGTAATGAAATTATTCAAATGAGAAAGACTGAGAATGTTCATAGGGGAAGAGAGTCTGTCTTCAGATTCTGGGAAAGAGAACTTATGTAAACATTTTGAAGAGGAAGGTGTATCTTTGGTGATTTCCCCAAAACAGGGATATTAAACAAACTATAAAAGTGTCTATCTTTTCTCCATTAAAGTATATTTTAAAAGAAGTATTCTTATTAGTACTAATATCTGTATATGTCATCTAGATTAATATTGAATGCAAAGCACATTTCCACTATGTATTTTTGTGATATTAGCAGCCTGCTATCAAACCTGTGTCTCGGCTTTATGTGGTTCATCTACTGGTTTCCACCATTCAGAAGCTTCTATACTTTTATTTTGTTATTAATTGCTAGTAAAATACATACTGCTGTTAGTCAATGAAATATAAGGAGCTGCAGAGTCAGAGACAAAAGTCTACTTAAGTCCCATTTAAAATTGTAGAAAACAGGCCTCTGCAGGTACATATGAAGGCCCACAATTTGAACAAAAGATGAAAAATAAGTCCCTCTCTAATATCTTCAGGTGGAAGATACTTGGTGTTTTGTTTCAGAACTCAGAATTCAAGTTCACCTTCTCAAAATCTTACATTTAGTAAGACTATGATTAATATTGGAGAATTCCTGAAGTGGACAATGTACAAACTTTTTTCACCAAGGAATATTATGCTGAGATACTTGGGTTCCCAGAATTGAAGAAGTCCACTATGTTATATAGTAGGAGATGTTCCCAAACATAATAATTTAGATTCATATGTACAGGATTCAGCTTACTGGTTAATATATGGTTTATATAGGCATACTAGAAAAAAAGTTATTTAGTTATTTTTATCTTAAAACTAACTACACAAGTCTGGTTCTCCCCTGTATTTCATTATCAAGCACATCTTTTACTCACTGTTACACCACCATCTCATACACACTGTGACACCCCTGCACTGGCCCAGTAATCAAGGAGCCTCAGTCCTCACTACTAGCAACAGTGAGAGACATGCACATTGGGAGGATGACAAGTACACACACAGTAAACTACAGTTTCCCTTAAGAGCACACAGAGATCACAGTCAGTCTGTGGCTGGTTTCTCTCTCTTTACCCAGATCCCCAATAAGACTCCCCACTGGCACAGCTATAGGGTTAAGATCTCAGCTGAGTGGTCAAGCCAAAGCCTCCATCACCCTCTGTGTTACCCTCTGTGTCTAACCAGTGCTTTGTGTCCCTGCCCAAGTAGCTGACATACACACACTTTGATATGTAATTTATATACAAACACACAGACACTTCTGGGGAAGGCTGGCACAGGTTCACTAGCTATCAGCTACTATAAGGCCCTTCACAAAGGGTGACCAATTCTGCTGTGTTATGTTACTATTATCCAAATGGTGTGTGTGTCCAAGAATAAGGCTATTTAAGAGTGGCCTGTACAGTGTCACCAAATACAAATTCAAGTACTCTAAGAGCTTAAATATCTGTAAACAAAGCATCCACAATTAAAAGGTTTAAATATATTTAATAATAAATAAAAGAACAAGACGAGTCTCAATAACTCAACACAGTGACAACAGAGTTCAGAATCACAGGAAATATTTTAAAACAACATTGCAGGGCAGTCACATAAATACAGAAAACATCTAAAGTAATCTTACTAAGTTCCTATCTATCTCCAAGAGAAATCACTATAATGTAAGTCTTACTTACAGAGCCAGACAAGTGCTGATGAGAGGATGTTGTCAGATCCAAAGACAAATATAAAATGCACAGACTCACTCTCTGAGATACTACCTAAGTTACTTTCAAACATTTCTGCTGGGTTATCTCTGATTACATCATTCTTTGTCACCTCTGTGTCAAAAATACTTATTTTTCAGAAGTTTGCCTGGAACTGGAAGTTGTAAAACCGTTAAACACTTACCTTTGAAACCTGTAATTATTTCTGTTTCCAGACAATAGAAAAACCTCCTAGCTCTAAACATCCTGTCTCTTTGCATTAACTAACTTTATAGCAGTTGTAAACAATGTCAACATATTTTCTTAGAGTTTTCCAAGTTATCTCTGTATGTTCCAGCTTCTGCCATGAAAACATACATTTGCATAGGCATATAGTTTATAAACATTTCTGCTCTTTTCCAGCAGGGTACACTGGTTACATTCTTGAAGCTCAGTACAGAACATACAGTTCAACACACACTTCTGCACCAGTAGTTATACACATAATATATAGTTTTCTTGCATTTATAAGATAAGCATACAAATCATATTACTATTCCCAAATGACATAGAATTATTTACATAATTCCAGCTAGCTGGGCTGGCAGCCTTCACAATTCCCCCCATCCCTGAAAACTCAAGCTAGTTTTTCAAGTGACCCTTGAGAAATGTTGCTTGAGAGGCTTCAGACTATCTGGCAGTACCTTATCCAATTCCCTGCCTTGAGAGCCCATCTGTGTTAGCATTGCTAACCCCACTGTGATGCTGCACTGTCATATCATATGCTTGCAACCCTAGGCTCCACCTTAGTAACTTGTCATTTTGCTGGCTGGTGCTCCACAAAAAAGAATGAATCCACGAACTTGCAAGCTAGTGATGCAAACTTTTTATTCCATAAAGCACTTTTCGTCTGGCTGGATAGCTAGAATTCTTCAAATGCAATTAAATATTCAAAACACAGTATATAACATGAACATAAGTCAGCTGATCTGCCCTACTAATTAGAACAGCTGATCAACACCAACCAATGCATATACATACCCTCACAGTCTAAGCCAAAATGCCTTAAACACACATACCATGAATTATATCTACTTCTAGATAAATTAATTAAAACCTACTAACATATTTATTAATTTAAATAATAATTTATATATATATAAATATTCTAAAAACATTCTAAAACTTATAAAATACTTAATATACTATATGAAAAGTATAGAAGTCAGAAACCATACCTATAAATGAGTTTCTGACTTTAATTATGTACATACTCCAAAAAACATGTAATTTAAACAAACTAAAACAGTTAAACTAATGATGCATAACTCATACATCTCTCCTACTGGGACAACTCTATTTAGTAAAATAATATAATATAATATGCATAACAAGTAAAATTCATAAAATGTTTGCTATGTAGAATAATATACATTTCTGCCCTAAAAGGTTTTTCAGTTTTAAAAAAACATTTAATAGAATACATCTCATTAAGACCTGGATTGAGATATGCAAACGTACGTAGTTGCCAAAACAATTCAATTTTTTCAATTAACAACTGTACTGGGTCACCTCTAGCATCTGAGGTTACACATTCTATAGCTCTAAACATAATTTTTTTTTCCATGCAGATAAGGCTGAAGTTTTTGCACTGCCCACACTATGGCTAGACATTCCTTTTCTACAGCTGCATAGCATTCCTCCTTGGGTTGGAGCCTACTACTGAGATAAATCACTGGGTGCTTTCTCCCTCTGAAGAAATCTGGCAAAGTACAACCCCCACCCCATGGTTTAAAGCATCTACCTTCACAACAAATTCTGTGCTGTAATCTGGACTGGCTATAACAGGGGGTCCTCCCAAAACTTATTTAAGCTTCTAGAATGCCTGCTCACATGCTGGGGTCCACGCAACCTTATCTGGCATGTTTTTCCTTGTCAGGTCTGTGAGACGAGCAGCTATGGTACTATAACTGGGGACAAACTTTCTGTAGTACCCTGCTGTCCTTAAAAATGCTCTCACCTGTCTTTTGGTAACATGTGCAGGCCATGCCTGAATGTGTTTCACTTTGGCTAGTTCTGGTCTGATCTTACCACTCCCCACTCTGTGTCCCAGGTAGGAGATCTCTGCCATACCCACCTGACATTTGCTGGGCTTAATGGTCAACCCTGCCCTCTGTAGTCTGCCCAGCACTTCCTTGACATGCTGGAGATGCTCTTGCCAAGAATGGCTGTAGATGGCAATATCATCTAGGTAAGCAAGGGCAAAATCTCCTGCTCCTGCTAGGATATGATCTACCAGCCTCTGGAAAGTCATTGGGGCATTTTTCATCCCAAAAGGTATCTTTGTGAACTCATACAAGTCAAAGGGAGTCACAAAGGCTGACCTCTCTCAAGCACTGGGAGTCAAGGGTACCTGCCAGTAACTCTTGGTAAGGTTAATGGTGGTAAGATACATATCCCCACCCAGCTGCTCTGGGGTTTCATTTGTCCTAGGCATGGGGTAAGCATCTGACTCTGTGTGACTATTTAATTTCCTGTAGTCCACACAGAACCTGGTGCTGCCATCCTTTGTCGGTACCAGCACTACTGGGGAGGCCCAGGGATTGCTGGACTCCTGAATTACCCCTGGTTCCATCATTTCCTGTATATCTTCCCTTAGAGTCTGTTTGACTTTCTCAGGAACCCCGTAAGGGGCCTGCTTAATAGGCCTTTGTGGTTCTGTATCCACATGGTGTTGCATCAGGTGGATGCACTCTGGTCTCCCACTGAACATGTCCCCAAACTCCTGTAACATTGCTCGGATTTCTCAAACCTGGGTAGGGGATAACTGCTGGAGCATTGCTACCCCTTCCATTGAGGTGTCAGTCCAAGCCTCACTGAGGAGATCAGTCACCAGATGTCCCTCAGACTCTTCCTGCAATCCACTGAAAATAGCACAAGGGCCTCCCTGTCATGTAAGGTTTCATCATGTTAACATGGTACAATTTGTGCCCCTGCCTCCTGCCTAGTAGTGCTACCATGTAGTTAACATCACTGACCTTCCTTACCACCTTGTAGGGTCCCTCCCAAACTGCCTGCAGCTTGTTGTGTCTGACAGGAAAGAGAACCATTACCTGCTACCCTATGTCAAACTCTGTATCTCGAACATTCCTGTCATACCAGATCTTTTTCTGCTGTTGGGCTTCTACCAGGTTTTCCTGGGCCAAGCCCATGAGTTCATTGAGCCTTGTCCTAAGGTATAGGACATATGTCACAACAGACCCCTTGTGGGATTTCCACTCACCCTCCCACTCATCTCAAATTAAATCTAGAGGTCCCCTCACCCTATGCCCTTACAACAAGTCAAAGGGTGAAAAACCTGTGGATTTCTGGGGAATCGCTCTGTAAGCAAACAACAGATGGGAAAATATTTGTCCCAGTCCCTCTTAAACTGGTCTGCAAATGCCTGTAGCATGGTCTTGACTGTAGAGTTTAACCTCTCAACAAGCCCATTAGTTTGGGGATGGCAGGGGGTGATCTTTAGGTGTTTTACTCCACACTACTTTCACAGACACGTCAGCAGGTCTGACATGAAATTGGCACCTCTGTCAGTCAATATTTCTTTTGGGAAATCTACCCTGCTGAAAATCTCTAACAAAGCATTTGCCACTTTTTCTGCCTCAATGGAGGACAGATCCACTGCCTCAGGGTATCTGGTAGCATAATTTACTACCACTAGGGTATACTTTTTCCCTGTGGAACTTGGGGTAATCAAAGGCCCCACAATATCCATAGCTACCCCCTGAAATGGCTCCTCAAACACAGGCAAAGGCATCAAAGGAGCTTTCACCTTGTCTCTTGCCCTGCCTACCTTTCAGCACTGCTGACAGGTCCTGCAGTACCCTGTTACATTTCTGGAAATCCCAGACCAATAAAAGTTCTGCATAATAGATCGCTTTGTATGTTTTATGCCCATATGACCTGTAAAGGGAATATTATGGACTATGGCTAGAAGTGATAGATGGTAGGCTCTAGGCACTACCACCTGTTGTATTCTCTCACCATCTAGCCTTCCCGCAGAGGTCCACATTCTATACAGTAATCCCTTGTCACAGTATACAGAACCCCCCTTCCCTTGAGAATCAGGTGCTTCACTAGCTAACTCTCAGGCCTTGTAATGTAGGATCTGAGAGATGAGCCTGTCTCAACTCTCTCTTTGTAACCCTTCCCAGCTCCCCTTCCACAGGAAGTCTGGTATCATCTGACAGAGGTACCTCACTGTCAGCCTGGGTACTACTTCTCACCTCTACCCTTGCAGTCACTCTGTCCAAGGGAACATCAGTACCCACAAGCAGCTGTTGCTCACCTTCAGTCTCACTGCTACAGGGTAGCTCCCTCCCTGAAGTAACCATCTCACCAGTCCTGGCTGCAAGTGTGTGGTCTGTCTGTGTCTCCCCCAGGCTACCAGACCCACATGCTTGTCTCCAAGCATGACTGCGTGTAACTGCATGAACACATGGTACTGCATTATCAAAATCATTCCCTCTCAGGGCATCTGCAGGGTGGTAGTTTGGTACCCTTGTTGTCTCAGGACAGCCTACTGTTGACATTTTGTCATTCCCACTTACTGGCTCTCCCACATTTTGTTCCCCACCTTGCCTCTGTGGACATCTGTATGCTACATGGCCCCACTGGTTGCATTTAAAACATTTAACCCTAGGACCTGGATGTGTACCTGGACTGGTGGCTTCCCCTGCTACTGGCAGATTCTGTTGGGGCAGTCTGGGCTGCCCACCATGGGTTCCCTTAGACCCATGAGCAGCACTGGGTGTCCCTTTCCTGTGCAGGGATGCCCTGCTTGCTAGGTATAGGTCTCCCTTTTTCCCCAACTCATCTACAGTAAGGCATTGTCTATCAGTTAACCAGATTCTCATGTCCTCAGGGAAAGTGCTAAGGACTTGTTCTCTCACCAGAATGTTTGCCAGCCCTTCAAAAGTGGTGACCTGACTTCCACTCACCCACATATGAAAATAAGTACTTAGTTTAGCAACATATTTACACACACTTTCATCTGCCTTGCGTCTATGCTCACGAAACTTTTTCCTATAAGCTTCAGGTGTTAACGTAAAACATTCTAGCAAACAATTTTTTATATTATAATTTAAGCAGTCATTATCAGACAGTTTGGAAAGAACAGTTACAGCTTTACCATGGAGTAAGGGGGTCAGGAACCATAGCCAGAGCCCTTGGTCAGCATCATACTGTTTACATACCCTCTCAAACATATGAATGAAACTATCAAAATGACCACCCTCTGTAAATTGTGGAAGAAATTTACTGACCTTAGTTGCTTCTGGGGTTCGGTTACTCCCTTCCCCATTACCTCCATGACTCTGGCAAAAAGTCAGCATCTCCTTTTCATGTTGCCTCTGCCTCTTCTTCTCCTCAGCTTCCAGGCATAGCAGTTTCTCATATTTCTCAGTCTCTAGACTCTTCAGTCTCTCTGCTGCCTCTATTACCAAATGCTCGGCCTCTAGCTCAAGTCTCTTTAACTCCAGATGGATTTTTATGTCCTCTGCGGAAAGGTTGTGCTGTCCATTCTCTGAGAGTTGTACATCCCCATGCCCAGTCTGCTTGTCCTCCTGGTTGCTATTTTCTAATGCAGCTGTGACTAAAGCTGCAATCATGTCTGCCTTAGTCAGGTTGGCATGCACCAGTCCTTTAGCCTGGCATATATAAGCCAAATGGCTCGTCAGCTTGCCATACTCCTCTGCCGACATGCTCTCCTGCTCTCCCTGACTAAGCTAACAAAAAAAAAAAATAAAACAATTGTGATATGAGATCTGAATGTTCACTGCGTGGCTGATTAAGTGTACAAGTACCTTCAGTGATCACTGTATACAGGCTACAGGAATTCAATATCCACACCACTACAAGCTGTCTCACCACTATCAACCAAGTAATATGTGATGTGGCTATCCCACCACTGCCAAACAATTAATATGTGATGCCCCTGCACTGGCCCAGTAATCAAGGAGCCTGAATCCTCACAACTAACACCAGTGAGGGACGTGCACATTGAGAGGATGACAAGTAAACACACAGTAAAGAACAGTTTCCCTTAAGCCCTTAAGACCACACAGCGATCACAGTCAATCTGGGGCTGGTTTCTCTCTCTTTACCCAGATCCCCAATAAGACTCCCCACTGGCACAGCTATAGGGTTAAGATCTCAGCCAAGTGATCAAGCCAAAACCTCCAGCACCCTTTCTGTCCAACCAGTGCTTTGTGTCCCTGCCCAAGTAGCTAACACACACTTTGAGATTTGATTTATATACAAACACACAAACACTGCTGGGAAAGGCTGGCATAGGTTCGCTACCTATGCACCCAGACTATAAAGTAGCACCAGCTATCACCAACCACTCTTATCAGCTACTATAAGGCCCTTCCCAAAGGGTGACCAATTCTACTGTGCAATGTTACTGTTATCCAAATGGTAAGTGTGTCCAAGACTAAGGCTATTTAAGAGTGGCCTGCACAGTGTCACCAAATACACATGCAGTACTCTTAAGAGCTTAAATCTCTCTAAACAAGCCAGCTACAATTAAAAGGTTTAAATATATTTAATAATAAATAATAAAAGAACAAGACAATTCTCAATAACTCAACACAGTGACAACAGAGTTCAGAATCACAGGAAATGTTTTAAAACAACATTGCAGACAGTCTCATAACTACAGAAAACATTTAAACTAATCTTAATAACTTCCTATCTATCTCTAAGATAGATCACTGTAATCTAAGTCTCACTTACAGAGCCAGACAAGTGTTGATGAGAGGATGTTGTCAAAGACAAATACAAAATGCACAAACTCACTTTCTGAGATAGTTCTTAAGTTACTATCAAACATTTCTGCTGGGTTATTTATCTCAGATTACATCATTGTCACCTCTGTGTCAAAAATACTTATTTTTCAGAAGTTTGCCTGGAACTGAAAGTCGTAAAACCGTTAAACACTTTTAGCTTTGAAACCTGTAATTATTTCTGTTTCCAGACAATAAAAAATACTCCTAGCTCTAGACATTGTGCCTGTTTGCATTAACTAACTTTATAGCACAGTCATAAACAATTTTAACTTATTTTCTTAAGAGTTTTGCAATTAATTTTGTATGTTCCAACTTCGTCTCCTCCATGCGCTTTGTTTGGATTCAGTTTGCACAGTTCTTTTTCAATATAATCTAATTGATTCCAGTATCTGGAGTTACCTGGATGTCACTTGGACAACTTATCACCCCTTTTGTGGAGCCAATCTGTTTTGCATAAGATTTTGTAAATATATCTACAATGTGTTGTCTGAGAATAAATTTTAGAATCTGCACACAGTTTATCAATTTGTGCGTCTTTACTCCTTCCATATCTTATGTATCTATGAAAAGGTTTCCTATTGTGCTCAATATCTTTATATACATTTTCTTCAAAATTTTCTTTATCTTCTCTCATGCTATGCTTAATCTGTCGAGCTTGTTTATTTCAAATTTTCACAGTTGTAGTTCGATCTGTCTTCCATTTCTATTTTTTGTCTCCCACCTTAATCAGATCTCTTGTTCTTATGGAAATATATCCTCCTGATGTTAAACATTTTTTTGATTTTTTTGCACTCAATTTCTTTTTCAAAAATTTCCACATTCCATCTGCAGTTTTTCCACTGAACACCTGACTCCAGTTAATTTTACAGTGACTGTTTGCTTCCATATAGTCTGTAATTAACTTTCTGTGCATTGGCTTATATTTCAGTTTGGCAGAATTGTCTAGCAGCAGACTAACCTGTATAACCCCATGCTCACTGCAAATCAATGGTGGTAAAACTTGACTTGAAGTTACAGTAATTTCTTTGGGAGCACAAACAATGTTTAGTATGTTCCATTCCCTAGTCATTTTTTTTTTACAATCTGAAGCAATTGTTGTTCCTGAATATACGCTGTGAATAATTTCCTTACTAAAGTTGTTGAATCAATATTATTCCAGTCTGTTTCTGGTAAATTTAAGTCCCCAGCTAATATTCTTCCCTCCTGTGTTTCGTGCAAGAAATGTATGAATTCCTCTAGGTCATCTGCACTTGACTTTGGCAGTCTATACACTCCAGGTCTATACACTCCAACAATTGTTATATGTTCCAGGGCTGTCTTTATTGTCACAATTACTCAGTTTATAATATTAGTATTATTAGTAAACATATAATAATTACAGTTCTCATAGCTATCTTTAATCCCTATCATAACATCTCCATCTGATTTTTTGTTAGAATGTCTGTTACAGTAAAAACATTTATACTCTGACAGAACTGGTTTCCATTCATTGTCCTTTAACCATGTTTCACAAACAATAACAACATCAATCTTGTGGGAATGTAGCAAAATTTCCAATAAAAAAAACTTTATTATTAATGCTCCTAGCATTAACAACCATCAGAGATGCATCAAATTTTGCTATCTGTGAAGTGTTACATTTTTGACCTGGCAAAAATCCTGCCTAATGTTTGTCAAATACTGCAAAATATCTGCTGCAAAAATTCTCCTTCCCTGATCTTGACAAATGCACACCATCCTGTCTGAACACGTGTGCCCAAAACTAGGCTTGGATGCTCTACAGATTTACATTTTTTAAAACAGGACATTTTTTCCATGTAGGTATTTACCCAAAAATTAGTTTCATACACAGTGACCTGACTATCCTTTCTATAAGTGATTTGTGAAAAATTCGTCCTAACACTAGTACAAGCTATACTATCTAAGAGGGCTGTCAATTCCCTATTAACTGTCAGAGAATCCTTGTGAATGACATCATTTGTACCAACATGAATAAAAACAGATTCATATGGATCTGTATGGAGGGAGGGGGAGAGAGTGAATGAGTTAAGGACAGAGTTAAAAAGAAAATGTATATTTCTTTTATGTTGGCAATCATAGCAATTAACTATTTGGCCTATATGATATCTTAACACGGTACATATATGGATGTTATCTTGCAGAAACTGCCAGATTCAAAAGAAAAAAGATGTTTAGCAAAAACCTGCAGATAAGTTAATGGCACACGTATTCAAATGTTGTAATGCTGCAGATTCCATGTTTATGGTGCTTATAACAGGGGTTGCCATTAGAGAACATATTTATATTGGATATTGGATATTACAAACACCTACAGGGATAGCAGGGCCTGGATTTAGTATGTTCAGTTACAAAAAATTATTTTTGACAACTACCTATAACTTTTTTGAAACCTTTAGAGAGGTACATCATTCAACAAATGTACTTCCATATTGCTGTTGCAGTATTCTTCACTGAAGGATGGCTCAACATCCATCCAGGGTACCACAGCCTTTAGATTTTGTAGGTGATGTATGTCACATGTATGCTTCTTATGTAGGGCATAAAGGTGACGTATGGACGCAAATGCACAGAATTTATATGATATCAGTATGAACACCATTAGTTAACATTAGTCTTAATGCCTGCCTGCTGTGCTAGTTACCAAGCTGTCTTCAGATAAGTGCCCCATTGTGATTTATTCTCTCTCTTTTTTTTTTTTTTTGAAATATTGCTACCTGTGTTCATGTCATCAAAGAAGGGCAGATGTCAGTGTGGGAGACAGATTCCTCACAAACACCATCATGTTGCCTAGGTGCTTCCCACGACCAAACATAGTACTCTGTCAAGTGTTTGTCCCTAAAATCCTCCATCGTCATTTATCTTCCCTCTCTATATACCTTGAGAACCAGTATTTTAAATTGTTATTAAATTGTTGGCTCAGGGTGCTATGGTGGAATCCTCCTGT